>NC_053023.1:295691053-296033435 GCF_003073215.2 Triticum urartu | reverse complement strand
TAGCAAGCATCATGACTTGGCTTTCGAGATCGGAGACCATGTCTACCTCCGCGTCTCTCCAATGAAAGGTACTCATCGCTTCGGTATCAAAGGGAAGCTTGCCCCTAGATACATGGAGACCATATTTGTACTCCGACTGTGCCATTTTCGGCTTTAAGTTATGAGATTCCCTTCGTGGTTGGTTTTTTCTTCATTTTGCATTTTCTTCGTTTCATGCATTATATATCATGTCATCATGTGCATCTCATTTGCATACGTGTTCGTCTCATGCATCCGAGCATTTTTCCCCGTTGTCCATTTTGCAATCTGACACTCCTACGTCCACTGGCGCCCCCTTTTGCCTCATTTTGTGTGAGGGTGTTAAGATTTCTCGGAATGGGCCGAGATTTGCCAAGCGGCCGTGGTACACCGCCGATAGACCGCCTGTCAAGTTTCGTGCCATTTGGAGTCCGTTTGATACTCCAACGGTTAACCGGGGAACCGTAAAGGCCTCGTGTGTGTTGCTGCCCAACACCCCTCCAAACTGGCCCAATAACCCATCCAAACCCCTTCCATGTCCTCCGCCATCGGATCACGATCGCGTGGTCGAAAACTACACCTCATTTGGACACTCCCACCTCCTTCTAGGTATAAATGTGCTCGCCCCGTCCAAATCCGAGTCCAAACCCTAGTCTAGCCTCCCCCGCCGCCACCGGACGCGTCCACGATGGCCAGACATGTCCGCCACCGCCGCCCATCGAATCACGCGCTGCCAAGTGTCCTCCACCGCATCCCCACGCCGCCGACCCGCGGAGCCTAGGCGTGGCCCGCCCGGCCCACATGCCGCCGCCCGCCCGCCCGCGCGAGGGCCGAGCCGTCATGCGCCGCCGCTCCCGTGCGTTGACCGCACGCTCCCCGAGGCCGCTGGAGCACGCCCTCTGGCAAGCTCCTCACCGTCCTCTGGCGACCTCGTTGCCCCGTGCCCCGGGCGCCATCTGCCTCCTCGCCGCTCACGAGCCGCCATCTCCTTGTCGCTCCGCCGTCCGCCGCCATCCTCTTCCCCGCCCCGACGAGCTTCTTCCTCGCCGGCTACCTTCTTCCGCGTCTCTGGCGAATATCGGGAACCGCGCCGCCCCAGATCCAGATCTAGAAACCCTAAGGTTGACCCTGAAAATATCCTAAGTCCCTGAGATTTTACATTCCGGAGCCCTGTTCGACGTGCCATAACTTCTTATGTGACGCTCTGCTCCGTGTATGTGATATATCAAAATGTTCACCATGATGTGCTCTTCATTTTGTTCGATTGTGCCATGCTTGTTTGAGTCCATCTTGATGCCAAAATCATTGATGCAAGAGTGCTATAAATTGTTAGGTGCTAATTTTTATCAGAGTATGAGGATTTGTCATTTTTGCTGCATTTGTTGTGTGGTGCATATGGGCATGAGCGCTACAATTATTTTGGTCTATGCCATGCTATCTTTACAGGGGTGCTTGCCATGTATTATTGTGATCTTTGCTCATTTCAGGGACTTAGGATTTCACAGTCATTCCCTGCTGTTATTTTTATGCCATGTATGCTTATCTTGTCATGCAATGCCTTTTGATGTGTGAATCGAGCTCGCAAAGAGGCCTTCATAATTTTGTTTTTGCTATGCTCTGTTTTCTGCTAAGTCTGAATCTGTTAACGGTACTTGTTATGTTTACATGGGTGCCATAATATCTTCTGTGCCTATTTGGCTCTTGATCACTAATGGACTTTTGTTCTATGATTTGTGTAGATTTTATGCCATGCCTTTGTTTGCTATGATCTGTTCCTGTAGCATGTTGTTTGCTTGCTCTGAACATTGCTTCCTGATGTTAATTCCTGGCATGTTAGTATTTTCACTAAGTCTGTGATGCTGATATCTTTTGCACTTTTGCCATGCTTTTTGAACTTGTTCTAATGTGATTTAGCCGTAGCTTAGTGTTCATGTTTTGTCAAGCATCTTGAGTACATCACTGTTATGTACTTTGTTGCAATGGTGGAGTGCAGTAGCTTAGTTTCTTGTTGCATTCTAGATGGCATCATGCTGTTAATCACAGAATTGTGCCATTCTTGTTTTGCTTGCCATTTGCAAACCGTGCCTCCGATTCCGGTGATCTTTATATTGATTTCGACCAAAATCATCTCATCTTTCCAGGGGCACACTTGGTTTGCCAAGTTGAGGCCTGGTTAAATCTTCCCTTTCGAAGCATGGATATGCATTGCATATCACATCTCGCATATCATGCCATGTTTTGCATCATGTTGTTTGCGCATTGCACCGTGATTGATTGTTGGTATTTTGCTTGTGTTCTTGCCTTGGGTAGAGCCGGGAGATGAGTACGTGATCGAGGAACCTGTTGAGTACGCTTACGAGGATCAAGCTTTCGTCAACTCTGAGAACTTTGCAGACAAGATGACCATACCCTCGAAATCACTTCTATCTTTGCTTGCTAGTTGTTCGCTCCATTGCTATGGCGCGATACCTACCACTTGCTATATTATGCCTCCCATAATGCCATGTCAAGCCTCTAACCCACCTTTCCTAGTAAAGCGTTGTTTGGCTATATTACCGCTTTACTCAGCCCCTCTTATAGCGTTGCTAGTTGCAGGTGAAGATGGAGTTTGTTCCTTGTTGGAACATGGTTATTGTCGGGATATCACTATTATATCTTGTTTACTTTAATGCATATATACACTTGGTAAAGGGTGGAAGGCTCGGCCTTTTTCCTGGTGTTTTGTTCCACTCTTGCCGCCCTAGTTTCCGTCACACCGGTGTTATGTTCCTTGATTTTGCGTTCCTTGCGTGGTTGGGTTATAATGGAAACCCCTTGATAGTTCGCCTTGAATAAAACTCCTCCAGCAAGGCCCAACCTTGGCTTTACCATTTGCCACCTAAGCCTTTTCCCTTGGGTTCCGCGGACTCAAGGGTCATCTTTATTTTAAACCCCGGGCCAGTGCTCCTCTGAGTGTTGGTCCAAACTAGAGCCCCTTGCAGCGCCACCTCGGGCAAACTTGAGGGTTGGTTTTAGTTGTACGAATTGCTTATCCAGTGTTCCCTGAGAACAAGATATGTGCAGCTCCTATCGGGATTTGTCGGCACATTCGGGTGGCTTTGCTGGTCTTTTTTTACCATTGTTGAAATGTCTTGTAACCGGGATTCCGAGTCTGATCGGGTCTTCCTGGGAGAAGGAATATCCTTCGTTGACCATGAGAGCTTGTGATGGGCTAAGTTGGGACACCCCTGCATGGTTTTGAACTTTCGAAAGCCGTGCCCGCGGTCATGGGAAGATGGGAATTTGATAAAGTCCGGTTGTCGAAAACTCGAGACTTAACTTAATTAAAATGAATCAACCGCGTGTGTAGCCGTGATGGTCTCTTTTCGACGGAGTCCGGGAAGAGAACACGGTCTCGTGTTATGCTTGGACGTAAGTAGCTTCAGGATCACTTCTTGATCACTTATTAGCTTCTCGACCGTGCATTGCTTCTCTTATCGCTCTTTGTTGCATAAGTTAGCCATCATATATGCTCAGTGCTTTGCTGCAGCTCCACCTCACTACCTTTCCTACCCATAAGCTTAAATAGTTTGAATCGCAAGGGTGTGAGATTGCTGAGTCCGCGCGACTCACAGATACTTCCAAACAGATGTAGGTGCCGATGATGCCAGTGCAGGGGACGCTACCAAACTCAAGTGGGAGTTCGACGAGGATTCGGGCCGTTACTATGTTTTTTCCGGATGATCATTAGAGGAGCCATGTTGGGACGATCGGGGATCTAGCATTTGGGGTTGTCTTTCTTTATTTTGGTTCCGTAGTCGGACCTTTGATTGTACCTTGGATGATGTATGATATATTTATGTATTATGTGAAGTGGCGATTGTAAGCCGACTCTTTATCCCTTTCTTATTCAGTACATGGGTTGTGTCAAGATTACCCCTCTTGCGACATGCCTACCATGCGGTTATGCCTCTAAGTCGTGCCCTGACACGTCGGAGATATAGCCGCATCGTGGGTGTTACAGTCTTCTTCTTGTTGATGTTGAAGAGTCAAGACCTTGGAGATAACGAGAGCGGGACTTGAATCTTCATCACAAAAGACTTGTTCCGTGTCTTCTTCGTTCACTTGCCGGTGTATGGCCACTTGCTCAAGGGCTTCCATTTCTCCTTCACTCATTGAGTCATAAGTGTCGTCCTCGTTGAGGATCATGGTCTGCTTGTTGGTGCACTCATAGGACTTGTGGCCTTGGCCTCCGCATGTGAAGCATTTGAAGGAACTCGTCTTGACGGTCTCATCGGTTGGGGTAGATGATGATGAAGCTCTCGGCTTGAAGTTGATCATTGTAGGAGGATGACTTGGGGTTGACGAAGCTTTCTTATTACTCAACTTGTCGATGCTGCATGTAGAAGGCTTGGTAGAGGAAGGCGGTGTTGGAGTCATTGAAGCTTGGGTGTTGGAGAATCCGTATGACTTGTATGAGAACCTGGCATACTTGTAATCGTCTTGCACTTGAAATTACGCTTTTGTAGCTTGATGCACTAGCTCGATGAGGTTCGAGTATGGTTAGAAGTCGGCGATCTTTTTGATAGGATGGTTGAGTCCACTCAAGAAACGTGCCATAGTTTGCTCATCATCTTCCGTGACGTTGGCTCATATCATTGCAATCTCCATGTTCTTGTAGTACTCTTCAATGCTCCTGGCTCCTTGCTTGAGTAGTTGGAGTTTCTTGAATAGGTCACGGTTGTAGTAGGTAGGCACGAAGCGTGCTCTCATGACATACATCATTTGCGCCCCAGTAGTGATGGGTGGTCCACCTCTTGCCTCAAGGCGCTCGATGACTTGTTCCCACCAAATGAGGACATAGTCATGGAACTCAAGGGATGCCATCGCGATCTTCTTCTCTTCTGCATAGTTGTGCAAGCGAAAGATTTTTTCAACCTTCAATGCCCATGAAAGGTACTCTTCAGGATCGTTGCTTCCATTGAACTTGGGCATGGTGAACTTTAGCTTGCCATAGCATTTCTCTTCGTTGTGTTGGGGTCGGGGATGATGATGCCCATGTTGTTGAGGATTGGCAAACTCGTGTTGCTCTTGGTGAGGAGGGTTGTCAACCTCGTGTTGCTCTTGTTGTGGAGGATTTCCATTGTCTTCATGCTCTTGGTGAACTTGGTGTTCTTGGGGTTCTTGAGGAGCTTGTGGATGGGCTTGTCGAGCTTGAGGACGAACTTAAGGAACTTGACGATGCGCACGTGATTGGTAAATCCTCTCTTGAACTTCTTCGCGAAGTGCTTCTTCATGTTTACGCCGATGGCGATTGCGTGTAGCGACGGCGTGACTTGAATCTCGAAGGGCACGTTGCGCCTCAAGTGCTAGAGCTTCACGTAGTTGTTGTTCTTGGCGTTGTGCCTCGGCATCTTGTGCATCTTGTTGTAGACGCGCTCACTCTTCCTCTTCATGTTGGCGTTGTCGTTGCCGTTCTCGTGCTTGCCCAAAGGCAGCTTGGTTTTGACAGTGTCGGTGCTCTTGAGAGTCGGTATTGCGTAGAGGATTGACGATTGCTTGACGATCGTTGTGCGTGGCACGGCGAAGAGTGTTCGATGTCGGTGTACTTGAGCCGAAGAGGGTGAAGTCGGAGTGTCGACATGAGCGGCTACTTCTTTAAGAGGACGAAGTGGAAGAAGAGCGGTTGAGCAACAAAGCATGAATCTCGTCCATTATTGCGTCATTCTCTTTCTTGTGGTCATCGAGCTTGTGGTCGAAGTAATCCCTTGTACGATGCTCGAAGAGTCGCAAGTTGGTGGCGAGGTTGTCGATGCGTTCACTCATTGCTTGTTGCTCTTGATGCAAAGCACGTTGTGCACCAAAGAGGTGGCTCTTTGTGACGTAGGAGTTCATGTCGTCATCTTGCCCGATGAAGAGTGGGTTGGTAGAAGTACTTGGCCTATCCATCATTCCAAGAGAAATATGTGAGTGGGAGAAAGAGAAGAATGTATACCAAATGTACCTTGACCGTAGTTGAAGGTGGATCAATGATCACTCCAATGTAGAACAAGGAAATAGCACAATTGGTACCAATTCTTGTCGGTTTCTCACACCTACACAAGTAAAAGCTTATGGTGGAGCTTGGTTAGGATGGTGGCACAAAATTTGATGCAATTTTTAGTGAGCTTCAATAATGTTGGAAAAGGTTCCCAAGTTTGCAATGCAACAAGTAGACTAAGCAATATAAGGTACACGGAAACACACACGCAAAAAGACAAGTGGGGTCGTGCAACCAAGGATGAGCCAAAATGTGGAATCCACGAAAATGCTCTTGTTGCACAACACTAGAGAGACGCTAGCACGATTGCACAATAGGCCGATACGAAGACTTATGCACAACCTACTAAGCAAAAATGCAACGACTTCTATCCCAAGTATGCTCTATGTATTGTGTTTCAATGATATGATCCAAGATGATCTAGTATGACAATCTTAATGTGGTATGATGCGATGGTTCTTGCTTAAAAGCTCTTTGCTTATCTTTCCCTTTTTGCTTAAAAGCTTGTTCGGCTCTTTGTTGTTTGAGCTCTTTTCTCATGAAATGCTTCACGAACCAAGATAGCAATTGTGTATGCGATGACAACCTTGTGACACAAGAGATGATACCAAGATATGCACCAATGATGTATGTATGCTATGGGATGTATGATCACTAATGTGCATAAGTCACGTTGCCGGCAATACTCAAAGGCTAGTCACGATGGGTAATCGACGCAAAGGAGTAAGGCTATGATGGCTATCAATGTAATGGCACGAATGATGTATCCAATACCAAGATGATTTTACCGTTTCTTGGTTCCTTGTCCGTAACCAAGAACGGATGACGGTGATCAAATGAGTGGCGTGAATAGCAATATGATGTTGTCGAGATGGTCGTTGTTGATGACGCGTCCGTGGCGAAGATGAGCAGTGGTGATGTTGATGTCGAACCGTACCTAAATAGCCGAAACACAATAGGACATGGAACCGCAACTCAAATTCTCAAAGCTCGAAGTGGCAAAACGTGTCGGTGTGCGAAACGGGTAAGCAATGGTGGTGGTATGCAGAAGTGGTGATGGTGTAAAGGTGGTGGTAGTGTATAAGCGGAAGTGGGCGATGGTGGTGACTAAACTAAAGAAAATTCAGTCTCGTCAGGGAACACCGGACGTTTGGAGGTGGTGGGACGTCCGGTGCCTGTGCGATTTTCGGGCACGGGATGAACAGCTCGTGGACGTGGTGGAGAGGTCGAAATTCGTCGAATCCGGCCTATTTCGTGGATGGAAAAGGTGGAGACAAGGGGTTAAAGCTAGATCCACTCAAGGCAAAGCAAATCCACGGATCAAATCCATCAAAATTTCAACACATCAACAGATCACAAAAAACATTTGGGGCTATTTTTTGGGGGAATTTTCTAATTAGGGACAAAATCAACAAAAACAAGGCTAGAAACACAACAGGGAGGCTCCGAAATCATGATCAACGTGGCTCTAGATACCAAGATGATGTAGGGTAGGAACCCTAGGGGCCGATTTTCACGAAAGGAGCGGATCCCACGATGAACACGAAGAACACGAGGGGGAACACGAGGGGAAACACAAGGGGAAACACGAGAGAAACACTAAACCAAAAATAAATAGTCACACATATGCTAGATCCTCGAGTACATAAGAGATCACATGATCAATGGTCAACTAAGGATGATACAAAGGTAGTCGGTCTTCTCCGTGAGGAGATCTTGAGGTTCTTCCCGTAAAGGGGTCTTGAATCCGCTTGGGGGATCTTCTCCGATGACGCGCTATCTCCGAGGAGAACGTAACCAAGTGGATGAGCAAAGCTCTCACACGAAATATGAGCTAATCCTTTGCTGACCCTAAAACATAGGTAGGACAAGAGTATATATAGTCTAGGTGGGCGAAGAGGTACATGGGCTGCGGCCCAACACACAAATAGCACACATGCGTCGGACGTCTGGGAGTTAGCGGTCATCCATAGACTCACGAGGGTCCGGACGTCCGGTGCTCGTCGGACGACCATAGATTCGGCTCGGGTGGTCTTCGGTCGGATGTCCGGTCGGGGTCGGCCATCCGGGGCGTCGGTCATCCGGAGGGCTTTGGAAATCCGTAGTTTCGGCTTGGGTGTGGGTGTGCTGGTCGTCCGGAGAAGGTTGGACATCCGGTGCCTGGAGATTGTTGGACATCCGGGGATCGCCGGTCGTCCGGAGCCTGGGACCATCGAGTTGTCCTTCTTCTTGTCCATCAAGCTTTGCGTCCTCACCGTCTTGTCCGTGGCTTTCCTCCAAGTTCCTGATCACACATAGGGTTTCCGCTTGAGGTAGTAGCCAGGTCTCATGCATAGAAAGTGGTAGTTCAGATAGGAGTTAGTTCACCTCGGTTTCGAGAGCTCTTGCACGTGCTCATGTCATGGGTCCGCTAGGCACTTGGTGAGACAATGGTAGGTCCATGGGGATGACCTTGGGATGCTCCGCATCACTGCATCACCTTATTTTTGGGCCAGGCCCATGTAATTTGGAAATACTTGATTATAGGCTGTTTTTAGAGTCCATATGTGTGGGGAAATAAGAGTTATGGTTGGGTTGAGACCCCTCCTCGAAGGGCCACGAAATTCCCCCCTCTCTCCTCCATATATACAGCCCTTAGGGCGTCGTTTAGACTTTTGGTTTTGTTTAGATTAAAAGTTCGCCATAGCTGCAACTTCGCGTACTTCGTTTGTGTTCAACGACCAAACCAAGACGTCACAGAACTCCACCTTGATCAATAAAGCTTTCATCTTATATTCGCAATATCTAGATTGCAATCTCAGCTTCTTGCTTGTTCTTCGTTTGCTCGCAGGAAACAGACCCTCGTGGTCAGGTTGATCGTGCTCCGGCGTGGTCAACAACCCCTCAGAAGTTGGTTTAGCAATTGCTAAGGCGAGATGTCTCACACGTTCGTAGTCGGATCGTCAAGGTCGACTCCTACAGAAAACGATAGCCACCATCTCATCGAAGCATCGGGACACCTTCGCCTCTATCAATGGGCCAGGCCCATGTATTTTCAAAATACTTAAGTATGGACTGTTTTTAGAGTCCGTATGTGTGGGGAAACAAGAGTTAGGGTTGGTTTCGGACCCCTCCTCCAAGGGCCACGAAATTCTCGCCTCTTCCTCCATATATACATCCCTTAGGGCGTCGTTTAGACTTTGGGTTTTGTTTAGATTAAAGTTCGCCATAGCTGCAACTTCGCGTACTTCGTTTGTGTTCAATGACCAGACAAAGGCGTCATAGAACCCCACCTTTGATCGATAAAGCCTTCCTCTTATATTCGCAATATCCAGATTGCAATCTTAGTTTCTTGCTTGCTCTTCGTTTGCCTGCAGGAAACAGACCTTCGTGGTCAGGTTGATTGTGCTCCGGCGTGGTCAATAACCTCTCGGAGTTGGTTTAGCGGTTGCTAAGGCACGAGGTCCTCGCATGTTCGTAGTCGGATCGTCAAAGTCGACTTCCTCCAAACGATAGCCACCATCTCATCGGAAGACGGTACACCTTTGCCTCTATCAAGTGGTATCAGATTTCCAGGTTGGTCCGTGAGATTTTTCAGTTTTTCGTAGTTTAGATCAAGTCTGTTCTTCATACCAACACTCCACGAAAAAGCCAACAAAAATTAGGGTTAGTTCATCATATCTGAACCAGTCTGAGCCATTGCATAGTCTTTTCAGTACTTTGCTTTGTTGAATTCGCGGTTGCATCATCGTGTCTAGTTGCTGGTCTTAGAGTCTAGTCTTTTAGAGTTTCGAGTTCTGATCATAAGTTGTCACGCCGCCGCTGCACCATCATCATCGCCCCTGCCATCTACCACCACCACTTATCCGCCACCGATCCGTATCCATATACCATCACCAATCCCTATCCATATGCCACCACCAATCCGTATCCATATACCACCACCAATCCATATCCATATACCACCGCCGCTGCCATATCCTACCACCATATATCCACCACCAATTCGAGTTCCTTTCATATTAGGTTTGTTTTTGAGATCCATCTAATTTCCGATTCGTGTTTCCTTGCCTGAGTAGGTTTCGCAAAAAACTCTGGAGACACCCGAGAGGCAAAAATATTTTTCCCTATCCTATTTTTAGGCTTTTTCAGTATTTTGAGCCACGTGCCATCATAGTGATTTTTTGTCGCACTTTTTCATCATCGCTGCCCTGATTTCTGGAAAAAAGTCAAAAAAACATTTTGTCCACATCCTGTCAGTTTGACCTAGGAAGAGTTCTGAGACACTCGCCATTATAGTGATTTTTCACAAAAAAAAAGAGGAGCGCCAAAAAAAGAGCAAAAAAAATTCCAGAGTGTGCTTTTCCCTTGTTTACATGCAGCGCCTTGATTTTGTTAGTGTTCTAGGCTCACGTCTCTAGCACGGTCTAGCCTAGGACCAGCACAGTATCGTCGTTGAGTGTTTATTCAACTTTCTTCTCTGAATTGATTATTGCTGACCCTTTCTGCTACCATATTATAAGCCTTCCCAGCTCCACATACATCTACGTCGTGCATTTGAGTCTCCCTGGTAATCTCTCTATCCAAGCTTTGAGAGTTTTGAGTACGACGGTTGCCGATCACCGCTTGCTGCTAGGTAAGAACTGGTAAGAATTTGAGATTTGCTTGACGGATTTGTGACACCCACCACCACCTCTTGTTAGTAGTCTGTAGGATCATATTCTTCTGTGTTTCTATTGCTGCTAACCATGGCAGGATCACAAGCTGACGATATTTACTGGGAGAACATGATGATTAAGGAGTTGCATGATAAATTTTAGCAAATGATGAGTGGACAGGTGCAAGATGTGCTTAACAGACTTGAAGAGGCCATGGAGAAGATAGATGGCATGGAGAAGAAGTTCGAAACAAAGCTCGATAACAAGTTTAATGAATTGCTCACGCGTCTTCCACCACCACCACTGGCTGCACATAACACACCTCTACAACAACGACAACAACAAAAACAACAACAACGACGACGATGACGACTACTACCTCCACGTCGCCAAACAGCCCTCCACCGAGCAAGCCATGTCCCTCTTGCACCTAGCCAAACTGTTGGTGTTGTTGTTGATACTTTTGTGGCTCCTTCTACTGATGCGGAGGAGGATGATTATGTGGGAGATTACGAGTATGAGGGTGATCAAAATGAGAATTACGTGCAACCACCAGCAGCACAACCACCAGGTCGTCCACATGCAAATAATGGCAATGGTAGGGCTCCCCCTCAGGTACGAGATCATGACCATCTCCCTAAACTGAAATTGAATATTCCACCATCTGAGGGTAGATATGTTCCTGACATATATCTTACTTGGGAGTTAGACACTGAACAATGATTTACATGTTTACAATATCCTGAGGAGAGACGTGTTCCTGCTGCTGTTTGTGCTTTCACTAGCTTTGCAAGTGTTTGGTGGTCTGAACATTGTAGATTATATCCTATTCGAACTACTTGGGCTGCTTTGAAAACTGCTATGCGTACTCGTTGGGTTCCACCATATTATCAACGTGAATTAATTCAAAATTGCAGCGTTCAAGACAAGGAAATTTTTTTGTAGAAGAATATTATTAGGAATTACAAACTGGCATGATTAGATGTTGTATTGTTGAGGAGAATGAAGCTAACCTTGCACGTTTTATGGGTGGATTAAATAGAGAGATTTAGACCATTCTAGAGTATAAGGAGTATAATAATATCACTCGTTTATTCCATCTTGCTTGTAAAGCTGAACATGAAGTGCAGGATCGACAGGCATTGGCATGAACTAACTTTTCTACAGGTCGATCTTCATCATGGACACCACGTGCATCCTCTACTTCCACTACACCAGCACCTCCATCAGGTGCCACCTCCAGCAGTTATACAAGAAAGCAGGCACAGCCACCACTATCTGCGAAGAGCACAACCGCCGGGCCTGCGCAGAGCTCTTCTTCTTCTATGGCATCAACAGGGCACACAAGTGATATTATTTGTCGTCGTTGTAAGGGAAGAGGACATTTTGCGAGAGAATGCAAATCTCAGCGTGTGATGATTTCTACTGAGGATGGTGGGTATGAGTCCGCTAGTGACTATGATCCGACTACGAATGTGCGAGGACGTCGCACCTTAGCAATCGCAGAACCAACTCCGAGAGGTTATTGACCATGTCGGAGCACGCTCAACCTGACCGCGAAGGTCTGTTTCCTGCAGCAAACGAAGAAAAAGAAAGAAACTAAGATTGCAATCTAGATATTGCAATATAAGAGTAAAGCTTTATTGATCAAGGTGGGGCTCTATGACGCCTTTGTCTGGTCGTTGACACAAACGAAGTACGCGAAGTTGCAGCTATGGCGAACAATCTAAACAAAATCCAAAGTCTAAACGATGCCCTAAGGGTTGTATATATGGAGGAGAGAGGGGGAATTTCGTGGCCCTTGGAGGAGGGGTCCGAAACTAACCCTAACTCTTGTTTTCCCACACATACGGACACTAAAAACAGCCTATAATCAAGTATTTCGAAATTACATGGGCCTGGCCCAAAAGTAAGATGACGCAGCACCTAGAATAGCCTCTGGACGAAATTTATGAAGTGGCATCTTGTATATTTTGTCCAAGGCTTCATGCACTCATTATGGTGACTTCAAAGTCCTAGAATCATCACTTGTGACTCTGTTCTTGTTCCCCTTGCGCATGCCATCATTTCCATGCTTGAACTTTCTACAAGGTTCATATGTCTTGTCCAAGCTAGGCCCTTCATTTGTAAGCAAAATAAACGTATCCAATTTAGGTAGCATCATATTCTCATGAACCTTAGAATCGTTACCAAGAAACGAAAGTATGTGGTAATTCAATTGGCGTGCGCGAGCTCTTGTAGCGACCGGACCTCAAAACGGTCAAGTCTTTGTGCTTCAGTGTCATCCCTGGATCGGTAATGCTAACACACACAGTACTCGAAGGATTTATAACAGAGTGGCAATCACACACTTATTACATCGAATGTCTCAAAAGAGAACTTATTACAATAAATATGGCTTAAGGCCATCTAATACGATAACAGCGGAAGGCTTGGAAGATAAAGTGAGTCCATCAACTCCAACGGCATAGCTGAGCTGCACGACAACAACCTAACGAACCTTACTCCTGAACCTTACTCCTCGTCTGAAAAGTCTACAACATAATACGTTGCAGCCCGAAACAGGTCAACAAATGGAATATGCTGGCAATGTTTAGCTGGTGGAAAGCTCTACGATTAAAGTTTTGCGAAAAGCCAATTTTTTCCTCCAACAAAGGAATAGATTTTATTTAAATATCATGGTAGTTGAAACATCATTGAGAAGGTTCCTCCAACTCAATCCCAATTAAAAGTAATTATCAACCCAACAATATAAACTTAGAGTGATGAGATACATATGATTATCCAAGTACTAGATACTCAAGATGTCAATAACCAGGGACACAGCTATCCATGATTAGTTTATACACTCTGCAAAGGTTTGCGCACTTTTCCCCACAAGACTCGCTCTCCTCCATTGAATTTCCCGCACTACATGATGTTTGAGAAACGGATGACCGAGACACAGTTTTTTAGAAGCATTAACACTCTACTCCGGATAGACTATACCACCTACAACCCAACTATCTGCTAGTCTACCTCTTCAAGAGCTTCACGCAACTTACTCAGCTATGCTAGAGCCCATAATAGCTTGTGGCTGCACACGGAAGTTTCTAGCATGAAATATCTTAGTTCCCTTTGAGCCTGGGTGGCAGACCATAGGATTATCACACGGGTACTCCGGGATATCCTAGGACAACACTGGATTCTCCAGGTCCCCGACAAGCAATCCACCCAGATGTGTATTAAAGTTGCCACCTTAAGTTGAACCATTAATTATCAATCTCACATCTGTCATGGTTTCACTCAAACCCAATCCACGTCTACGAGCATAGCATAGTAATATAAGCAATACGTAGAAGTAACTCCCAAGGGTTTGATAATAACAGGGCAATAGGTTCTACCTCACCAACTACTTCCCAATCCCACATGTTAAATAGATCCTAATCATGCAATGTTTGAGGATTGGAGCTAATGCATAAGAACTGGGTAGGAAAAAGAGTATGATCAATGTGTTACTTGCCTTGCTGATGATCCGCAAAACCTAGAGACTCATAGTAGCACGCTTCGCACTCTGGGTGTTCTATCGCAAACAAACAATAGCATACATAAGCAATCAAGCAAAGAAGCATGGGTAAAACTCAAATAAGAGATCTAACCAGAAAGTTCAACTTAAGAACTCCGGTTTGCAAAAGGAATCAAATCAAATGGAGCAACGAAACTCAAATTGCGAAAGAAACAAGATCCGATTACTAATCTGGACTAAGGTCAAATTTTACTATATCAAAATCTTGTTCAGGTTGGTTAAACAAAAAGAGGGTTTCGAGACGAAGATCTAGGCGTTTGAATCGCCTGATTCCGATGAACGAGTGAAAAGATAAACTAAAACGAAAATCAGATCAGAAATCACGATCGAAAATAATCGCAAAAAAATACAGAAAAAGAAAACTGACGAACAGGCTAACGAACGAACGTTCGTTGTCTGCGGCTAACGAGTGAACACCGTTCGTTAAAACAAACGTACGGACAAATGTCTGCTAAATAAACTAAACCGAGAAAACCGGTGAACTGATCTAAAAAAACGAACCTAGGGTTTTCTAAAAAAACCAAACTGGTTTTAAAAATAAAACCAAACGGCGGCAACGGTGGCTTATACCTCCGGCGAGGTCCAGCGAGGCGGGGCGGCTCTGGCGAGGTCCGGGTGCGGCGGCGGGTGGCACGGGGCGGCGACGGCAGGTGGCGGCGCGGTGCTAGGCGGTGGGGCGGCGACGGCAGCAGCGGCGCGGCGCTAGGTGGCGGCGGCTGCAAGCGACGACGCGGTGCTAGGCGGCGGGGCGGGGTGGTTCGGGTGGTGGTGGGTCAGTGCGGGGGCGGCATATATAAAGAGGGGTGCTAGCTTGGGGAGGGGGCAAGGCGGTGCGGGGAGGAGTCCCGGCCGGACTCGGCTTGCGGCGATGGCGGTCTCCGCGTCGGGTATGAGGCGGATGGCTCGGCTGAGCTGGGCCGGCTGGGTGGGCTTCGGCCCAGTCGGCGAAGATTTTTTTAAAAATAATTTCGCCGAAACTTAAATAAATCCTAGAAAAATATATAAAATTCTAAAAATGCCAAAACAAATTTTCACCGTCTAAATAAAATATTTAGAACAAGATGAACATTTTCTTGGCCCTAAAGTGCAATTTTGAAAAATGTGCAATTTTTTATAATTCAATAAATAGCAATAAACTCCGAATAAATTCAAATATTTGATTTCAATATTTTTACTTCAATATTTCATGTATTTTGGAGAAGTCATATTATCACCTCTCATATATTTTAATATGAAATATTTTCGGAGAGAAAAATAATTAAAACCAAAAAATCCTCGTTTTAATATTTGATAGAATTCAAATATGAAAACAGTGAAATCCCCAACTCTCTCCGAGGGTCCTTGAGTTCCTTAGAATTTCGAGGATCGCGAAACGAAATGCAGCAAAATATGATATGCATGAATGATCTATGTATAACTTTCCAAATTGGAAATTTGGGATGTTACGAACCTACCCCCCTTAAGATGAATCTCGCCCTCGAGATTCGGGTTGGCTAGAAAATAGGTGTGGGTGGTCTTTGCAAAGATCATCCTCTCGTTCCCAGGTGGCTTCATCTTCGGTATGGTGGCTCCACTGAACTTTGCAAAACTTGATAACCTTGCTGCGGGTGACTCGGCTGGCAAATTCAAGAATCCTGACTGGCTTCTCCTCATAGGTCAGATCACTGTCCAACTGAATCGCCTCCAAGGGCACCGTATCTCTTAGCGGTATATCGGCCATCTCAGCGTGACACTTCTTCAACTGTGAAACATGAAACACATCAGGAACTCATGACAATCCTTTGGGTAATTCCAACTTATAAGCAACCTCTCCCATACATTCCAAAACTTGGTACGGTCCCACAAAGTGTGGCACTAGCTTTCCCTTAACTCCAAAGCGCTTAACTCCTCAGAGTGGTGATACTCGAAGATACACTCTGTCTCCAATTTCTTAGGCCACCTCCTTGCATTTTGAATCCGCATAACTCTTCTGTCGGGACTGAGCTACCTTCAGTCTATCTCTAATCAATTTAAGCTTCTATTCTGATTCCTTAATCAAATCTGGTCCGAGCAACTGTCGGTCTCCAACTTCATCCCACAACAGCGATGTCCTGCACCTCCTTCCGTATAAAGCTTCGAAAGGTGCCATCTTCAAACTGGCCTGGTAACTGTTGTTGTACGAGAACTCTGCGTAGGGCAAATTGTCATCCCAACTAGATCCATAATCTAGCACACAGGCCCTCAACATATCCTCCCGAATCTGGTTGACTATCTTGGTCTGTCCATCCGTTTGCGGGTGGAATGTTGTACTGAACTCCAACCTCGTTCCCAAAGTCTGGTGCAGTTGATGCCGAAACTTTGAGGTAAACTATGTTCCTCTATCTAATATGATGGTCCTAGGAATTCCATGCAGACATACGATCCTGGTCATGTATATCTTGGCCAACTTCGCACTTGTATAGGTGGTTTTCACTGGGATAAAGTGAGCTACTTTGGTCAAGCGATCAACTACTACCCATATAAAATCATATCCTGATTTGGTCCTGGGCAATCCGATCATAAAATCCATGCCAAGCTTTTCCCACTTCCATTTGGGTATCGGCATATGTTGTAACAATCTGGCTGGCTTTTGATGTTCTGCCTTCACTCTCTGACATCCATCACACACGGCTACATACTCGACAATATCCTTCTTCATACCAGTCCACCAGAAATGCTCATTTAAATCCACATACATCTTGGTGTTTCCGGGGTGAATCAAGTATGGTGAGTCATGAGCCTCCTGAAATATTAACTTCTTGATCTCTGTGTTATTGGGCACATAAACACGGTCCTCAAACCACAAGGTGTTCATCCTCACGAAAACATTTGGCCTTTCCTTTGCTCATTCTCTCTTTTATCTCGGCGATCTCTTTGTCATCCTTCTAAGGTTCTCGAACCTTTCCTAACAATGTAGACTGAACCTCCATTGTTGCAACAAAATCTATAGGGACAATCTCCAATCGAAGCTCCCTGAGATCCTCCGCCAACTCCTTTGGCAATCCTGCGCTTATGAGTGTGTTGGCATAACTCTTCCGGCTCAAAGCGTCTGCTACGACATTGGCCTTGCCTGGATGATAGTGAAGTTTCTTGTCATAATCCTTTATAAGATCCAACCATCTCCTCTGCCTAAGGTTCAGCTCCTGTGTGAAAATGTACTTCAAAATCTTATGGTCAGTGTATACATCGCAATGGTTTCCAATAAGATAATGTCTCCAAGTCTTCAACGCATGCACTACGGCAGCCAACTCCAAGTCATGCGTGGTATAATTTAACTCATGCGGTTTCAGTTGTCGCGAGGCATACGAAACAACGCTTCCGTCCTGCATCAGCACACTTCCAAGTCCTAGGCGAGAGGCATCGCAACACACTTGAAACTCCTTACGTATATCCGACAGAATCAACACTGGGGCTGTAGTCAAACGTTTCTTTAACTCCTGAAAACTCGCCTCGCATTCTTCTGTCCATTTAAATTTGGTATCCTTCTTCAATAACTCCGTCATTGGCTTCGCAATTTTGGAAAAATTCTCGATGAATCTCCGATAGTATCCTGTGAGTCCAAGAAAACTGCAGATCTTGCTAACTGAAGTGGGTGCCAACCATTCAGTGACTGACTGGACCTTGGTGGGATCTACTGCTACACCTTCTCCTGATATAACATGTCCAAGGAATCCGACTTCCTTGAACCAAAACTCACATTTGCTGAACTTGGCATACAACTGGTGTTCCCTGAGTTTCTCGAGAACTAAACGCAAATGCTCCTTGTGCTCCTCTTCATTCTTCGAGTATAACATTATATCATCAATGAATACCACAACAAACTTATCCAAATATTCCATGAACACCTTGTTCATCATGCTCATGAAATAGGCAGGGGCATTAGTCAGTCCAAATGACATGACCGTATACTCATATAACCTGTATCTTGTGGTAAATGCAGTTTTAGGTATATCCTTCTCCCGGATCTTCAGCTAGTGATATCCTGACATCAAATCGATCTTTGAAAACACCTTAGCTCCTTGCAACTGGTCAAACAAATCATTGATCATTGGCAGTGGGTATTTGTTCTTGATCGTCACCTCATTCAGTGCACGATAATCAACAACCATCCTTAGAGATTTATCCTTCTTCTCCACCAAAAGCACTAGGCTCCCCATGGTGATGAACTCCGTCGGATGTAACCTTTCTCCAATAACTCCTTGATCTGCTTCTTAATCTCCTCCAGATCATTTGCGGCATTCGGTAGGGTCTCTTTGATATTGGCCCGGTACCTGGCAATAGCTCTATTAAAAACTCGATGTCTTGATCCGGCAGCATGCCTGGTAACTCCTCTGGAAAAACGTCTGGGTAATCCTTCACTACATGCACTTCCTCCTAAACAACTACTATGAGGGTATTTACTTGGCTACTCCTAGGCGCATGTCTAGATACATACTCGATCCTTTTTCCCTCCGGGGTGGTGAAACAAATTGATTTACTAACACAGTCAATGCTTCCTCCATACTTTGACATCCAGTCCATGCCTAATATCAAATCCAATCCTTGTGACTCCAAAATTATTAGGTCTGACGGGAAAACATGGCTACCAATGGTTAAGGGTATCTGGTCGCACCATCGACTAGCCATATACTCTGCTCCAGGTGAACTCACTAACATAGGGGTCCTAAGGGTTTGGGTTGGTAGTTTAAACTTATCCATGAATCGCCTTGATATGTATGAATGCGATGCACCAGTATCAAAAAGAACAAGGGCGGTAAAAGACTTAACCAAAAACTTACCAATAACCACGTCTGGCTGCTCTTCAACCTCCTCCATGTTAACGTGGTTCACTTGTCCTTTGTTGAATGGATTGGGCTTCTTCCCAGTGCTCCCATTACCGTTTCCATTCTTCGCTTCAGGGCACTCCGTGGCATAGTGTCCAGTCTTCCCGCACTTGAAGCAAGTAACGTGGCTTAGGGCTCTCTTGGCGGGTGTGGCTGGATTGGGGCAGTTTTGATTGTTGCTTGCTCCATTCCCATTCCCATTCCTTGGGCCAGTATCATTATGGGTACTTCCACCATTGTGGATGTGGCCGCCATGGTTATGAACAAGTCCTCCCGAGTTCGGGGTTAGGCGAGGCTTTTGCTGAGCTCCTGAATTATACCTTCCTTGTCCATACTTCCTCTTACGGCTCTCAATCTGCTGCTGCTTCCCTTCAATCATAAGAGCCTTATCTACCAACTCCTGGTAGTTGTTGAATATTGCCACCATCAACTGCATGCTCATCTCATTGTTTAGCCCTTCCATAAACTTATCCTGCTTCGTAACATCTGTGGCCACATCGTCAGGGGCACAGCGAGATAACTTGCTAAACTCATCCACATACTGAGCCACAGTACGGTTCCCCTGGCGCAAGTTGCGAAACTCACGCTTGTTCATGCTCATAGCTCCTGTTGAGACATGGGCGGTGCGGAATGCTTGCTGAAACTAATCCCATGTAACAGTGGCTATATGATAGGTGACTATGTAATTCTCCCACCATGAGGCTGCTGGTCCATCCAACTGATGTGCGGCAAAACACACCTTCTCAGCATCTGTACATCCTGCAGTGGTTAACTCTCTTCCAATCCAGTGGAGCCAATCATTTGCCACTATCGGCTTGGTGCTGCTGGAAAACACCGGCGACTGCAACCTCAAAAAGTGGGCTAAGTTGTCAACTGGTGGTGGTGGTGGGTTGTTGTTGTTGTTGCCTTGATTCTGAACTAACAACTACATCAGAGTATTCTGCTGCTGGATCAACTGAGTGAGCTCCGGTGGGAAAGTAAATCCGGGGTCACGTCTCGGAGGCATCTGAGGGTTTAGAGGGAAGAGAATAGAATGAGGTCTAGTGAGAAAAACACTACCCATATGCACATGAGACAAACACAATCATATCACTCAATCAATCAAGAAAGAGCATCCAATCGATCTAACTATCATTACAAAAGTGCTCGGACTATACTATATACATGGTGGAATACTACTACTGATGTGGTGGTCTACTAGAAATATTGCTTGGTTGAAGACTCCATAATGTCTGCTCCAGCTTCGTCTTCATAGTCATCATCGCTATCGTCGGGGTCCGAGTAGGTGTCGTCGATGATGATGTAGTCCTCAGAACGAATATCCTTGGGTTCTTCTTCTTCTCCTCCTGGCGCGGGGTCTCCCACGAAAACTCCTAGCTTCCTTTCCAGATCGTCATTCTTCTCCACTAGTAAGACGATTTCCTCCTCATAATCTTTGTGTGTAGCCTTGAGTTCTTCCTCCAGTTCCGTGATCCTTGTCATTGCCTTCTTCAGATCTATCATGTCTGCATACATCTGGTTCTCCTGGTGACGAATGTGCTGGTTTAGCTCCTGGATGAAAATGGCAATTGATCTATCCTTCCTGGTGCTGATCATCTCGCATTGCTCATCTCGGCACCCACAAATGTGGTAGATAGTATCCTTAAGCTCCTTATGGTAAACTTCTCCAATGTGTCCCATGGTGATGTGAGCTACCATGCTCTTTCCTAGACTCCAGGTTGGTGCATCAAAGGAAAACTCTATGGGTTTGGTGACTGGCGTGAATGTCCTTCCTGGAACTTGAACTTGAATCATCCATCGCTCGTCTTCTGGTAATGTGGTGTTGTAAGTCCCGGTGAAGCTTGTTATTCGAATGTTCAGGTACCTCGTGACTTCCTTCAAGTGTCATCCAAAGGGTGCGTCTTCATCCGGTTGTGCAAACTTGTTCCTTGCGTCTGCCATCCTAAAGAGTAGAAGATGGAGAGGAGTCGAGAAATGAGAAGAGAGTAGTGATCTAGGGCTTTAGCTTAGTGGTCGTGTCCTACACTCAGCGTGTGCTCTGATACCATCTTGTAGCGACCCGACCTCAAACGGTCAAGTCTCTGTGCTTCAGTGTCATCCCTGGATTGGTAATGCTGACACACACAGTACTTGAAGGATTTATAACAGAGTGGCAATCACACACTTATTACATCGAATGTCTCAAAAGAGAACTCATTACAATAAATATGGCTTAAGGCTATCTAATACGATAATAGCCGGAAGGCTTGGAAGATAAAGTGAGTCCATCAACTCCAACGCCATAGCTGAGCTGCATGGCAATGACCTAACGAACCTTACTCCTCGTCTGAAAAGTCCGCAACATAATACATTGCAGCCCGAAACGGGTCAGCACATGGAATATGCTGGCAATGTAACACAATAGAGCAAAACAGAATCATGCTATCCGTATATGCATATTTGGCTGGTGGAAAGCTCTACGGTTAAAGTTTTGCAAAAATCCAATTTTTCCCTACAACAAAGGAATAGATTTTATTTAACTATCATGGTAGTTGAAACATCACTGAGAAGGTTCCTCCAACTCAATCCCAATTAAAAGTAATTATCAACCCAACAATATAAACTTAGACTGATGAGATACATATGATAATCCAAGTACTAGATAATCAAGATGTCCATAATCGGGGACATGGCTAACCATGATTAGTTTATACACTCTGCAGAGGTTTGCGCACTTTTCCCCACAAGACTCGATCTCCTCCGTTGGATTTCTCGCACTACATGATGATTGAGAAACGGATGACCGAGACATGGTTTTTTAGAAGCATTAACTCTCTACTCCGGATAGACTATACCACCTACAACCCAACTACCTGCTAGTCTACCTCTTCAAGAGCTTCACGCAACTTACTCAACTATGCTAGAGCCCATAATAGCTTGTGGCTGCAGACGGAAGTTTCTAACATGAAATATCTCAGTTCCCTTTGAGCCTGGGTGGCGGACCATAGGATTATCACACGGGTACTCCGGGATATCCTAGGACAACACTGGATTCTCCAGGTGCCCGACAAGCAATTCACCCAGATGTGTATTAAAGTTGCCACCTTAAGTTGAACCATTAATTATCAATCTCACATCTGTCATGGTTTCACTCAAACCCAATCCACGTCTATGAGCATAGCATAGCAATATAAGAAATACGTAGAAGTAACTTCCAAGGGTTTGATAATAACAGGGCAATAGGTTCTACCTCATCAACTACTTACCAATACCACATGTTAAACACATCCTAATCATGCAATGTTTGAGGATTGGAGCTAATGCATAAAAACTGGGTATGAAAAAGAGTATGATCAATGTGTTACTTGCCTTGCTGATGATCCGCAAAACCTAGAGACTCGTAGTAGCACGCTTCGCACTCCGGGTGTTCTATCGCAAACAAACAATAGCATATATAAGCAATCAAGCAAGAAGAATGGGTAAAACTCAAATAAGAGATCTAACCAGAAAGTTCAACTTAAGAACTCCGGTTTGCAAAAAAAATCAAATCAAATGGAGCAAGGAAACTCAAACTGCGAAAGAAACAAGATCCAATTAGTAATCTGGACTAAGGTCAAATTTTACTGTATCAAAATATTGTTCAAGTTGGTTAAATAGAAATAGGGTTTCGAGATGAAGATCTAGGCGCTTGAATCGCCTGATTCCGATGAACGAGCGAAAATATAATCTAAAACGAATATCAGATCAGAAATCACGATCGAAAATAATTGCGGAAAAATCCGAGAAAAATAAAACTGACGGACAGGCTAACGAACGAACGTTCGTTGTCTGCAGCTAACGAGTGAACACCGTTCGTTAAAACGAACGTACCGTCCTCTAATAAACTAAACCGAGAAAACCGGTGAACCGATCTAAAAAACGAACCTAGGGTTTTCTAAAAAAAACCGAACTGGTTTTAAAAATAAAACCAAATGGTGGCAATAGTGGCTTATACCTCCGGTGAGGTCCGGCGAGGCGGGGCAGCTCCGGCGAGGTCCGGCTGCGACGGTGGGTGGCGCTGGGCGGCGACGGCAGGCGGCAGGGCAGCGACGGCAGCGGTGGCGCGGGGCTAGGCGGTGGTGGCTGCAACCGGCGGCGGCGCGGTGCTAGGCGGCGGGGCGGGGTGGTTCGGGTGGTGGTGCGAGGGTGCAGGGGCGGCGTATATAAGGAGGGGGGCTAGCTTGGGGAGGGCGTAAGGCGGCGCGGGGAGGAGTCCCGGCAGGACTCGGCTTGCGGCGGCGGCGGTCTCCGCGTCAGGGACGAGGCGGACGGCTTGGCTGAGCTGGGCCGGCTGGCTGGGCTTCGGCCCAGTGGGCAAAGATATTTTTTAATAATTTCACCGAAACTCCAATAAATCCTAGAAAAATAAATAAAAATCTAAAAATGCCAAAACAAATTTTCACCGTCTAAATAAAATATTTAGAACAAGATGAACATTTTCTTAGCCCTAAAATGCAATTTTGAAAAATGTGCAATTTTTTCTAATTCAAATAAAACATCAATAAACTCCGAATAAATTCAAATATTTGATTTTAATATGAAATATTTTCGGAGAGAAAAATAATTAAAACCAAAAAATCCTCGTTTCAATATATGATAGAATTCATATATGAAAACAGTGAAATCCCCAACTCTCTCCGACGGTCCTTGAGTTGCTTAGAATTTTGAGGATCGCGAAACGAAATGTAGCAAAATATGATATGCATGAATGATCTATGTATAATGCCAAATTGGAAATTTGGGATGTTACAGCTCTAGTAATTGGTCCAGTATGTATAGCAGCAGGGGCTGTGGTCTAACAATGTTATTGATGTCCTCATCATCCTCCCCTTCTTGAAATGAAGTCGTCCTCAACGGAAGCTCATCTTCCTCACCCAAATAAGGCTTCAAATCTGCACTGTTAAAAGTGGGACTAACCACAAAATCTGCAGGCAGCTCAAGTTTATATGCATTATCGTTTATTTTCTCTAACACCTTAAAAGGACCAATAGTACGTGGCATTAGCATTGATTTGCGCAAATTAGGAAATCTATCCTTACGCAAATGTAACCAAACAAGATCTCTAGGTGCAAACACAACATGTTTTCGACCCTTATCTCCTGCAAGTTCATATTTAGCATTCATATGCTCAATGTTTTCCTTAGTTAACTCATGCATTTTTAAAATCAACTCAGCACGTTTTTTAGCATCAAAATTAACCTTCTCTAAAGATGGAAGAGGCAACAAATCAATAGGTGCACGAGGTAGGAAACCATACACAATTTCAAAAGGTCACATCTTAGTAGTAGAATGCAATGAATGACTATAAGCAAATTCAATATGAGGAAAGCATTCTTTCCACATTTTCTTATTATTCTTCAAAACAGCCCTAAGCATAGTAGAAAATGTTCTATTAACTACTTCAGTTTGTCCATCAGTTTGGGGGTGACAAGTAGTACTAAAAAGCAGTTTAGTCCCCAACTTAGCACATAAACATCTCCAAAAGTGGCTAAGAAATTTAGTATCACGATCTGAAGCAATAGTATTTGGCACACCATGCAAGCGAATAATTTCATGAAAGAACAAATCAGCAACATTAACAGCATCATCGCTTTTATGACATGGTATGAAGTGTGCCATTTTTGAGAATCTATCCACAACAACAAATATGCTATCCCTCCCCTTCTTTGTTTGAGGTAAACCTAAAACAAAGTCCATAGATATATCCTCCCAAGGAACACTAGGTACAGGCAAAGGCATATATAAACCATGAGGATTGTGTCATGACTTAGCTTTTCGACATGTAGTGCAGCGAGCAACAAAACGCTCAACATCCCGTCTCATCTTTGGCCAAAAGAAATGTGTAGCAAGTACGTCCTCCGTCTTCTTCACGCCAAAGTATCTCATTAATCCTCCTCCATGCGCCTCCTGCAACAACAAAAGATGAACGGAGCTAGCTGGAATGCATAGCTTGTTAGCACGGAACACAAATCCATCATTAATGACGAACTTGTTCCATGTTCTTCCTTCTTTACAATTCTGCATTAGAACTTTAAATCAACATCATGCACATATTGATCTTTGATGGTCTCCAAACCAAATATTTTGAAGTCAAGTTGTGAAAGCATAGTATAGCGACGAGACAATGCATCAGCAATAACATTTTCTTTACCCTTCTTATGTTTAATGACATAAGGGAAAGTCTCAATGAATTCAACCCATTTAGCATGTCTACAATTCAGTTTAGCTTGACTTTTAATATGTTTCAAGGATTCATGACCAGAATGCACAACAAATTCTTTGGTCCATAAATAATGTCGCCATGTCTCTAAAGTCCGAGCAAGACCATATAATTCTTTATCATAAGTAGAATAATTCGGACTAGGCCCACTCAATTTTTCAGAAAAGTATGCAACAGGTTTGCCATCTTGTAATAACAGACCTCCTAATCCAATTCCACTAGCATCACATTCAAGCTCAAAAGTCTTATTAAAATCAGGAAGTTGGATTAAAGGAGCATGTGTCAACTTATCTTTTAATACCGTGAAGGCTTCTTCCTGTGCGGTACCCCAAACAAAAGGCACATCCTTCTTTGTAAGCTCATTGGGAGGTGCAGCAATGGTGCTAAAATCTCTCACAAAACGCCTATAGAATCCAGCGAGGCCAAGAAAACTCCTCACTTGTGTGACCGTTTTGGGCTGCGGCCAACTCTCAATAGCTTCAATCTTGGCTTTATCAACTTCAATTACCTGTGGAATAACAACATAGCCAAGAAAAGATACTCAGTCAGTGCAGAAGGTGCACTTCCCAAGGTTGCCAACAAACGTGCCCTCATAGAGAAATAAAAACGACACCTAAATGTTCCAAATGTTCCTCCAAAGATCTGCTATAAATCAGTATATCATCAAAATAGACTACCACAAATCGTCTAATGAAAGCACGTAAAACTTCATTCATTAGTCTCATGAAAGTACTAGGTGCATTAATTAACCCAAAAGGCATGACTAACCACTCATATAAACCAAACATAGTTTTAAATGTTGTTTACCATTCATCTCCCAGTTTCATACGAATTTGATGGTATCCACTACGCAGATCAACTTTGGAGAATATTCTAGAGCCACTCAATTCATCAAACATATCATCTAGCCTAGGAATAGGATGACGATAACGAATAGTAATATTATTAATGCCTCTACAATCAACACACATACGCGACGTACCATCCTTTTTAGGCACTAGTATAATAGGAACAGCACAACGACTAAGAGATTCACGTATATAACCTTTGTCGAGCAGCTCCTGTACTTGACGCATAATCTCCTTCGTTTTCTCTTGATTGGTACGGTACGGTGCACGGTTGGGTAGCGATGCACCGGGAATTAAGTCTATTTGATGCTCAATCCCTCAAATAGGTGGTAATCCCGATGGCATGTCTTGTGGAAAGACATCAGTGAACTCCTGCAAAATGTGAGTGACAACAAGGGGCAAAGAGGAAGGCACGTCCTCGAATGAAAATAATGCCTATTTGCATACAAAAGCATAGCAAACAGATTTGATAAAATCTAGCACATCAATATCAGATTTTGTGGCAAGTAAACATGCACTTTTCAATTTAATTTCAGAAGCAACACTAGATGGTTTATTATTAGGCTTCATTTGTTGCTCAAATTCTTTTGCCACAATCTGTTTTTCACTCTTATTTTCCTCTTGTTTTGCTTTATTAGCTCTATTAATATCATCTTTCAAAATGGAATCAGGAGTCATAGGAAGCAAAGTAATATGGCTATCTTTATGAACAAGAGTGTACATATTATTTCTACCATGGTGTACAGAATTTTTATCAAATTGCCATGGTCTACCAAGTAATAAGGAACATGCTTGCATGGGTACCACATCACAGTCAACATAATCAGCATATGTAGAGATACTAAAATGCACACGAATAGTACGTATTACCTTAACCTTGCCGATGGTGTTGAACCATTGGATGTAGTAAGGATATGGATGTGGTCGTGTTGTGAGAGATAGCTTCTCCACCATCTCCATGCTAGCCAAGTTGTGGCAGCTCCCTCCATGTATGATGACGCGAACAGAATGTTCCTTCACAACTCCCTTTGTATGGAAAAAATTATGCCTCTGATTTTGCTCAGCTTGTGTAACCTGCACACTCAAAGCACATTGAGCAACTAAACATTCATACCTGTCAGCATCTTCAGCAGCCATGTATTGTGTCTCATGATCAGAATCATCTCCATCGTGTTCTTCATGTGTAATAAGAGCCAAAGCCTACTCATCATAGTCACTAGCGGACTCATACCCACCATCCTCAGTAGAAATCATCACACGCTGAGATTTGCATTCTCTCGCAAAATGTCCTCTTCCCTTACAACGACGATAAATAATATCACTTGTGTGCCCTGTTGATGCCATGGAAGAAGAGCTTTGCGCAGGCTCGACAGGTGTGCTCTTGGCAGATAGTGGTGGTTGTGCCTGCTTTATTGTATCACGGCTGGAGGTGGCACCTGATGGAGGTGCTGGTGCAGTGGAGGTAGAGGATGCACGTGGTGTCCATGATGAAGATCGACCTGTAGAAAAGTTAGTTCGCGCCAATGCCTGTCGATCCTGCACTTCATGTTCAGCTTTAGAAGCAAGATGGAATAAACGAGTGATATTATTACAATCCTTATACTCTAGAATGGTTTGAATCTCTCTATTTAATCCACCCATAAAACGTGCAAGCATAGCTTCATTCTCCTCAACAATACCACATCTAATCATGCCAATTTGTAATTCCTGATAATATTCTTCTACTGAATTTTTTCCTTGTCTTAAATGATGCCATTTTTGAAGTAATTCACGTTGATAATATGGTGGAACCCAACGAGTATGTATAGCAGTTTTCAAAGAAGCCCAAGTACCTGGAATAGGATATAATCTACAATGTTCAAACCACCAAACACATGCAAAACTAGTGAAAGCACAAACAGCAGCAGGAACACATCTCTCCTCAGGATATTGTAAACATGTAAAACGTTGTTCAGTTTCTAATTCCCAAGTAAGATATATATCAAGAACATATCTACCCTGAAATGGTGGAATATTCAACTTCAGTTCAGGAAAAAGGTCATGATCTCGTACCTCAGGTGGTGGTGCAGCCCTGCTGTTGCGATGCTATACCTGAGGACGACCTGGTGGTGGTGGTGCTGGTGGTTGCACGTATTTCTGATTTTGATCAAACTCATCCTCGTAATGGTCCTCCACCTCTGCAGTAGCAGTAGGAGCTACTGAAGCACGAACAGCGGCACCAGAATTTTGCCCAGGGTCGATCGGAATGCATTGTGCTCATCCCACTTGATTTGGATGGCGATGTTGTTGTTGTTGTTGTTGTTGTTGTTGTAGAGGTGCGGTTGGTGCATCCGGCGGTGGTGGTGGAAAACGCACTAGAAATTCATTAAACTTGTTATCGAGCTTTGTTTCAAACGTCTTCTCAATGCCATCTATCTTCTCCATGGCCTCTTCAAATCTGTTTAGCATATCTTCTACCTGTCCACTCATCATTTGCTGAAACTTATCATGTAACTCTTTGTTCGTCATGTTCTCCCAGTCAGTCTCATCGGCTTGTGATCCTGCCATGGTTAGCAATAATAGAAACACACAAGAATATGGTCCTATAGACTACAAGGAAGTGGTGGTGTGGTGGACAGTCACAAATCTGTCAAGCGAATCTCAAATTCTTACCAGTTCTTACCAAGCAGCAGGTGGTGATCGGCAACCGTTGTAGTCAAAACTCTTAAAGCTTGGATAGAACGATTACCAGGGAAAGTCAAACGTACGACTTAGATGTATGTGGAGCCGGGAAGGCTTATAAGATGGTAGCAAAAAGATTAGCAATAATCAATTCGGAGATGCAAAGTTGAATAAATGCTCAACGACGGTACTGTGCTGGTCCTAGGCTAGACCGTGCTAGAGACACGAGCCTAGAACACTAACAAAATCATAGCGCTGCACGTAAAAAGGGAAAAGCACACTCTGGAACTTTTTTTCGCTCTGTTGTTTTTTGGCGCTCCTCTTTTTTTGTGCTCCTCTTTTTTTGCGAAAAATCACTATAATGGCGAGTGTCTCCAAACTCTTCCCTCGTTAAACTAACAGGATGGGCACACATTGTTTTTGACTCTTTCAGAAATCAGGGCAGCGACGACGAAAAAGTGCGACAAAAAATCACTATGATGGCACGTGGCTCAAAAGACCTAGAAAAGCCTAAAAATAGGATAGGGAAAAATATTTTTGCCTATGAAAATTTTGGCCTAAAAACTGCCTGGGGGTCTCCAGACTCTTGTTTTTCTTTTCTGAAACCTACTCACGCAAGCAAACATGAATCAAAAATTAGACGGATCTCGAAAACAAACCAAATATGAAAGGAACTCGGATTGGTGGTGGATATATGGTGGTAGGATATGGCAGCGGTGGTGGTATATGGATACGGATTGGTGGTGGTACATGGATATGGATTGGTGGTGGCATATGGATACGGATTGGTGATGGTATATCGAGAACGATCGGTGGCGGATAAGCGGTGGTGGTAGATGCCAGGGGCGAAGATGATGGTGCGGCGGCGGCGTGACAACTTATGACTAGAACTCGAAACTCTAAAAGACTAGACTCTAAGACCAGCAACTAGACACGACGATGCAACCACAAATTCAACAAAGCAAAATACTGAAAACACTATTCAAATGCTTAGACTGGTTCAAATATGTTGAACTAACCCTAATTTTTTTTGCTTTTTTTCGTGGAATGTAGGTATGAAGAACAGACTCGATCTAAACTACAAAAAAACTATAAAATCTCACCGAGCAACCCGGAAATCTTATACCACTTGATAGAGGCAAAGGTGTCCCGTCTTTCGATGAGATGGTGGCTATCGTTTTGGAGGAAGTTGACTTTGACGATCTGACTACGAACTTGCGAGGACGTCGTGCCTTAGCAATCACTAAACCAACTCCGAGAGGTTATTGACCACGCCGGAGCATGATCAACCTGAACGGGAAGGTTTGTTTCCTTCATGCAAATGATGAACAAGCAAGAAACTAAGATTACAATCTGGATATTGCGAATATAAGAGCAAAGCTTTATTGATCAAGGTGGGGTTCTGTGTCGCCTTTGTCTAGTCGTTGAACACAAACGAAGTACGCGAAGTTGCAGCTATGGCAAACTTTAATCTAAACAAAACCCAAAGTCTAAACGATGCCCTAAGGGCTGTATATATGGAGGAGAGAGGGGGAATTTCGTGGCCCTTGGAGGAGGGGTCCGAAACCAACCCTAACTCTTGTTTCCCCACACATACGGACTCTAAAAATAGCCTATAATCAAGTATTTCGAAATTGCATGGGCCTGGCCCAAAAGTAAGGTGACGTAGCACCTTCAATAGCCTCTGGACGAAATTTATGAAGTGGCATCTTGTATATTTCGTCCAAGGCTTCATGCACTCATTATGGTGGCTTCAAAGTCCTGGAATCATAACATGTAACTCTGTTCTTGTTCCCCTTGCGCTTGCCATCATCTCCATGCTTGAACTTTCTCCAAGGTTCATCTGTCTTGTCCAAGATAGGCCCTTCATTTGTAAGCAAAACAAACGTATCCAATTTAGGTAGCATCATATTCTCATGAACATTAGAATCTTTACCAAGAAACGAAAGTACCTGGTAATTCAATTGGCATGTGCGAGCTCTAGTAATTGGTCCAGTATGTATAGTAGCAGGGGTTGTGGGTGTGACAATGTTATTGATGTTCTCATCATGATGAGGAGACTTTGGCTCTTATTACACATGAAGAACATGGTGGAGATGATTCTGATCATGAGACGCAATACATGGCTGCTGAAGATGGTGACAGGTATGAATGTTTACTTGCTCAACGTGCTTTGAGTGTGCAGGTTACACAAGCTGAGCAAAATCAGAGGCATAATTTGTTCCATACATAGGGAGTTGTGAAGGAACATTCTATTCGCGTCATCATAGATGGAGGGAGCTGCAACAACTTGGCTAGCCTGGAGATGGTGGAGAAGCTCTTTCTCGCCACAAGACTGCAACCACATCCTTACTACATCTAATGGTTCAACAACAGCGACAAGGTGAAGGTAACACGTACCGTTCGTGTGCATTTTAGTATCTCTACATATGCTGATTATGTTGATTGTGATGTGGTACCTATGCAAGCATGTTCTTTATTACTTGGTAGACCATGGCAATTTGATAAAAATTTTGTACACCATGCTAGAAATAATCAGTATACTCTTGTTCATAAGGATAAAAATATCACTTGGCTTCCTATGACTCCTGATTTTATTTTGGAAGATGATATTAGTAGAGCTAATAAAGCAAAACAGGAGAAAGATAAGAGTGAAAATCAGATTGTGGCAAAAGAATTTTAGCAACACATGAAGCCTAATAATAAACCATCTAATGTTGCTTCTGAAATTAAATTGAAAAGTGCATGTTTACATGCCACCAAATCTGATATTGATGATCTAGATTTTAGCAAATCTATTTGCTATGCTTTTGTGTGCAAAGAGGCATTATTTTCATTCGAGGACGTGCCTTCCTCTTTGCCTCCTGTTGTTACTAACATTTTGTAGGAGTTCGCTGATGTCTTTCCACAAAACGTGCCACCGGGATTACCACCTATTCGAGGGATTGAGCATCAGATTGACTTAATTCCCAGTGCTTCGCTACCCAACCGTGCAGCATACCATACCAATCCAGAGGAGACGTAGGAGATTATGCATCAAGTCCAGGAGCTACTCGACAAAGGTTATATTCGCGAATCCCTTAGTCCTTGTAATGTTCCTATTATTCTAGTGCCGAAAAAGGATGGTACATCGCGTATGTGTGTTGATTGTAGAGGCATTAATAATATTACTACTCGTTATCATCATCCTATTCCTAGGCTAGATGATATGCTTGATGAATTGAGTGGCTCTACAATATTCTCCAAAGTTGATTTGTGTAGTGGATACCATCAAATTTGTATGAAATTGGGAGATGAATGGAAAACAGCATTTAAAACTAAGTTTTGTTTATATGAGTGGTTAGTCATGCCTTTTGGGTTAACTAATGCACCTAGTACTTTCATGAGGTTAACGAACAAAGTTTTACGTGCTTTCATTGGACGATTTGTGGTAGTCTATTTTGATGATATACTGATTTATAGTAAATCTTTGGAGGAACATTTGGAACATTTACGTGCTGTTTTTATTGCTCTACGTGATGCACGTTTGTTTGGTAACCTTGGAAAGTGCACCTTTTGCACCGACCGAGTATCTTTTCTTCGCTATGTTGTTACTCCACAGGGAATTGAAGTTGATAAAGCCAAGATTGAAGCTATTGAGAGTTGGCCGCAGCCCAAAATGGTCACATAAGTGATGAGTTTCCTTGGCCTCGCTGGTTTCTATAGGAGTTTTGCGAGAAATTTCAGCACCATTGTTGCAGCTCTCAATTAGCTTACAAAGAAGGATGTGCCTTTTGTTTGGGGTACCGGACAGGAAGAATTCTTCACGGTATTGAAAGATAAGTTGACACATGCTCCTTTACTCCAACTTCCTGATTTTAATAAGACTTTTGAGCTTGAATGTGATTGTAACAACCCGGATGTAACTTACCATATTTGTACTCCGACTCTGCCATTTTCGGCTTTAAGTTATGTGTTTCCCTTCGTTGTTGGGTTTTTTCTTTGTTTTGCATTTTGTTCAGTTCATGCATTTCATATCATGTCATCATGTGCATCTCATTTGCATACGTGTTCGTCTCATGCATCCGAACATTTTCCCCGTTGTCCGTTTCGCAATCCGACACTCCGACGTGCACCAGCGTACCCCTTTTGTCTCTTTTCATGAGTGGGTTTTAAACATTCTCGGAATGGACCGAGATTTTCCAATTGTCCTTGGTACACCACTGGTAGACCGCCTGTCAAATTTCGTGCCATTTGCAGTCCGTTTGATGCTTCAACGGTTAACCGAAGAACCGCAAAGGCCTCTTGTGTGTTGCAGCCCCACACCCCTCCAAAACGGCCCAATAACCCTTCCAAACCACTTTCACGTCCTCCGTCGTCGGATCACGATCATGTGGGTGAAAACTACACCCCATTTGGACACTCCTACCTCCTCCTACCTATAAATATGTGCACCCCCCTCAAATTTCGGGTCCAAACCATAGATCCATCCTCGCCCTCCGCGTCGGACACGTCCGCACCGGCCGGACGCGTCCGCCGCCGCGCCCTGTCCAACCCGCTGCTGCCGACGCCCGCCGGCCCAAGGCCGGCCCCCACGGGCCTAGCCGCCGTCGCCCTACGCCCGCGCTCGCCCGTCGCCCCGCGCCGTGCAAGCCGCCGCCACGCCGGCGCTCTCCGTCGCCCCCGCTCGCCGTCCACCGCCGCTCGCCGGGGCGCGCCGTCGCCCCATGCGCCGCCGCTCCTATGCCGCCGCCCCACACGCCGCTCCTCCGCCGGATCCGCCCGGGCAACCTCCTCCTCCGACCGGCCCCGTCTCCTCCCTTGTCCGGCTAAGCTCCGGCATGACTTCGGCGAGTTGCTCCGGCGAACTTCGAGATCCGTGCCATGAACCCTAGATCTGTTTTTTCCGGGAGGTGAAAATTCCACCAAGTCCTTATCTCTGTAACATTTTATTCCCCTGTTCATCATGCCATAACTCCATGACCATAGCCCCATTTCAAGCGCATGATATATCAAAATGTTCATTGGGAGATGCTCTTCATTTAATTCCATTGTGGAATGCTTGTTTGAGTTCATATTGATGCCCAAATCATTGATGCAAGAGTGCTATAAATTGTTTACTGCTGCTACTTATCAGTTTAGGGTGATTTGTCATTTTTGTCACATTTGATGTGTGCATCATATGGGCATGAGCTCTACATGTGTTTTGATCTATGCCATGCCATATTTACAGAGGTGCTTGCCATGTATTTTTGTGATCTTTGTGGTGACTAGCACAAGCATGCAAAGTAGCCTTCATGATATTGCTGTTCTCAGAGACTTAGGATTTTGCTAAGTCCTTGTTGCTGATGTTATTCTTATGCCATGTAAACATGATGCTACAGAGAGATCCGTGCTTGTTTTGAGCATCATCAGTAAGGGTGTTTTGGACATATGGTTATGCTCTATCCATACATGCCTTTGTTTGCAATTATGGAGTCCCCTAGCATGTCTTTATCTTACTCTAGTTTTGCTATAAAATGTTCCTAGCAGATTGTCTACATGTTAATCAATTTTTCCATGGGTGTTCCTAGTGATCCATGCATCCTATGAACTTGCTCTTGCCATGGTTAGCTTCATGAACATGTCATCTTGCTGTTGCCATGCTTGTTTTGTCATGCAAGGCTTTGTGATGAGTGATTTGAGCTCACAAAGATGCCTTCATAATTCTGCTTATGCCATGCTCTGTTTTCTGCTAAGTCTGAAAGTGTTTATAAAACTTGCTATGTTTACATGGGTGCCATCATATCTTCTGTGCCTTTTTGGTTCATGATCCGTAAGGGACTTTTGTTCTATGCATTCAATAGATTCATGACGTGCCTTTGTTTTCTATGATCTTTTCTTGTAGCATGTTGTTTGCTTGCTCTAAATATGGCTTCCTGATGTTATTTCTGGCATGTTAGTATTTTCACTAAGTCTGTGAAGCTGATATCTTTTGCACTTTTGCCATGCTTGTTTGAACCTGCTCTTGTGTGATTTAGCCGTAGCTAAGTGTTCATGTTTTGTCAAGCATCTTGAGTACATCACGGCCATGTCCTTTGTTGTTATGTTGGAGCATAGTAGCTTAGTTTCTTGTTGCATTCTAAGTAGCATCATGCTGTTAATTACAGTTTTGCACCATTCTTGTTTTGCCTGCCATTTGCAAACTGTGCATCCGTTTCCGGTGATCTTTATATCAATTTCGACCGAAATCATCTCATTTTCCAGCGGCACACTTGGTTTGCCAAGTTGATGCTTTGTTCATTCTTTCCCTTCCAAAGCACGCATATGCATTGAATATCACATTCTGCATGTCATGCCATGTTTTGCATGATGTTGCTTGTGCATTGCACCGTGATTGATTGTTGGTCCTTTTCTTGTGTTCTTGCTTTGGGTAGAGCCAGGAGACGAGTACATTATCGAGGAACCTGTTGAGTACGCTAACGAGGATCAAGCTTTCGTCAACTCTGAGAACTTTGGAGGCAACATGACCATACCCTCGAAATCACTTCTATCTTTGCTTGCTAGTTCTTTGGTCTATGGCTATGCCGTGATACCTACCACTTGCTTTATCATGCCTCCCATATTGCCATGTCAAGCCTCTAACCCACCTTTCCTAGCAAACCGTTGTTTGGCTATGTTACCGCTTTGCTCAGCCCCTCTTATAGCATTGCTAGTTGCAGGTGAAGATGAAGTTTGTTCCTTGTTGGAACATGGATATTGTTGGGATATCATTATTATTATCTCTTATTTACTTTAATGCATCTATATACCTGGTAAAGGGTGGAAGGTTCGGCCTTATGCCTGGTGTTTTGTTCCACTCTTACCACCCTAGTTTCCATCATAGCGGTGTTATGTTCCTTGATTTTGCATTCCTTACGCGGTTGGGTGTTATGGGAACCCCTTGAAAGTTTGCTTTGAATAAAACTCGTCCAGCAAGGCCCAACATTGGTTTTACCATTTGCCACCTAAGCCTTTTCCCTTGGGTTCCGCGGACTCAAGGGTCACCTTTATTTTAAACCACCGGGCCAGTGCTCCTCTGTGTTGGTCCAAACTAGAGCGCCGTGCGGGTCCATCCCTTAGCAACTTGGGTTATGTTGGTACCTGTACGCTTAGCTTATCCAGTGTGCCCTGAGAACGAGGTATGTTTAGCTCCTATTGGGATTTGTCGGCACAGTGGGGTGGTCTTGCTAGTCTTGTTTTACCATTATCGAAATGTCTTGTAACCGGGATTCCGGGTCTGATCAGGTCTTCCTGAGAGAAGGAATATCCTTCGTTGACCGTGAGAGCTTGTGATGGGCTAAGTTGGGACACCCCTGCAGGGTTTTGAACTTTCGAAAGCTGTGCCCATGGTTATGGGCAGATGGGAATTTGTTAATGTCCGGTTGTAGAGAACTTGACACTTAACTTAATTAAAATGAATCGACCGCGTGTGTAGCTGTGATGGTCTCTTTTTGGCGGAGTCCGGGATGAGAACACGGTCTTGTGTTATGCTTGAACATAAGTAGCTTTAGGATCACTTCTTGATCACTTATAGCTTCTCGACCGTGCGTTGCTTCTCTTCTCGCTCTCATTTGCGTATGTTAGCCACCATATATGCTTAGTGCTTTGCTGCAGCTCCACCTCACTACCCTTTCCTACCCTTAAGCTTAAATAGTCTTGATCGTGAGGGTGTGAGATTGCTGAGTCCCCGTGACTCACAGATACTTCCAAATAGATGCATGTGCCGATGATGCCAGTGCAGGGGACGCTACCGAACTCAAGTGGGAGTTCGACGAGGATTCGGGCCGTTACTATGTTTCTTTTTCGGATGATCAGTAGAGGAGGCATGTTGGGACGATCGGGGATCTAGCATTTGGAGTTATCTTTCTTTATTTTGGTTCCATAGTCGGACCTTTGATTGTACCTTGGATGATGTATGATATATTTATGTATTGTGTGAAGTGGCGAATGTAAGCCGACTCTTTATCCCTTTCTTATTCAGTACATGGGATGTGTAAAGATTACCCATCTTGCGACATGCCTACCATGCGGCTATGCCTCTAAGTCGTGCCCCAATATGTGGGAGATATAGCCGCATTGTGGGTGTTACAAGTTGGTAATCAGAGCCTTCCCCGACTTAGGAGCCCCTGCTTGATCGAATCGCTGACATTGTTGAGTCTAGAAGAAAATGTTTCGAGTCTTAGGATTATATATATCGGAGAGTAGGATTCTTTTTACTCCTCAGTCCCTTCGTCGCTCTGGTGAGGCCTCCTAAGATAGAGTTTTGACTCTTCTCAGCTCAAATTTCACGATTTTTTTAGGATCACGCGGGTATCTTGGAATTGTTCCGATTGTTTTGTGACGAGAACATTGTTCTTGGTCCCTCCTGACATTAAGTGTTGTGGTAGTGTCCCGGGGAGTTGAGCTCCAAGGTGTTGTCATCACAATTTTATCGTTGCAGTTCTGGAATACCTGAGTTCGCCGACATTGAAAATCTCTTTTATGCAGTTGTTGGTGAGATAACCTCAACACCACCCAGTACTGGGGCGGGAGTTTGGGAGTATTGCCATAACTCATATAACGGATGCTTTTCGAAGGTTGAGGTAAATGATTTCCGAAGGTTTCTTGGTTATGTGTTGAAGGATGGATACAGTTGGATGTAGGATTTGCTAGTTTTGGGTGAGATATTATGCTTCCCCTGTATCCCCAACTCCTGATTGCATAACCAGAAAGTTCCAGGAGTTTCATAGGTGGGAATTCATGTAGCTCTAATATTTCTTCCCGCGGATATTTGGTTTGTGATTGGGTAATCCTTACCACTTATTTGTTCATATTCGTACCTTGTTGCTTCATTTCATCTACCTTTTATCTAAGTGGCTTCTCAATTTATGGAAGTGTGATGATTCACTTTGGAATTCATTCATTCATTCTTGTTCGAATGTTAAGGCTTTATGTTGCAATTTCGATCCATTGATTCAGCTTGAATATATATCTTTCAAGATGCTAACAGATGTGAACCTCTTCAGGATGGCTCCTCCAACGCATCAGAATCCGAACCCTCCGCCACCACCTCCACCTTCGGAGGATTGGCAAGCTATCATGGCAGCCACCAACGCCAACACTCAGATGCTTTTGCAACTCTTGCGAGAGCTCAACCAAGGGCAAGACAACCAAGGAAATCAAGGCCAAGGCAACAATCGGCCTCAGTTTGCTACCCTCAATCATTTCCTCGCAAACCAGCCGAAGTCCTTCAGCAATTGTGTCGAGGCCTCAGACGCCGACGACTGGCTTGTGGATATCTGCAAACATTTTGAGTGTAGCAATGTCAGGCCTGAGGACTTTGTCAAGTTTGCTTCGTTCCTACTCAAAGACCAAGTTGCTGAGTGGTATCAACAATACAGAGATTCCAGAGGAGGTCGTGTGATTACCTAGGATGATTTCCGCCAAGACTTCAAAGCTCATCACATTCAACAAAGTGTTGTTGAGAGTAAGCGTGAGGAGATCCGCAATCTCAAGCAAGGCAACATGTCCGTGTATCAATACAATATCCAGTTCCAGAGACTCGCTCGCTTCGCTAAATAAGACGTCCCTGATGAAAAGAGCATGATTTATCAATTCAGAGGTGGCCTCAGAGAAGATCTGCAATTAGCTCTCGTGCTTCTTGAGCCGACTAAGTATGATGAATTCTACAACATGGGACTAAAGCAAGAAGTTGCTCAGATCAAGTGTGATGCTTCCAAGAAGAGAGTGAGGGATGCAGTTCAATGTTCTTCTTCAACTCAAGTGGCAGCTAAGCAACAAAAGTTCGGGTTGCCTCCTCCTCCGTTTCGTTAGCCTTGTCAGCAGACGAGTAAAGGTGGCAGTGGATCTTCCCACCCACCCAACCTAGGCTATCAGAACAAAGCTCAGTCTCATACTCCAAGGTCAAGTGCTCCTTATCACCGACCGCTCTCAGAGGTTACTTGCAACAAGTGTCAGCAGAAAGGGCACTATGCAAACCAGTGCTTCAACCAAAGGCGCCTTCCGCCTCCTCCTCCTGTGTGATCTGCCAGCAATGCAGTGGTCAAGCATAATCCCTAGCATGCTAAGGTCAACATGATGAACGTAGCTCGGGCAGAGGATTGTTCAGAAGTGATCATGGGTAAGTTTCCAGTTAACTCCATTCCTGCAAAAGTTCTTTTTGACACTGGTGCATCGCATTGTTTCATGTCAAGATCATTTGTTTCAAAGCATGACTTCGTTTCGGAAATGGTGGGTAAACCCATGGGAGTGGTTTCTCCGGGCAAGTCTATGAGGGCTACCACGATGATACCGGATGTTTCCATCAAGATGGGTGACTATAAATTTCTGTCTTCTCCAATGGTTCTTGGTGACTCAGATATTGATCTAATTCTCGGCATGGACTGGCTTTCTAAGCACAAGGCTCAGCTTGATTGTGCTGCCAGGCAGATTCAATTAACACACTCTTCTGAGGATGTGATCATCTATGCCGCTCGTGATGATACCATTCGTCTGTTTTCTCTCAATGAAAAGGGCGAGTTGAATGCCATCTCTCAGATTCCAGTCGTTTGTGAGTATCAAGATGTCTTTCCAGAAGAGCTTCCGGGAATGCCTCCTCACCGGCCAGTTGAATTCGTTATCGATTTGGAGCCTGGCACGGAACCTGTTTGCAAACGTCCTTACAAGCTTGGACCAGAAGAGTTGAAGGAGTTGAAGAAACAACTCGATGGACAAGAGTGCATGGGTCTGATCAGACCGAGTTCATCTCCATGGGGTTGTGGCGTTCTTTTTGTCAAGAAGAAGGATGGAACAAAACGACTCTGCGTCGACTACCGCCCATTGAACAAGAAGACAATAAAGAACAAGTATCCACTTCCCAACATCAATGAGCTATTCGAGCAACTTAAAGGTTCTCAAGTTTTATCCAAGCTTGACCTTCGTATGGGTTATCATCAGATTTGCATTCACGAACAAGATATCCCCAAGACAGCATTCAGAACAAGCTATGGTTCTTATGAATATACTGTCATGTCTTTCGGCCTTGTCAATGCTCCTCCAACGTTCTCTCACATGATGAACTTCATCTTCAACCCTTACACAAATGATTTTGTCCTGGTGTATCTCGATGATATTTTGGTCTTTTCCAAGAATAAGGAGGATCATGCCAAGCATTTGAGATTGGTGCTAGACAAACTCAGAGAGCATCAATTATATGCGAAGTTTTCCAAGTGTGAGTTCTGGCTTAACAAAGTTCTTTACCTTGGTCATAGCATCTCAGCCAAGGGAATCGCTGTTAATCCTGAGAAGGTGTATGCAATTGTGAATTGGGAACCTCCTCATAATGTCAAGCAGCTCCGCAGTTTTATTGGGCTTGCAAGCTATTGTCGACGATTTGTTGAGAATTTCTCTAAGATTGCAAAGCCTCTTTCCAGCCTCCTTCAGAAGCATGTTAAGTATGTCTGGATTCCTGAATGTGACGTTCCTTTCAACTCCCTCAAAGAGAAGCTGGTCACAACTCCTGTTTTTGTCTCCTCCTGATGAATCCAAACCATTTGATGTTTTCTGTGATGCCTCCCTACAAGGTCTTGGTGTTGTGTTAATGCAAGAGAAGAAAGTTGTGGCCTATACCTCTTGTCAGTTGAAGCCCAACGAAAGGAACTACCCCACTCATGACCTCGAGTTGGCGGCAGTTGTCCATGCATTATTAACGTGGAGACATCTTTTGTTTGGAAGGAAAGTGGACATCTTCACGGATTATAAGAGCCTCAAGTACATCTTCACTCAGCCCAACCTCAACCTCAGGCAGACTCGTTGGGTCGAAATGATTCAAGAATACAATCTAAGTATTGAATATACTCTAGGCAAGGACAATGTCATTGCAGATGCTTTCAGTAGGAAGGCTTACTACAACAGCTTAATTCTCAAGCCCTTCCAACCGGGCCTTTGTGAAGCTTTCTGCAAACGGAATCTCCAAGTTGTTCCTCAAGGCTTTGTTGCCAACCTCCAAGTCTCTCCTACTTTGGAAGATCAAATTCGTGAGGCACAACTTCTTGATGCCATGGTGAAGAAGGTGAAAAATGGGATTGCCAAGAGCCAACCCAAGTACAAGTGCTATCGCATTGATGACAAAGACACTCTATTCTTCGAGGATCGAATTGTGGTTCCTAAAGGTGATCTAAGGAATGTCATTATGAAAGAGGCGCACAATTCCCTTCTATCCATTCATCCTGGAAGTACAAAGATGTACCATGACCTTAAGCAGTCATATTGGTGGACTCGAATGAAGCGAGAAATTGCTCAGTTCGTGAATGAATGTGATGTCTGCAGAAGAGTGAAAGCAGAACACCAACGACCAGCTGGTCTCCTCCAACCTCTTGCTATTCTAGAATGGAAGTTTAGCCATATTGAGATGGACTTCGTAACTGGATTTCCCAAGTCCAAGCGTGGAAACGATGCTATCTTTGTTGTCATCGACAAGGTTACTAAAGTGGCTCATTTCCTTCCAATCAAAGAATCTATCACAGCAGCTCAGTTGGCAGAGCTATACACCTCCAGGATTGTCTCTTTGCATGACATTCCGCAATTGATATTTTCATATTGTGGAAGCATCTTCACTTCTAAGTTCTCAGACTCCTTCCAGAAGGCCATGGGCACGAACATGCGCTTCAGCACAGCCTTCCTCCTCAAACTAGTGGCCAAGTCAAGCGAGTTAATCAAATCCTTGAAGATATGCTCGGGGATTGTGTCATTTCCTTCGGTATGAAGTGGGAAGATTGTCTTCCATATGCTGAGTTCTCCTACAACAATAGCTTCCAAGCAAGTTCGGGCAAGGCCCTATTCGAGATTCTCTATGGCAGAAAGTGTCGTACTCCTCTTAATTGGTCAGAGACTAGTGAAACCCAACTTCTTGGCAATGACTTAATCACAGAAGCTCAAGAAATGTGTAAAGTCATTCGTGAAAATCTCAAAGTCGCGCAATCGCGCCAGAAGAGTTACTATGATAGCAAGCACTGTGACTTGGCTTTCGAGATCGGAGACCATGTCTACCTCCGCGTATCTCCAATGAAAGGTACTCGTCGCTTCGGTATCAAAGGGAAGCTTGCCCCTAGATACGTGGGTCCTTTCAAGATCATTGGCAAAAGAGGCGATCTCGCCAATCAACTTGAGCTTCCGTCCAACTTCGTAGATGTGCACGAGGTCTTTCATGTGTCACAGCTTCACAAGTGCTTCAAGACTCCTGAGCGCACCATCAACTTCGAAGAGGTTGATCTCCAAGAAGACATGTCTTACCATGAGCATCCCGTTGCTATTCCGGAAGAAACCGAGCGCAAGACTCGCAACAAGTCTATCAAATTCCTGAAAGTGAAGTGGTTACACCATTCCGACCGAGAAGCCACCTGGGAACGCGAGGATCACCTCCTTTATGAATATCCGGAGTTCTTTCAGTCCTAGATCTCGGGACAAGATCCTTTCATAGTGGTGGAGTGTTGTAACACCCCGGATGTAACTTACCATATTTGTACTCCGACTCTGCCATTTTCGGCTTTATGTTATGAGTTTCCCTTTGTGGTTGGGTTTTGTCTTCATTTTGCATTTTGTTCATGTCATGCATTTCATATCATGTCATCATGTGCATCTCATTTGCACACGTGTTCGTCTCATGCATCCGAGCATTTTCCCCGTTGTCCGTTTCGTAATCCGACACTCCTACGTGCACCAGCGTACCCCTTTTGTCTCTTTTCGTGAGCGGGTGTTAAACTTCCTCGGAATGGAATGATATTTGCCAAGTGGCCTTGGTACACCACCGATAGACCGCCTGTCAAATTTCGTGCCATTTGGAGTCTGTTTGATGCTTCAACGGTTAACCGGAGAACCACAAAGGCCTGTTGTGTGTTGCAGCCCAACACCCCTCCAAAACGGCCCAATAACCCATCCAAACCACTCTCATGTCCTCCGTCGTCGGATCACGATCATGTGGGCGAAAACTACACCCCATTTGGACACTCCTACCTCCTCCTACCTATAAATATGTGCACCCCCTCAAATTTCGGGTCCAAACCCTAGATCCATCCTCTCCCTCCGCTCCCGACACGTCCGCACCCGCCGGACGCATTCGCCGCCGCGCCCCGTCCAACCCGCCGCCGCCACGTGGCGCTCCACCGCTCGCCGCCGCCGAAGCCCGCCGGGCCCGAGGCCGGCCCCCGCGGGCCCAGCCGTCGTCACCTCACGAACGCGCTCACCCGTCGCCCCGGGCCGCGCCCGCCGCCGCCACGCCGGCACGCTCCGCTGCCCCTGCTCGCTGGCGTGCGCCGCCGCTTCTTCGCCGCTCCTCCGCCGGATCCGCCCCGGCAACCTCCTCCTCCGACCGGCCGCGTCTCCTCCCTCGTCCGGCTAAGGTCCGGCAAGACTCTAGCAAACTTCGAGATCCGTGCCATGAACCCTAGATCTGTTTTTTCTGGTAGGTGAAAATTGCACTAATTCCTTATCTCCGTAACATTTTATTCCCCTGTTCATCATGCCATAACTCCATGACCATAGCCCCATTTCAAGCGCATGATATATCAAAATGTTCATTGGGAGATGCTCTTCATTTAATTCCATTGTGGAATGCTTGTTTGAGTTCATATTGATGCCCAAATCATTGATGCAAGAGTGCTACAAATTGTTTACTGCTGCTACTTATCAGTTTAGGGTGATTTGTCATTTTTGTCACATTTGATGTGTGCATCATATGGGCATGAGCTCTACATGTGTTTTGATCTATGCCATGCCATCTTTACAGATGTTCTTGCCATGTATTTTTTTGATCTTTATGATGACTACCACAAGCATGCAAAGTAGCCTTCATGATATTGCTATTCTCAAAGACTTTGGATTTTGCAAAGTCCTTGTTCTGCTGTTATTCTTATGGCATGTAATCATGATGCTACACACAGATCCATGCTTGTTTTGAGCATCTTCAGTAATGGTGTTTTGGACATATGGTTATTCTCTATCCATCCATTCCCCTGTTTGCAATTATGGAGTGCCCTATCATGTCTTTATCTTTCTCTACTTTTGCTATAAAATGTTCGTGGCAGATTGTGTACATGATGAATTTTGCCATGGGTGTTCCTATTGATCCATGCATGCTATGAACTTTCTCTGGCCATGGTTAGCATGACGAACACATCATATTGTTGTTGCCATGCCTGTTTTGTCATGCAAGGCTTTGTGATGAGTGATTTGAGCTCATAAGGATGCCTTCATAATTCTGCTTATGCCATGCTCTATTTTCTGATAAGTCTAAAAGAGTTTATAAAACTTGCTATGTTTACATGGGTGCCATCATATCTTCTGTGCCTTTTTGGTTCATGATCAGTAAGGGACTTATGTTCTATGCATTTAGTAGATTCATGCCGTGCCTTTGTTTGCTATGATTTGTTCTTGTAGCATGTTGTTTGCTTGCTCTAAACATGGCTTCCTGATGTTATTTCTGCCATGTTAGTATTTTCACTAAGTCTGTGAAGCTGATATCTTTTACACTTTTGCCATGCTTGTTTGAACCTGCTCTTGTGTGACTTAGCCGTAGCTAAGTGTTCATGTTTTGTCAAGCATCTTGAGTACATCACAGCCATGTGCTTTGTTGTTATGTTGGAGCATAGTAGCTTAGTGTTCATTTTTTGTCAAGCATCTTGAGTAAATCACTTCCATGTGCTTTGTTTTTATATTGGAGAACAGTAGCTTAGTTTCTTTTTGCATGCTAAGTAGCATCGTGCTGTTAATTACAGTTTTGCACCATTCTTGTTTTGCTTGCCATTTGTAAACCGTGCATCCGTTTCCGGTGATCTTTATATCGATTTCGACTGAAATCATCTCATCTTTCCAGCGGCACACTTGGTTTGCCAAGTTGATGCCTTGGTCATTCTTTCCCTTCCGAAGCACGCATATGCATTGCATATCACATTCCAAATGTCATGCCATGTTTTGTATCATGTTGCTTGTGCATTGCACCGTGATTGATTGTTGGTCCTTTGCTTGTGTTCTTGCTTTGGGTAGAGATGGGAGACGAGTACGTGATCGAGGAACCTGTTGAGTACGCTAACGAGGATCAAGCTTTCATCGACTCTGAGAACTTTGCAGGCAAGATGACCATACCCTCGAAATCACTTCTATATTTGCTTGCTAGTTGTTCGCTCTATTGCTATGCCGTAATACCTACCACTTGCTTTATCATGCCTCCCATATTGCCATGTCAAGCCTGTAACCCACCTTTCCTAGCAAATCATTGTTTGGCTATGTTACCACTTTGCTCAACCCCTCTTATAGTGTTGCTAGTTGCATGTGAAGATGAAGTTTGTTCCTTGTTGGAACATGGATATTGTTGGGATATCATTATTATTATCTCTTATTTACTTTAATGCATGTATATACTTGGTAAAGGGTGGAAGGCTCGGCCTTATGCCTGGTGTTTTGTTCCACTCTTGCCGCCCTAGGTTCCGTGATACCGGTGTTATGTTCCTTGATTTTGCGTTCCTTACGCGGTTGGGTGTTATGGGAACCCCTTGACAGTTCGCTTTGAATAAAAATCGTCTAGCAAGGCCCAACCTTGGTTTTACCATTTGCCACCTAAGCCTTTTCTCTTGGGTTCCACGGACTCAAGGGTCATCTTTATTTTAAACCCTCCGGCCAGTGCTCCTCTTAGTGTTGGTCCAAACTAGAGCATCATGCGGGACCGTCCCTTGGCAACTTGGGTTATGTTGGTACCTATATGCTTAGCTTATCCCGTGTGCCCTGAGAACGAGATATGTGCATCCAATAAGTCTGAGCGGTCCTCAACTTGAAGGTCCATCGAGCCAATCTCCAATGCCACTCCTCCGTTTGCGAGATGTATCATGTAGACAACAAGAAGGAGACAACAATGGAAGAGTGACCCATCCAATATGCGTATTTGAGGATGGCTCAAAGGGAATGAGTTCACCTCTATCAGGATGTCGAAAATGTTGGTGTTGTGCATCATGTATGCCTTCACATGACCAATATGTTTCATGATGGTGCCACCTTGTGAATCCTTCAAAATGATAGGACATGACAAACACTCGGAAAAAAATGAGGTTAGCGGAAGTGCAACACCTATCATTCGAATGGTGAGATACCCAACAAGTGTTTTCATCATTCTTATCATAAGAAAGGACAAGGTGTGGTATGGTATGAAAGCATATGATGATAGTAAAACCAAAGACAATAGGCTCAAGTAAACAAGCAGGCATCACAAGTAAGGTGTCAAAGTCTCCAAGATCAATAATCATAGTATGGTTGCACTCACTACAAGTAGATATGAGAGAGGCAACTAATGGACACAAGAGACAATGATCAAGATATATCATGTGAGAGGCATGAACATATATGTCATCAACCCAAGAAAGTGAGTAAGAATGGAACATGGGTGATGCGATAAAGCAAGCAATCATTGTGATCAAGTCAAGCAAGCTAGTTGTGTGAAGATGCAACGTACTAGAAGGGATCATGGCAAGCATGTCATGTGTGCAAATAGTGGGCATGAATAATGCACATGACATATCACAAGTATGAAAGCACCATATGAGAAATGTATCATCATTGTATTGGCAAGAGGTCATATGTAAATAGCAATGGGACATCATGACTCTCCCAACACAACATGCAACAATAGCATGAGGCACATGGTAAACATGGAAATAGCAACAAGGATCTCCACCAAGCATGCAAATACACATATGAGTAGTAAAATGGTGAATCATGGGTAGATGCAAGCAAGGGTCACAATTGCATGGTAAAATCATGTAAAGATGCATAACATGCAAAGTGAGCACGATAGAATGGGCATAATGTAGAAAGTGGTAAATAGCCCATAGCCGTGTGAGAGCCAAGTAGAAGAGATGCGCGTAGTCCTTGCACAAAGGGAATGGTGGTAAGGATAATCCACGCGATACCAAGTCATCATTGCTCTCAAGAGCTCATTTCGTCAACTCTTGGGATTGAGAGGTTGACGAGTATATGTGAGTACGTACACAAAACAAAGACAAAGGGAAAATTGTGTGTGCGTGGTATATGTACACATCATCTATCATGATGCATACGTGCTTGTGTTGGTTAGCACAAAATATCCAATTCTCAAATAAATGAGATGTGTGATATAGGAACATGTTATCCATCATGAGAGGTTTGTTGTTATGTATAGCATAATGGAGACTCAAATTGTGTAATGCATCATGGGAAATATCTAGAGCATTATTATTCATGGAATGCATATGGTGCAAGCAATTATGAGAATCATGCAATGTATGGAATGCATCTAAATCTCCTAATATGTATGAGGAAACATCTCTTGGAGAATATTGACAACATCCAAAACAAAGCATATTTGGAACAATGTGATCATGGCATGGTATAGTAGATCAATTGCACAAATAATGTAAAGGAAGCATGGCAATATCATCACATGAAAAACAAAAGCCGATGACCATCATCTCGTCATCTATGCCATAAGTGCAAATGGGATTTATTTTAATGGGGCATGCATAGTTACTATGTTGAGATTGAAATGATGCAATATGGGCGATCTCACTCATATCATATGACAAGTTCAACGGATTGTCAAAGATCACGTGACCAATAGAATTTTCACATGATATGCTATGTAGCATGGCATCAAAATTAGGCAAATCAACATGCTCATCATCAAATTCATCATAAATGGGTAAGTCATGACATGAGTAATTCGCAGTAGCATGAAGCATGGGTGGATCAACATCATGTAAGAAATCATTGGTGAGATAGTCCACTAGTGGGACAAGAGAAACACCATCACCTATGTTACCTTTGGAGCATCGCTCATGTGTTGTAGGTGAGGTGTCAAAGACCGAGTCGTCATCATCTTCATCTTGATGGAACCATGTGCGGGTGCATCATCGTCCACCATGGCCATCGTCATCTCCATTGGAGGTATGGACTCGTCGAGGATAGGCGTGTCGTCATGTAGGAGACCTAGCACCATAGAAGAAAACACAGTCGGAGTAGAGGTTAGGTCGTTAGAAATCATAGTGGCCTCACATGCCATGTCAACTACCTCACTCACTAAGTGTTGTGGCTCACTCACTCCCTCTCGGATGCTCTCACTCATATGGTTGGCAGAGTCACTCAAATGGCTCTCAACCTCACAAAGGATGTGTGGCATGCTCTCATGTGTGGGCCTAGTGGTGGTCACACTCATCCTCTCATAGGAAATGCACTCCATGTCACATATGGTGGAGTCACTCATCTCACTCATGGGTTGGTGACACTCCTTACATGGCAATTGGGACATCTCATCATATTGGGTGTCGGAGAGATGTAGGTGCAAATGTCTCCATGCTCAATCATGTAGTAGTCGTAGCCGTGGATGAAGGCCGAAGATGGCACATCATCACTCTCCTCTAAAACCAAAGGTAAGGTCTCATTTGCGGTCTCGTAGCTTGACTCGGAGAATGAGTCCTTTTGGGGCGCCGTCTTCATATAGTTGAAGAGGTTCATGCTCGTCGATGTGGTCAAAGGGGATGGCCATTGTGCGACCTTCTTGTCATCGTCTTGTTGTTGGAGGCCCATATGATTTGGCAGCTCGTAGCTCGCCTCCATGACCGATGGGAATTTCCCATGCTCAGCCATCTTCCTTGAGGGGCTTCCGAAGATGGAAGTGTCCCCCTCGCTTGTAGGTGGTCGCCTCGTTTGTGAAGATGTCGATGTAGGCGAACTCATGGGAAGTAGGCAAAGACGCCGTACGTCCAAAGGCGAAGATGCCTTGAGAACACTTGGCGAAGATACCGAAGTGGTTGGTGCAGCCGTAGCTCCATCTTGGTGGTGCTTGTCTCGCGGTCTTCTCTTATGCTCATGAAGGTTGAACTTGGCGTGAAGTAGGGCTTGTTGGGACATGTGCTATTGCGCTTGACGTGCATCTTCATGATGATGGTGTCATTGTCATGCTTGAGCTCGATGGCGTTCGTCATCGTCATGCAAATGATGCTTGGAGTTGACTTGCCCTTCATGACGATGTGGATCACGAATGTGATGGTGGTCGCCATGGAGATGTGGACGTGGATGACATGCGATTGCATCATTTTTGCGCTCCGAATACTTGTGAGTTGAACATCACCACCTTGAGGATAATGAAGGGGAAGAACGGTTGATCAACAAGGTTCGAATCTCCACCATCCTTGCATCTTGCTCCTCCTTTTGTGCGGAAAGCTTGTTGTCGATGTAGTCCCTTTTCCTTGCTTCGGAGTGACGAATGTCGATGGAGAGGTTCTCAATGCGCTCTCGCAATCTTGATTGTGTGCCTTGCATTTGTCGTTGTAGATCGAAGATTGACGCTTTGGTGATGTAGTTGTTCACGCCGTCGTTGTTGTCGAAGACCGGAGATGAAATGCCTTGCCTATCCATCACAATACTCGAGAAAAGATGAGTGGAGAAAGGAGAAGAACTATACAAAATGTACCTCGACCGATGTTGAAGATGGATCAATGGATCACTTAATGATGTAACAAGGAAATAGCACAATTGGTAGCAATTCTTGTCGGTTTCTCACACCTACACAAGTAAAAGCTTATGGTGGAGCTCGGTGATGATAGTGGCACAAAAATTTGCTGTAAAGTGTTAGCAAGAGTCAATAAATTTGGAAGAGATTCACAAATTCGTAAGTGAAAAAAGTAGACCAATAGCAATGAATGGCACACGGAAACACACACACACGGATATATAAATGGGGTTGTGCAAACAAGGATGATCACGAAATGTGGAATCCACATAAAACGCTCGTGTTGCACAACTCAAGAGAGACGCTAGCACGATTGTTCAATAGGCGGATACGGCACTTGTGCACAACCTATAAGATGCAAAATGTATCAACTTTCTATCCCAAGTATGCTATATATGTATGTTCCGGTAGTGTGATCCAAGATGATTGGATATGACAATCTTATATGCAATGTGGTATGATGCTATGGCACTTGCTTACAAGCTTCTTTTCTCTTTCTATTTTGCTTAAAAGCTTATTCTTTTTTTTGTATGTGTATGGCCACTATGCGGAATGCACAAACCAAGATAGCAATTGGGTATATGCAGGAACAAACTTGAGGCACAAGATATGATATGATGATACCAATATAATATGGTATATATGTAATGGAAGATGTAGACCACTAATGCGCACAAGTAACGTTGCCGGCAATACTCAAATGGCTGGTCTCGATAGGCAAGTGACGCAAAATGGGCTAGGGGTTATCAATGCAATGGCAAGGGAATATACAATGGAGGGATACCACGATACCAAGATGATATGGAGGTTACCGTCCGTGGCGATGATGAGTGGCGGTGATCTTGATGGAGATACCAAGATGATGGAGACTTGTGCCTAAGTAGCCGAAACACCTTAGTAAACGGAAAAACCGTGAACTCAAAATCTCAAATGTCAAAATGGTGGTATCGGGATGCGGTGGTGGTTGCGGAAATGCAATGATGGTTTTTGAGATGCAATGCGGAAATGGAAGGTAAGGTTGTGGACTATACATGGTGTTGGAGTTGGACGCACGGTCCCTAAGTAGCCGAAACACCTTAGGAGACAAAACTCACAACACAAACAAAATTGGGTTAAGTTGGGGTGGCGGAAGTGTATGGTGGGCAAGCCTATGTGGAAGTTATGGTGGTGGTTGATGAAGAAGCAACCATCCCTAAGTAGCTGAAGCACCTTAGGAGACTCAAATCACAACTCAAACAACCACTAATGCTAAGGGGAACAAAATTGGTTAGGTTGCGGAAGGCTATGGTGGTTATGCGGAAGTTAAGGTGGAAGCCCTAGGAAAAATGCCAAATTTCCATACATTTGATGGAGTCAAATGGTGTTGGAAGTATTTTTTGGGAAGGGGGATGTCAAGAGCTTCTCAACGAGCTAAAGAACGCGAAAATCGGACTCTAGATGAATTAGTTATGGACAAAACGGTGAAACGGGGAAGGCTGAAATCCCAGGGGCCGGACATTCGGGGTCGGGGCCGGATATCTGGGACCTGATGTCCAGAAACTTGCCCGATTTTGCACTCCAGGAGCCTAATATCCGGCTTGGGGGCCAGATGTCCGGCCCGATTATTCTAGATCGGGATTTGGACTTCGAAACTCGATTTGGGGCGGAAATTGATGATTTCGGGGGCAAAATTGCGGAGATTTCGTGGATGGAAAGTGGGGAAACTTGGGAATTGCTAGATCCAGTCAAAACTAAGCAAATCCATGGATCAAAATCAACAAAACATCATCAAACCAACAAATCCCAAAAAAAATCTGGGTGCTATTTTTTGGTGGGGATTTTCGAATTTAGGACGAACACAACAAAATTAGGCTAGAAAACAAGGGGGAGGCTCCGAAATCGTGATCAACATGGCTCATGATACCATGATGATGTAGGGTGGAAACCCTAGGGGCCGATATTTCACAAAAGGAGCGGATCCCGCGAAGAGCACAAAGAACACAAGGGGAAATGTCGGTGTCAAAACCGGCAGATCTCGGGTAGGGGTCGCGAACTGTGCGTCTCGGGTAGGGGACATGATGTTTACCCAGGTTTCGGCCCTCTTGATGGAGGTAATACCCTACGTCCTACTTGATTGTTCTTGATGATATGAGTATTAAAAGAGTTGATCTACCACGATATCATAGAGGCTAAACCCTAGAAGCTAGCCTATGGTATGATTGTATGTTGTCCTATGGACTAAACACACCGGTTTATATAGACACTGGAGGGGGCTAGGGTTACACAAGGTCGGTTACAAGGGAGGAGATATACATATCCGTATTTCCTAGCTTGCCTTCCACGCCAAGTAGACTCCCATCCGGACACGGGACGAAGTCTTCAATCTTGTATCTTCATAGTCCAACAGTCCGGCCAAAGGATATAGTCCGGCTGTCCGGAGATCCCCTAATCCAGGACTCCCTTAGTAGCCCCTGAACCATGCTTCAATGACGATGAGTGTGGCGCGCAGTATTGTCTTCGGCATTGCAAGGCGGGTTCCTCTTCCGAATACTCCATGGAAGAGTTTGAACACAAGGATACTATCCGGCTCTGCAAAACAAGTTCCATATACCACCGTAGAGAGAATAATATTTCCACAAATCTAATCTGCTGAAACGTTTTGACAGCACGACATCACGCCATGGCCCAGTCATTATTCGAACCGTTTTTCTCAACCAGCACCGCACATATCGCGAGGCGGTTTTCTTGACACGTCTTGTCAAAGCAGAGATCGTTTTCCCCTTATTATGGGATTCTCATCAATACGGACGTGGGTAACCCAACCGTGCCTGTTGGTATGACTCCTAGATCTTAGGCAAATCCAAAATGGCCACGAGGAGGACGCTTGATATTCACCCTCTTTATAAAGAGGACGAGTCCTTTTCTTTTTCCCCTCTCGTGCTCAAATGAATCCTTCCCCCGCCTTGAGTTCTAACACCCAAAGCTCAGGCCAGGTGCTTCGGACGTTCAACTTCGTCCGGATCCAACCTTCAAGGTCTGTGGATGCCTTCATCTATCATAGAGGAGGACATCAAGAAGCTGAGAGAGGCCAGATATCTAACCGCCGAAATTTCGCAGAGGCTGCCTGCCCGAGGGCAGGTCATCCCTACTCCCAAACCCACCGAGAGTGTCATGTTCATCTCCCACTTCCTCCGAGGACTAGGCCTCGCTCTGGATCCCTTAGTTAGGGGTCTTATGTTCTATTATGGGCTGGATTTCCATGATCTGGCCCCGGATTCCCTTCTTCACATCTCGTCATTTATTGTCGTATGTGAGTCCTTCCTCCACATTACCCCTTACTTCGGCCTGTGGCTCAAGACCTTCGATGTGAAGCCGAAGATGATCGAGGGGCGGCACGCAGAGTGCGGAGGTGCCATAATAAGCAAAATCGCTGATACTCCATGGCCAGAGGGTTCCTTCCCAGAGGTATCCAGATTGTGGCAGTGGGAGTGGTTTTACATCACAGCTCCCCGAAGTGCCAAATGGGTAGCTGCCCCCACCTTTCGCTCGGGCCCTCCATCGCAACTGATGTCATGGCTCAGCAGGGGGCTGAGCTGGGTCCAGCAAAGGACGTGCCAATATTGCAGAGCCGTATTCGTGATCTCTCTGAGAGAGATTTTAGTCTGGTTATGGTAATGCATGTTATGCTAGTTCGTCGAGTCCAGCCCTGCAAACGTCGGCCCCTCCGTATGTGGGAATTCAACCCGGAAGGACCGCGAGCTATTCAGCATTTCCTCGGCATGACACTCGAAGAGATGTAGAAATCATTCTTCGGACCCCAAATAGAGGGTCCGAATACCACCGAGGATGTGGGTTTGAGCTGCAACCGCCCTGCTGCCCAAGTAAGTAATCCCATGGCCGAACCCGCTGTCCTTTTATTTATCATGGCATCATTCTAAAGAGTCGCTCTTTGACCAGGACTAGATAACAAAGGCAAAGATGATCAGGTGTTCGGCCCCCCTTCCTGAGGGCTTGGACAATCCGGTGCTGGAAAAGATGCTCGAGCCGGTGCCTTATCTAGTGCCCTCAAAGGAAGATGAAGGGGGAATAAAGAGGGCGAAAGTGGGCCTCACTCGCTACTTATTCCAACCGGGGGAATGAGTGCCTCCGTGAGGGAGGATAACTAGGGGGAAGAATCTAACATTCTCTCTCCCCGGGGAAGGAAGAGGACTACCTTTGAAGATCCGGAAACTAAGGTTTCCAAACGGGAGAAGAAATCTTCGTCAGAGGGTCTTGCCTCGGAGGGTATTCTTGCCGCACAATGTCCGCGCGGGGATCAGCCCTCTACCAAGCTGTAAGTAATCAAAAAGTACTTAATAGTGAAAATATCCTACATTACTTCCAAAGACAATAGCCGATGCTTATAAATTGTAGTCCGGATCGTAGCCCTTCTCGACAGAGTTTGTCTTCGGGGGATCTTCTTCTGGAGATGATGGAGAGCGAAACACCTCCCCCTGACACCCCGCCTCATGAGGCAGGCGACCGTGAAGTGTTGTCGTGGAGGGTATCTCCGGATCCGCCAAGGCCAGAGGATAACCCTTTGGCTACCCGGAATCCCCAGTATCCGGCTCCTAAGGAGAGCGGCAGCAAGAGTCCGGAACTATACAGTGTGCGGTCGGACGCACTGAAGGACCTTCTGGGGCAAGCGGCCGTCTTGGAAGCGCATCATACGCTGATGGGTACGGTAATTGAATGGATTTCGTCCGCTGAAAGCGGATTGCACGAAGCCTTAATGAGTCTGCTGAAAGGCTTTGAGGTACGTGAAATAGTGTATGTTTTTGATAGTACCACGCACGTTAGGTGTGCCCTATGCAGATAGTAGCCCCTGAGACTCTGGTTGTCGTTGAAAATGGTGGCAACCCGAGGATCATATTCCCAGGTAATAACCCGACTGCCTTTATGTGCAGGTGGCTGAGGCTCCGGTGGCTAGCCGAACTGATGGTTTTATCGAGCTAAAGCGGCAACTTGATGCGGCCAATGCCGATATCGTGCTTGTCAACCGGCGGCTTGACGAGGCACAGGATAAGTGATTTCTATGGTGATCATCACATAATAAGAGGAGCATGATCCAGTATCTTTAATATGTTGTGACTGCAAATGGAGCTGCCACCGTGGAGGCCCTTCGGGCGGAGCTTGCCCGAGTCAAGGAACAAGCAAGGAGTAGCAATGCGGCCGCTCTGAAGGCGGCCGAAGAGTTGAGGGCCGAACAGGCCACGCATTGCGATAGCAAGGAAGGAATGGCCAAAATGGCTGTAGAGTTAAAAGATGCCGCTGACTGTTACCACCTTCTTGAAGAAGAAATCCGAGCGAGGGCGACGGACCTGGAGAAGGCCATGGTAGTTTCCAAGGAAGCCCGCTCTAAAATTAGAGCGACGAAGGAGGAGCTGCATCAAGCTGCAGATATCGTGTCTGGGAAACCCTTCTTGTTGCGGACTAAATTTGGATATCCGAAGTATGCTCCTCTTGACCGACTATGGAGTTCTACGGACGCCTACGTGGATTTGGCTGCAAGTGCTGCTGATGCGGCTGAGTACTTCAAGGGTCAGAAAGATCATGAAGTGGAAAAGCTGTTCTGGTCACAGTTTCATGCTCCAGTCCGCCCGCTGCTGTTGAATGAGCGAATGGCCGAGTGGGCCGAGCTCCATAGGTTGTCCGGACTTGCCATGAGGTCCGTTGTGGATCATCAGTGGCCGGGAGGGCCAAGGCCGAATAACAATTCCTTGGTGCTGTGCCACGCATCGATGCTATGAAGAGATCGGCATGCATAGAGGGTGCGCGGATGGCCTTTGCCCATGTCAAGACATACTGGGCGGAGATGGAGCCCACCACTGTTGCGACACAGGGTTCGGCCGTAGGCCGAGTGGCTGCCGAGCACTACTTTGAAGAAGTTCTTGAAGGCGCTCGTTCGATAGAGGCTCAGTGCTCAAAGAATATTATGTTCTAGTGACATGTACTTCCATTGTAAAAACAATGTTTTATTGAGTTATCAAGGCTATATTTATACTTTTGCCCGAAAGTACTATGATGCCTCCTATGCGGCCGTTTTTGTATATATGTATATAACCTACAAGTTTGCAGTCGTCGGCTTCCGCCCCCATGCATATAATGCGGGGGTGTTCGTAGAAAACACGTATCCACACTTGATCCAATGTCTTGGTCCATTAGGGAGGTGGTAGCGCAGCGAACGAGGCAATCAGACTATATTGCTTTAACACAGTCGTCGGCTTCCGCCCCCATGCATATAATGCGGGGGTGTTCGTAGAAAACACGTATCCACACTTGATCCAATGTCTTGGTCCATTAAGGAGGTGGTAGCGCAGCGAACGAGGCAATCAGACTATATTGCTTTAACACTTTCACTTAGCCATAGGAGTTTGACGGTGGGGCTACTATATAGCGCCTGGTACTTCTGCGCTCGTCCGAATACGAGGCGCGTACGTACATGACCAGGAAACGAGCCTTCGTTAATGCGGAGGAATCCCGAAGATTCCGCTGAGTCATCGAGTGGTTGACCAGTCTCTCACTATATCATGAGAGTCAGGTTTCAGCTTTCTCTACTGAGGTGCTCATCCGGATGAACTAGGGCACAATCGCAGTAGTTCTCCCAGTGCTACCTTAGCCAATATAACGGAACATAAGGTACCAAAACGTGGGAGCCGGGCACACCCAACATTTGACCAAAGACATGATTCGGAGCTGATGCATATAGGGCCAAACTCGCGACGCCGAACACTCCCTAAGGTGTTCGGTCTTTATAACATATACCGGGCTAAACAATGCCCTTAATAATAAACCCCATGTGTCCAGGTACGTGCAATATCCTAACGTGGCCACATGCCAATAACGTCAGCATCCTTCTCGGTTGTGTGGAGTATCCGGAGGATGTGAGCAACAAGAGACAGTAAAAAAGGTTTACGCAGGGTCTTAATCTAAAAGGAAACCTTTGGGCGGGTCCCTGCTGCACGTCTGCGCCTGTATCTCCGTTGTGCCGTTTCCTGGACGGATGTAGCTTGATTGTCATCTGTAAAAGGAAAGAACTTAGGTGAAAGTTGTCGTGCCAAAAAAAGAATTGGTTATTATCAATGAACTATCAAAATTCAAGAGAAGTCAAGTTGAGTCGGGCTAGCCCTGATTACATGCGGGAAGCCCCTGGTATCTTCTATGAGGGTTTGATCATCAAACCAATCTCATGTATATGTGGTGGAGCACTGGACTCGTCTAACCGTGTCCGTGGTCTTGACGAACTGTCATTTTTTCTGGTTGGTGAGGCCGTCTAGTTCGCGGCTGTTAAAGCCACCGCATCCTCTTCCGCACGTAAAAAACATTCGGTATTTCTGCTAACTGTGATGATGCCACGTGGACCGGGCATCTTAAGCTTGAGAAAATCATAATGTGGTATTGCATTAAAACGAGCGAAAGTCGTTCTTCCGAGTAGTGCTTGATAACCACTTCGGAATGGAGTGACGTGGAAAGTTAACCATTCGCTTCGGAGGTTATCGGGAGAACCGAATACAACCTCTAGCGGTAGAGAGCCTGTATAGCATGCCTCTTGGCCTGGTATTACTCCCTTGAAGGTAGTATTGCCATTTTGCGGACTGTGTCCTGATATATCAGATTTAGATCACTGCCACCGCCCATGAGGACTCGTGTGAAATGGTACCCGTTTATTATTGGGTCTAACACCAAGGCTGCCAGTCCTTCGTGCCGGATACTTGTCGCGTGATCCATACGATCAAAAGTGATCGGCAGGGTAACCAGGGGTTGAACCTAGGGGTGACGGGCTCTATGGAGCGTGTGTCTCGGAGTGCATGCTTGCTTCTCCTCTTCGTCACATGGATCGCGTTTACCATTTTAACCTCTGGTGGGAACTTTTTCTATCCTCCGGTGCTTTGCTGGCGAGGTTCATCCTAGTGTTCGTTTGGTGTCTCTTCCCCTTTGTGTCCGGCGTTTAGCTTACCGGCCTGCTTGAAGACCCAACATTCTCAGTGGGTGTGATTTGCAGGTTTGTCGGGGGTGCCGTGAGTCTGACAGAGCTTGTCAAGAATCTTGTTTAGGCCAGATGGTCCTTCTCTACTGCCTTTGAAAGGCTTTTTCCGCTGACCTGGTCGAGAGCCCCTGAATATGGCGTTTACCGCCGTATTATCTAGGATACCTTCTTTATTTCGACTCTTGTTTTTGTTGCGTCGTGGTTTTCCATTGCCTTCCCTGACTTCAGATGTGCTTGGGTCACTGATGCTGCTACGGGCTAACCAGTTGTCTTCGCCCGCGCAAAAGCGGGTCATGAGGCTTGTTATGGCTGCCATTGTTCTCGGTTTTTCTTGGCCGAGGTGTCTGGAGTGCCATTTGTCTCAGACACTGTGTTTAAAAGCTGCTAAGGCTTCGGCGTCCGGACAGTCAACGATTTGGTTCTTCTTGGTGAGGAACCTGTTCCAAAGCTTTCGGGCGGACTCTACAGAATCTTTGATTATATGACTTAAATCGTCTGCATCCGGAGGTCAGACATAAGTCCCTTGAAAATTAGCCTGAAAAGTGTCCTCAAGCTCCTCCCAACTTCCAATTGAGTTTTCGGGGAGGCTTTTCAGCCAGTGCCGAGTTGGCCCTTTAAGCTTGAGGGGCAAGTATTTAATGGCATGGAGATCGTCTCTGCGAGCCATATGAATATGGAGGATAAAGTCCTCGATCCAGACTCCAGGGTCTATGGTCCCGTCGTACGCCTCTATGTTCACTGGTTTGAATCCTTCTGGGAATTCGTGATCCAGCACCTCATTGGTGAAACATAGGGGGTGTGCGGCACCCCTATATTGGGATATGCCATGCTGTTCGGACGGTTGTAGTATTCGGTTTTGATTTTGTACCGGAGCACGCTTCCTAGATCCATAAATGGATCTGGTCGCGCCGGATTTTTGGCACAAGTTCTCACGTAGATCGTGTGTTGACTTATGTGCGACATTGTTAGCCGCTCTATCGCGGTCACAAGGTGGTGGATCCGGCCGGTTGGCCGTATCATTTTTTGGTTGTGTGGACTCTAAGGCCTCATCATCGAATTCAGGTAATAACTTGCTCTTTGGATAGCTATTTGTGTGGTAACTTCTACCATACTTTGTTTCATTGTTGAGCACTTTGTTCCACCTCCTGAAGAGCGTATTTTGTGCGACCTTAAGCCTTTGCTTCTGCTTCTTCAAGCTCCTCGCTATGGCGATAAGCCTTCTGCGAAGGTTCTCTTGCTCCAAGTGCATTTCCCGGATGATGTGTGCATCTTCGTCCGGACTGTTTTCCTCCCCGGACGGTGTTTGATGAGGTTTATCCTTGGTGTCGCCCTGTTCAGAAGCAGGATCCGTACTATGTTCGCCGTTTGCATATTGATCATGCTCTGCCACCGGGGAGGTGCAGTCGTCGTTTCTTCTAGAGTCGACTGGACTGTTATTTCCGCTTGCGCTGTTATCGCTATTTTTGTTATGGTGGGACTTAGAGCGGTGCCGCTGACGTCGGCGCTTGGGTTGCTTGGAGGGGGCATCCTCCGCTTCTCTTCGCCATTGGCCTCTTTGGGTGTATCCACCATGTATATGTCATGTGATGAAGTGGTTGTCCGGCGCCCTGTGGGCACTGGTTCCTGCTCCTCTCCTGCATCTTTGTTCACGCCGTCGATGTCTTGGGAGTCGAAGTTAAGCATGTTGGTTAAGTCGTCGACAGTGGCTACCAAGTGGGTGGTGGGTGGGTAGCGAATTTCTTCGTCATCTGCATCCCATTCTAGCCGAACATAGTTCGGCCAAGGTTCTCCTGACAGGGAGAGAGAGCTTAATGTATTTAGCAGATCGCCGAAATTCGAGTGCTGAAAGATATTCGCGGAGGTGAACTCCATGATCGGCGCCCAGTCGGATTTGATGGGTGCGGATACAGGCGGCTCGGAGTCCGTAGCCGGAGAAGAATCCAGTGGTTCGGCGACGCAACTCTCGTAAGGGGTGAAGTCAGTATGCGGCTCAATCGCCACTGAGAGTGCGGCCTCCATGGCGAGGTCTATCCCTCCGCTCACGGATGGTGCGATTTGCTGCGGATTGATGGCCGGAGTAGTTGCAGATGCGATTTCCCGAACATTGTCCGACGGCAGAGTTATGGCATGCTCGTCGCGACTGTGCGACACACCTGACATGGGCTCGAATCCATCGAAGATCAAGTCTCCACGGATGTCGGCCGTGTAGTTCAAGTTTCCGAATCTGACCTGATGGCTAGGGGCTTAGCTCTCGATCTGCTCCAGATGGCCAAGCGAATTGGCCCGTAGTGTGAAACCACCGAATACAAAGATCTGCCCGGGGAGGAAAACCTCGCCTTGGACCGCATCGCTAGTGATGATTTAAGGAGCCATCAAGCCTTACGGTGACGACACAGTGGAACTCTCAATGAAAGCACCAATGTCGGTGTCAAAACTGGTGGATCTCGGATAGGGGTCCTGAACTGTGCGTCTAAGGCGGATGGTAACAGGAAGCAGGGGACACGATGTTTACCCAGGTTCGGGCCCTCTTGATGGAGGTAATACCCTACGACCTGCTTGATTGTTGTTGATGATATGAGTATTACAAGAGTTGATCTACCACGAGATCGTAGAGGCTAAACCCTAGAAGCTAGCCTATGGTATGATTGTATGTTGTCCTACGGACTAAACCCTCCGGTTTATATAGACACCGGAGGGGGGTAGGGTTACACAAGGTCGGTTACAAGGGAGGAGATATACATATCCGTATTGCCTAGCTTGCCTTCCACGCCAAGTAGAGTCCCATCCGGACACGCGACGAAGTCTTTAATCTTGTATCTTCATAGTCCAACAGTCCGGCCAAAGGATATAGTCCGGCTGTCCGGAGACGACCTAATCCAGGACTCCTTCAGGAAATACGAGGGGAAACACGAGAGATTCACTCAAACCAACAAGAACAATCACACATATGCTAGATCCAAGTACACATAGAGAGATACACGATCTAAAGTCAACAAAGGACGACACAAGAGGTAACCGGTTCTTCTTCGTCGGGAGGTCTTGATCGTATTCTTCGTGAGGAGGTCTTGAATCCAACGTGGATCTTCTCCATAGAGGGGCCACGGTCTCTCTCGTGGAGTAGATCCGATGTGGATGAGCGAGGCTCTATCTCTAATATGAGCTATCACAACGCTAACCCTAACTAGGAGGAGGTGAGGGAGTATACATAGTGCTATCCCACGAAGGGGTAAGTGAGAGGGGGGATACATGGGCCCTTGGCCCGATCTCTGTGCACAGGAAGGTGCCGGATGTCCGGGCTAGGCGGCGAATGTCCGGCGGCTTGCGAAGAGCCGGATGTCCGGGCCTCTGGCTGGATGTCCGGGCTGAACTTGGCCGGCTTCAGTTGCATTCCTTGATGAGGGGCCAGATTTTCGGGCGAAGGGGCCGGATGCCCGGGGCTTCAGGAGGAGCCGGACGTCCGGGGCATGGTGGCCGGATGTCCGGGCTGCGTGGGTCCTTTCCGGTGTTCTCTGGATAGCCGATCCCGGATTTCCGGGGCAAGGGCCGGATGTTCGGGCTGGGGCTGGATGTCCTGCTGTTGTAGTAGCTGGCCCTTCTTCCTTCTCCTTCCTTCACATCCGTGCACGCTTGGCCTTGGTCCATGGGATCTCCATGGTCTCCCTGGGTGTACCTGAGTATGCACAAGGTCCGCGCTTGAAGTAGCATCCATGTCTTACATGTGGAAAGGGAAGATTCGTAAAGCAGCGAGTTCACATTAGGTCCAATGGCGTATGCTCGAGTGTACATGGGGATGATATTAGGATGCTCCGCATCAAGGATTAATGGGACACTTTGGCGTCAAGAAGACGGAGGATATACTTGCTGCACATTTGTTTTGGCCAAAGATGAGACGGGATGTTGAGCATTTTGTTGCTCGCTGCACTACATGTCAAAAAGCTAAGTTTCCACTCAATCCTTATGGTTTATATATGCCTTTTCCTGTACCTAATGTACCTTGGGAGGGTATATCTATGGACTTTGTTTTAAGTTTACCTCGAACAAAGAAGCAGAGGGATAGCATATTTGTTGTCATGGATAGATTCTCGAAAATGGCACACTTTATACCATGTCATAAAAGCGATGATGCTGTTAATGTTGCTGATTTGTTCTTTCGTGAAATTATTCGCTTGCATGGTGTGCCAAATACTATTTGTTTCATATCGTGATACTAAATTTCTTAGCCACTTTTGGAGATGTTTATGGGCTAAGTTAGGGACTAAACTGCTTTTTAGTACTACTTGTCACCCCCAAACTGATGGACAAACTGAAGTAGTCAATAGAACATTGTCTACTATGCTTAGGGCTGTTTTTGAAGAATAATAAGAAAATGTGGGAAGAATGCTTGCCTCATATTGAATTTGCTTATAATCGTTCATCGCATTCTACTGCTAAGATGTGCCCTTTTGAAATTGTGTATGGTTTCCTACGTCGTGCACCTATTGATTTGTTGCCTCTTCCATCTTCGGAGAAGGTTAATTTTGATGCTTAAGAATGTGCTGAATTTATTTTAAAAATGCATGGAAAACATTGAGCGTATGAATGCTAAATATAAACTTGCCGGAGATAAGGGTAGAAAACATGTTGTGTTTGCACCTGGAGATCTTGTTTGGTTACATTAGCGTAAGGATAGATTTCCTAATTTGCGCCAATCAAAGCTAATGCCACGTGCTGATGGTCCTTTTAAGGTGTTTGAGAAAATAAATGATAATGCATATAAACTTGAGCTGCCTGCAGATTTTGGGGTAGTCCCACTTTTAACATTGCAGATTTGAAGCCTTATTTGGGTGAGGAAGATGAGCTTCCGTCGAGGACGACTTCATTTCTAGAAGGGGAGGATGATGAGGACATCAATACCATTGTTACACCCACAGCCCCTGGTGGTATACATACTGGACCAATTACTAGAGCTCATGCATGCCAATTAAATTATCAGGTACTTTCATTTCTTGGTAATGTTTCTAATGTTCATGAGAATATGATGCTTCCTAAATTGGATACATTTGTTTTGCTTGCAAATGAAGGGCTTGGCATGGATAAGAGGGATGAACACGGGAGCAAGACCAAGCAAGGAGATGATGCCATGTGCAAGGGGATCAAGAACAGAGTTACAAGTGATGATTTTAGGACTTTGAAGCCACCATAAGGAGTCCATGAAGCATTGGAAAAAATATAAAAGATGCCACTTCATAAATTTCGTCCAGAGCCTATTCTAGGTGCTGCATCACCTTATTATTGGGCCAAGCCCATGTATGTTCGAAATACTTAAGTATATGCTCTTTTTAGAGTCCGTATGTGTGGGGAAACAAGAGTTAGGGTTGGATTCAGACCCCTCCTCCAAGGGCACCGAAATTCCCCCCTCTTCCTCCGTATATATAGCCCTTAGGGTGTTGTTTAGACATTGGGTTTTGTTTAGATTAAAGTTCACCATAGCTGCAACTTCGCGTACTTCATTTGTGTTCAATGACCAGACAAAGGCGTTACAGAACCCCACCTTTGATCAATAAAGCTTGCCTCTTATATTCGCAATATCCAGATTGCAATATTAGTTTCTTGCTTGTTCTTCATTTGCCTATAGGAAACAGACCTTCGTGGTCACGTTGATCGTGCTCCGGCGTGGTCAATAACCTCTTGGAGTTGGTTTAGCGACTGCTAAGGCACGACGTCCTCGCACGTTAGAGGTTGGATCGTCAAAGTCGACTTCCTCCAAACAATAGCCACCATCTCATTGAAAGATGGGACACCTTTGCCTCTATCACAAGTGGTGTGAGCTAGTAGTGCGAAGATGCAACATACTAGAGGTAATCATGACAATCATGTCATGTGTGCAAATAGTGAGCATATATGATGCGCATGACATATCACAAGCATGAAAACAAGATATGAGAAATGTATCATCATTGTATTGGCAAGAGGTGATATGGAAATAGCAACGGAACATCATGGCTCTCCCAACACGAGAATCAACAATAGCATGAGGCACATGATTAACATGGCAATAGCAACAAGGATCTCCACTAAGCATGCAAATAAACATAGGAGTATCATAATTATGAATCATGGGTAGATGCAAGCAAGGGTAAAAATTGCATGGAAAAATCATGTAAAGAGGCATAACATGCAAAGTGAACAAGATACAATGGGCATAAAGTAACAAGTGATATATAGCCCATAGCCTTGTGAGAGCCAAGTAAAAGATATGCGCGTAGTCCTTGCGCGAAGGGAATTGTGGTAAGGATAGTGATGTAGGGTGGAACCCTAGATGGCCGATCTTTCACGAAAGGAGCGGATCCCGGGATGAACACGAAGAACATGAGGGGAATCACGAGGGTAAACACGAGGGGAAACACGAGGGAAAACGCGACAGAATCACTCAAACCAACAAGATACGATCACACATATGCTAGATCCTCGAAACACAAAGAGATACACGATCCAAATCCATCAAAGGACAATACATAGGGTAACCGGTTCTTCTCCGTAAGGAGGTCTTGATTCCACGAGGGCTCTTCCCGTGAGGGGTCTTGAATCGAAGATGGATCTTCTCCGAAGAGGGTCCGCGGTCTCTCTCGTGGAGTACATCCGTAATGGATGAGCAAAGCTCTATCTCTAATGAGCTACTACTTTGCTAATCCTAGAAAGGATGAGGGGAAGGTCTATTTATAGTCTAAGCCATGAAGGGGTAAGGTGGGAGAGATATACAAGGTAAAAGGCCCGGCTGCGCATAGGGAGGGTCGGATGTCCGATCGGCGTCGAACGTCCAGTCGCTCGCGGGGGTCCGGTCGTCCGGAGGGCGTCGGACTTCCGCTAATATCTTTGTATGAAAGTGGCGTCGGTTTTTCGATCGGCGTCGGTTGTCCGGGCGCTAGGGCTTGTCGGACGTCCGGAGGTTGTCGGTCGTTCGGCCACTGTGGATCTCCTGGCTAGTCCTGGCATGGTCGCATCGGACGTCCGGTGGACGTCGGTCGTCTGGGCGCTGTAGAGTGTCGGACGTTCGGTGGCTTCCGGTCATCCAGTCGCTGTAGACTCCACAGCTCCTTCTTTTGTCTTCGCTTCCACGCTTCCCTCGCGGATGGTGTAGTTGTATACTTGCGCTCGCACTCCTCCTCGTCGTCCGTACCATTCCGACAATACCTATGCATGCACACGAGTGGAGTGTCACGTAGTATACCATCCTTGAAGGGGTCAAGTGAGCATGTGTAAAGTTGATGATTCACCTTTGTGTATGTGAAGTATATGTCGCACGTGTCACTCGCCGAACGTACTCTTGACATGGTGATGCCCGTAGGATGCTCCGCATCATCTCCCGTCCCTTGGGAAAGATCCGACCTCAGATCGAAATCCAAATCACCATGGGAAAGAGATGGCATCGCTGTGTAGGAGTGGTCGATCACCAAGTTCTCGTCATCTTGAATCTCGAAATGGGCACTCTCCAATGTCTCACCATATTGGGATTCCTTCAAAAGGAGCAAAGACAACAAACACTTGGAAAAACAAATGTGATTAGCGTTAGTGCAAAACCAAGCATTCAAGAGGTGATTCACCAAACAAGTGTCGTCTTGATGCAAAGCATATGGTTTGACAAAGGATTGTGACATGGTATATAAGCACATAAATTGAGCACAAGCAAAGATATCATGGGGACAAGTATGTAAATGTGAGGTAGTGATGCAAATATGTTGGACAAGTGAATAAGCATCTACCTCAAGATCATAGCAAACATGGGCAAAACGCTCAATGAAAGGTCTATGGTAAGCATAGGAATCATTCACAACAGCAAAAGAAATGAAGTGTCTAAACACATGGGTCAAGTGCAAGACAATCCAAGCATAACGTGCATAGGGTGTAGTGAATATAGTGTGGCACTCAATAAAATAGAAATAGCAATTGTTCATCATGTGTGAGGCAATCAAGGCAAGCATGTAGCAATCGATGGGACATGGCATATGTGTAGAAATGACATTGTTGCAACCAAACATGTGATAGGAGCAAGTAATCCAAGAATTGGATGCAACACACAAGGCATATATATCATGATGTATGGAATTTTGAAATTGGCAAGGTGAAGCAAGATCTCTAACATGTGTGCAATGAAGGGGTCCAAGATGACCAATAAGTCTCATGGTGCAAGCAACATGTCACAGCCCTAGAATTGTTTGCAATAGTTGCATAAGAGAGCATCCATGCATCATGTCTAATTTCTGAAAGTTGAATTGAGGTTTGTTGAAACCCTCAGAAATCCGTTCAAAAATAACCAACTTTAAAAATCTTCTCAAATGAGTCCAATAAAATGTTCCTGTTATTCTATAAAATTACTGGCAAGGGCTAATTCAAACCAATATTTTTATGAGCTCGGAAACATTTATTTTGGCCATTTGAATTAATCCAATAATTATTTGCTTTGGATTTATATTTAATATATATTAAATTTAACTTCAATAATTCTGGAAGTTTGTGAGTGGCTTTGTATATATTTTAGCAAGCCATATAATAACCTACAGAATTTATTAAAATGATTTAGTGGCTAAGACTAAATCAAAACAAAGAGGAAATAAATAGAAAACTGAAACAAAAGAGAAAGGAAAGACACTCACCTGGCGCTTACCCACAGCCCAGAGGCCCAGCACTATGCAGCCCAGGAGCTGGCCTAGCCCACCACCACCGTCGTCCTCCTGGCGCCAGTCGGCCAGGCGTGTCGCCGACGCGCGCGCACGGGCAGAGCGCCACGCCACCAGCTCGCTTGCCTGCCTCCCCTGCCAGCACGACGCTGCGTTGCCTCTCTTCGGCGCCACCCCGTCCTCCCTGGCCTATCCACTTCTCCTCTCCTCTGCTCTCTCCCTCGCGGCCGCCCGAACGAGCCGGAGTGCGCCGACGAACACCACCGCAGCCACCATGCTCCCCTTGCCACCCCGTGTTGTCCATTACCTCCGTCGCGACTCCCTTGACCTCCTCGACGAACTGCACGCCACCGGACGCCCCACAGCATCGTCATCTTTGACGTCTTCATCACCGGCCACCGGAGACCCCCCTCGTCACCGCGCTCAGCTCCGGCCACCTCCGAGCTTGCCGTTCGTTCCGTTGCAACCTCTGTGGGCCCCTGAGTCAAACCCCCCTCTTCTCTGCTTCGTTTGCTCATCATAGACGCTGCCCCCTTGCTCACCGTAGCACGCCGTCGCGCGAGCTAGACGCCGGTGTCACTCCGATGACCATTTGGTCACGTGCGGGTGCCTAACGCACTCACCGCACCTCGTAGCGCCTCGCTAGTGCGTCCATTTCCCCACTAGCTCGCTGCAGCAGCAAAACCACCAACGGCCGAGCTCTGGCCACCGCCCCGAGTACGCTTCTGACGAGCTCCGGCCACCCCAGCTCACCCCGCCTACTCCATCAGCTGCGCACGAGCAGGATCTCTTCGTAGAGCCTCCCCACGCCCAAAACCATCGCCTGTGGGCGATTTCCGAAGCCCTCCGCCATCTCTGGCCTCGTCGGCGATGAACTGCGGGTCAACTCCGATGGGGTTGACCCCTTTTGACTACGGTTTGACCCCCCTAAGTCTATGACATGTGGGGCTGGCCCTAACTAGATTAGTTAGGTGTTAGTTAGTGCTAATCACCACTGTTAGGTGTTAATCCCCTCGCTAAACTAACCCTGAGCCACTGACATGTAGGCCCAGCCCTGCTGACATTTTTACTAGAATTACTTTAACCCTAATTAACTCAGTTAACTAACTGAGTCACTGACTAGTGGGCCCCACTGGTAAGGTTTGACTTGGGCGGCGCCTATTGACCAGCTGACATCAGCATGACCTAATGCTGACGCAGTAATACATTTTCTGGATTTATTAATAATTCAGAAATTCCAGAAAATAACCAAAACTTCTAAAAATCATAGAAAATAATCTATAACTCAGATTGAAAAGATTTATATATATGAAAAATTATCAGAAAAATCCAAAGAATCTGTTTATGCCATGATCATGCATGTTTGAACAAGTTAACCTCACAGAATAGGACAAATGATGATTAAGGCAATTTATGAAATAACATTTGGAGTTGGAAATTGATCTTGTTTGAGTTCCACTTGAATTAAATTGGCTAGATATTGCATTAGGTCAATTTAGTACCTTAATATGTCATCTCATTCATTCGCTTGTGCATTGCATTAATTGAATGTTGTTTATGTTCCCTTGTCAGTAATTGTCCCCTCTTAGTAGACGTGTTTCGACTATTAGTTCGACGACACCGATGAAGAGCTATACTATCTTCAGAAGTGCCAGGCAAGCAAAACCCCCTTGTTCATTCCGATACAATCCCACTCTCTCGCTCCTGCTCTCTTTTACTGCATTAGGACAACAATGATTCAACTGTTACATGTTGCGGTAGTTGAACCCCTTTCCTCTGCATGACCTGTCATTGCCACAGTAAATAGATGAAACCCACTAGCATGAGTAGGAGTTGTTTGAGCCCTGATGTGCCTACTCATTCATGCTTGTTTGTCATGCCTGCTATTGCTTAGAGTTGTGTCAGGTTTGATTCATCGGGGATGAATTGGAAAGTTGTGAACATGTCCTACTGTGTGTGAGCTAAGTGTGTTGAACACGATTTGGTAAAGGTATCGATGAGAGGCCATGTAGGAGTACATGGTGGGTTGTTTCATTGGAACCGTCCTTAAGCACCGAGATCTGTATGTATGATTTAAGAATCAGTTACTACCATGCATTGGGCCCGAAACCAATGGACCCTCTCGGCTTCTTAACCACCCTAGTCCTCTGTCCAAGAGTTGCAACTAGTTTCTGGTGTTTATAGGTTATGTGTTGGCGGCCGTGCGTAGCGCTGACCCCAGGGGTAGGCTATGATGCGGTAGATACACCGTGGCCGGGCATGCCGGGCGCCCGTTTGGTGTCTCGCAACCCTGTACACATCGTCCTGGGCCGTATGTGGAACCCTCGGCCGGACTCCTTGCGGATGGAACCTGGATAGGCGATAAACCTGGACTAGAGACTTGAGTGTTTAGGTAGGCCGTGGCCGACACCCTCGTTGGGATTCCGCTCAAAGGTTGCCGAGTACATGTCATGTAAATGGCGGTAAGTGGTGAGAGCGTGTGTGAAGAAGTACATCCCTGCAGGGTTAACATCATCTATTCGAATAGTCGCGTCCGCGGTAAAGGACTACTTGGTTGCCTATATAGTTCATAGATAACTTGAAGTGGATACTCTAAAACTTGCAAGATAAGTGTGAGTGCTATGGACGGTGTTCTTGTAGGGAGATGGGAGCAGATCCATAGTGGTGTATTGATATGGTGAATATGTGGACTCGTGTGCACCACCTCAAAAGAGTTGCTTGCAGTTGTAGTTCAGGTTAGCCACTGAGTCAAAGCTGGCTTGCTGCAGTTAAACTCCACTACCCCTTTGTTGATACCGATGCATATAGTTGTGCAAGAGGAAGATTTGTCGACCTTCAATGCCCATGAAATGTACTCTTCGGGATCGTTGCTTCCATTGAACTCGGGCATGGTGAACTTTAGCTTGCCGTAGCGTTGCTCTTCATTGTGTTGGGGTCAGGGATGATGACACCCAAGTTGTTGAGGATTGGCAAACTCGCGTTGCTCTTGGTGAGGAGGGTTCTCAACCTCGTGTTGCTCTTGTTGTGGAGGATTTCCATTGTCTCCATGCTCTTGGTGAACTTGGGGTTCTTGTGGAGCTTGTGGTGGGGCTTGTCAAGCTCGAGGACGAACTTGAGGAACTTGACGATGCACACATGATTGGTAAATCCTCTCTTGAACTTCTTCGCAAAGTGCTTCTTCTTGTTCACGCCAATGGCAATTGCGTGTGGCGACGGCATGACTGGAATCTCGAAGGGCACGTTGCGCCTCAAGTGCTTGAGCTTCACGAAGTTGTTGTTCTTGGTGTTGTGCCTCGGCATCTTGTGCTTCTTGGTGTAGACGCGCTCACTCTTCCTCTTTGTGTTGGTGTTGTCGTTGCCGTTCTCATGCATGCGCAAAGGTAGCTTGGTTTTGACAGTGTTGGTGTTCTTGAGAGTCGGTGTCGCGTAGAGGATTGAGGCTTGCTTGACAATCATTGCGCGCGGCACGGCGAAGAGTGTTTCATGTTAGTGTACTTGAGCCGGAGAGGGTGAAGTCAGAGTGTCGACTTGAGCGGCTCCGTCTTGATGAGGACGAAGTGGAAGAAGAGCGGTTGAGCAACAAAGCATGAATCTCGTCCATTCTTGCGTCGTTCTCTTGCTTTTGATCGACGAGCTTGTGGTCGAAGTAGTCTCTTGTATGTTGCTCGGAGAGTCGCAAGTTGGTGGCGAGGTTGTCGATGCGTTCACTCATTCCTTGTTGCTCTTGATGCAAAGCATGTTGTGCACCAAAGAGGTGGCTCTTGGTGACGTAGGAGTTCATGTCATCCTCTTGCTGGATGAAGAGTGGGTTGGTAGATGTACTTGGCCTATCCATCATTCCAAGAGAAATATGTGAGTGGGAGAAAGAGAAGAACGTATACCAAATGTACCTTGACCGAAGTTGAAGGTGGATCAATGATCACTCCAATATGGAACAAGGAAATAGCACAATTGGTACCAATTCTTGTCAGTTTCTCACACCTACACAAGTAAAAGCATATGGTGGAGCTTGGTTAGGATGGTGGCACAAAATTTGATGCAATTGTTAGTGAGCTTCAATAATGTTGGAAAAGATTCGCAAGTTTTCAATTCAACAAGTAGACCAAGCAATATAAGGTACACGGAAACACACACGCAAAGAGATAAGTGGGGTCGTGCAACCAAGGAAGAGCCAAAATGTGGAATCCACGAAAATGCTATAGTTGCACAAAACTAGAGAGACGCTAGCACGATTGCACAATAGGCGGATACGAAGACTTGTGCACAACCTACTAAGAAAAAATGGAAGGACTTCTATCCCAAGTAAATGTTCTATGTATGGTATTTCGATGATATGATCCAAGATGATCTAGTATGACAATCTTAATGTTCTATCATGCTATGGTTCTTGCTTAAAAGCTCTTTGCTTATCTTTCCCTTTTGCTTAAAAGCTTTTTTTGTCTCTTTGTTGTTTGAGCTCTTTTCTCATGTAATGCTTCACGAACCAAGATAGCAATTTGTATGTGATGACAACCTTGTGTCACAAGAGATGATACCAAGATATGCACCAATGATGTATGTATGCTATGGGAAGTATGATCGCTAATGTGCACAAGTCACATTGCCGGCAATACTCAAAGGCTAGTCTCGATGAGTAAGTTATGCAAAGGAGCAAGGTTATGATGGCTATCAATGTAATTGCAAGAATGGATGTATCCAATACCAAGATGATGTTACTGTTCTTGCTTATGGTATTGTGTCAAATGGTGTAGCGGTTGTTGTCGATGACGCGTCCGTGGCGAAGATGAGCGGTGGTGATGTTGATGTTGAACCGTACCTAAATAGCCGAAACACAATAGGACACAGAACCACAACTCCAATTCTCAAAGCACAATGTTGGAAAACGTGACGGATGGCGAAATAGATAAGCAATGCTGGTGCTATGCGGAAGTGGTGATGGGGTAGAGGTGGTGGTAGTGGGTATGCGGAGGTGTGGCGGTGGTGGAGACTAAACTGAAAAAATTCAGTTTTGTCAGGGTACGCCGGACGTCCGGGGATTTACGATCGTCCGGTCGTCGGACGTCCGGTGCCTGGGCGAAAATCGGGCACGGGAAGAACAGCTAGGGTTCGTGATGGGGAGGATGAAATTCGTCGAATCCGGGTGATTTTGTGGATGGAAAAGGTGGAGACGAAGGGGAAAAGCTAGATCCACTCGAGGCAAAGCAAATCCACGGATCAAATCCAACAAAATTTCATCACACCAACAAATCACAAAAAATGGGTCTATTTTTGTGGGGAATTTTGAATTAGGAACAAAGTCAACAAAAACAAGGCTAGAAACACAATGGTGAGGCTCCGAAATCATGATCAACGTGGCTCTGATACCAAGATGATGTAGGGTAGGAACCCTAGGGGACGATCTTTCATGAAAGGAGCGGATCCCGCGATGAACACGAAGAATACGAGGGGAAACACAAGGGGAACCACAAGTGGAAACACGAGAGAATCACTAAACCAACAAGAAATAGTCACACATATGCTAGATTCTCGAGTACATAAGAGATCACACGATCCACGGTCAATTAAGGATGATACAAGTAGCACGATCTTCTCTGTGATGAGGTCTTAATGTTCTTCCCATAAAGGGGACTTGAATCCGCTTGGGGGATCTTCTCCGAGGAGGCGCTATCTCCGAGGAGAAGGTTACCAAGTGGATGAGCAAAGCTCTCACACGAAATATGAGCTAATCCTTTGCTAACCCTAACTAGTAGGAGGGAGAGGTCTATTTATAGTCTTAGTGCAAAACAAGGGCGAAGTGGAGGGGTACATGGGCTTCGGCCCGAAACTGGACGCAGCTAGGGTCCGGACGTCCGTGAGGCACCGGCCGTCCGGAGGTTCGCGGAGGTCCGGATGTCCGTAGATCTTCGGAAATACGTAAATTAGGTTCTATCTCCACGGCTCGAACGTCCGTAAGTGTCCGGTCACCCGGTCGATGGTCCTCCGGTCTTCCTCGGACTTCCGCTAATTTGTTCTGTTGGCGTAGTGTCGGTCGTCCGAAGTGGTTCGATCATCCGGAGCCTAGGAGTCGTCGGACGTCCGGTCAAGGTAGGTCGTCCGGCCGCTGGAGCGTTTGCAGGCCTGAGTTCCTTGGGCTGTAGTGACCTCCAGGGGTCGGACGTCCGGGATGGGCCGGTCGTCCGGAGCCTGTAGCTTCTTCCGCAACTCTCCTTCTTCTCCGTCTTCACGTCCATCTTCTTCTTCGGATTCTCCTCGCTCATTAGCTTCTGCATGGCTAACTCCGTGATACCTGAGTATCCACAATGTCTCCGTTTGAGGTAGTAGCCATGTCTCATGTGCAACGAAGAGTACTTGTGAGAGGAGAGATGTCACCTCGGTTTCGAGAGCTCTTGCACATGCTCGTGTCATGGGTCCGCTAGGCACTTGGTGAGATTATGGTAGGTCCATGGGGATGACCTTGGTATGCTCTGCATCAAAATGTTAGCAAGAGTCAGTAATGTTGAAAGAGATTCACAAATTCTCAAGTGAAACAAGTAGACCAATAGCAATATGTGGCACACGGAAACACACACACGGATAGATAAATGGTGTCGTGCAACCAAGGAATGAGCACAAAATGTGGAATCCACGGAAAATGCTCGTGTTGCACAACTCAAGAGAGATGCTAGCACGATTTCTCAATAGGCGGATACGACACTTGTGCACAACCTATGATATGCAAAATGTATCAACTTCTATCCCAAGTATGCTATATATGTATGATGTTCCGGTGGTATGATCCAAGATGATCGGATATGACAATCTTATATGCAATGTGGTATGATGCTATAGCACTTGCTTACAAGCTACTTTTCTCTCTCTTTTCTGCTTAATAGCTTATTCTCTTTTTTTGCTATGGCCATAATGCACAAACCAAGATAGCAATTACGTATATGCGGGAACAAACTTGTGGCACGCAAGATGATATGATGATACCGATAAGATATGGTATGTATGCAATTGATGGTGTAGATCACTAATGTGCACAAGTAACGTTGTCGGCAATACTCAAATGGCTAGTCTCGATAGGCAAGTGGCGCAAAATGGGCTAGGGTTTATCAATGCAATGGAAAGGAATATACAATGGAGGGATACCACGATACCAAGATGATATGGAGGTTACCGTCCTTGGGGATGATGAGTGACGGTGATCTTGATGGAGATACCAAGATGATGGAGAATCGTCCCTAATTAGCCGAAACACCTTAGTAAACGGATAAACCGCGAACCCAATATCTCAAATGTCAAATGTCAAATGGTGGTAGTGCGATGTGGTGGTGGTGTTGCGGAAGCTCAATGGAATTGCGGAATGGAAATGATGGATTGTGGAGTACGTAGTGCGGAAATGGAGGGTAAGTGGTGGATTATACACGGTGTCGGTGTTGGAAGAACGGTCCCTAAGTAGCCGAAACACCCTACGAGACATAACTCACAATACAAACAAATTTGGGTTAAGTTGGGGTGGTGGAAGTGCATGGTGTGCTATATGGAAGTAAGAAGTTTGTTCCCGCATGTGTGCCTCAAGTTTGTTCCCGCATATATACAATTGCTATCGTGGTTTGTGCATTCCACATTGTGTACATATACAAAAAAAGGAATAAAGCTTTTCAGCAAAAGAGAAAAAGGAAATAAGCTTGTAAGCAATAGCCATAGCATCATACCACATTGTCATATCCAGTCATCTTGGAGCATACCATCGGAACATACATACATAGCATACTTGGGATAGAAAGTTCATACATTTTGCATCTTATAGGTTGTGCACAAGTGTCGTATCCGCCTATTGAGCAATCGTGCTAACGTCTCTCTTGAGTTGTGCAACACGAGCATTTTCCATGGATTCCACATTTTGTGCTCATCCTTGGTTGCACGACCCCATTTATCTATCCGTGTGTGTGTTTTCGTGTGCCACATATTGCTATTGGTCTACTTGTTTCACTTGCGAATTTGTGAATCTCTTTCAACATTATTGACTCTTGCTAACATTTTGCATCAAATTTTTTGTGCCACTATCCTCACCGAGCTCCACCATAAGCCTTATTTGTGTAGGTGTTAGAAACCGACAAGACTTGGTACCAATTGTGCTATTTCCTTGTTACATCATTGAGTGATCATTGATCCATCTTCAACATCGGTCAAGGTACATTTGGTATAGTTCTTCTCTTTCTCCCACTCATATTGGCTTGAGTCTTGTGATGGACAGGCAAGGCATTTCATCTTCAGTCTACAACAACAACTACAAGTTTGATGCCACGAACAACTCCACCGACGCCAAGATGCAAGCTCAAATGGAGGAGATCAAAGCCCTCATCAAGTCCTGCAAGCGGTCTTCCTCATCTTCGAGAAGACGCTCAAGAGAAGAAGCCTCTGAGCTACCATCTCCGGCAAGGTCACATCGGCATCGACACGATCACCACCACGAACATGAAGGTCAAGAGCTCAACACCAACAACCACTCAACGACTTCACCATATCCCTTGGCATCTTCCCCAAGCAACTTCAAGGCATATTCGCCTATGGACATACGGCATCTTCGCCCACAAGCACCTCAAGAGAAGCTCCCCAAGCTCAAGTCCGCGACTTCCACGAGCTACTACGACCTCGACATCGACCATGTGATTCCTTTCTATGGGACTCAAGAACCCGAGGAGTATCTCGAGTGGGAGCATTTGATGGACGAGTACCTCAAGCTACATCAAATCCCTCCTAAAGATCAAGTGAAGTGTGTCACAAGGAAACTTCCACGACTGCGCGTCCACATGGTGGCTTCACACACCTTCGGAGACCTACGACATGAGTTGGCGCAAGATGAAGAGAGCTTTGCGACAAGAGTTCGTGCCTCCAACATACACGGAACAACCTCAACGCCAATTGGAGAACACCATCCAAGGATCCAAGTCCATCGACGAGTACTTCAAGGAGATGAAGATTGCCTTGCGACGAGCCGGCATGGACGACCCCATTTCGATGAAGTTCCACTTCATGATGGGATTGCACAACGACATCTCCAAGATGATCTTCCTCGAGAAATACAAGTCCCTCGATGACAACTACATTGGTGCTCTCAAGGCGGCACAAGAACTCATGAAGGCCAAAGCTTCTCCACCCCAAGCTCACTTCGCGACGACCAAGATCCATGAGAGCAAGCATGAGGCTAGTACCACCATGATGTCCAAGCCCGACGAGCTCCTAGAGGATGCTCCCAAGTTTGACTTCACCGCCATCCCTCTTTGTGTCATTGATGATGCCGATTCCTCCATGACTCTTTTCAAGACGGTGCGGCAACGAGTACGACTATGGAGACCCTCAAGGACCAAGCTTTGGAGGCGAGCGACAAGGTGGCAAGCAAGGATGATGCTTCCATCTTAGGAGGCGAGAGTGCTGATGTGCCATCTTCGGCCTTCATCCACGGCAACGATGATGAGATGGTTGAGCATGGGATTTTCCCTTCGACCACGGCGATGTATAATGACTTAGTGACTTTTGCCACCATATTGAGAGTGAGAGTAACTGCACCACTAGTCCCATACGTGATGTGTTACGACAATTGCCATGTGAGAAGAGCCACAACCCCCACCACTTGAGTGAGATGAGTGACTGCACCATATGTGAGTTTGAGCGCACCTATTTTGAGGGAGTGAGTGAACCACCACATAGAGAGTGTGATAGTTGATAGGGCATGTGAGGCCATTTGCATTTCTAACAACTTGACCTCTACCTCTATTGTGTCTTCTCCTTTGGTGCTAGGTCCCATATATGATGACGCGCCGATTCGCGATGACTATGTCCACCCTTTGGACAAGACGATGGCCACGGTGGAATATGATGCACCCCCACATGGTTCCATCAAGATGAAAATGACCACCATTTGGTCTTTCCCACCTCACCTACACCACATGAGTGGAATGACAAAGGTAACATAGGTGAAGGTGATGCTCTAGTCCCACTAGTGGAGATTCTTGACGTTGATTGCTTGCATGATTTTGATCAACCTATTACCATGCTTCACGCTAGTGCAACTTCCCCATCCGATGATTTACCCATTTATGATAAGTATGATGATTTCCATGTTGAGTCTCTTAGTTGTGATGCCATGTTACATAGGATTTCTTATGACAATTATTTAGGTCACATCATATTTAACAACCCGCTTGCCTTGTCATATGCTATGCATGAGATCAATCATATGTCATATTTGCAATCTCATCTTAGTGACTATGCATATGCCATTAAAATAAGCCCAATTTTCACATATGGCATAGACGACAAGCCCATGGTTATCGGCATTTGTTTTTCTTGTGATGATATTGATATGCCATGCCATGACCACCTAGCTTCGGATATGCATTGTTTTGGGTGTTGCCCATTTTCTCCATATGATGTTTCCAATATTGCTCATGAGGAGACCCCCATAGTTTCCTCATACATTTTAGGAGATTTTGATCACTCCCATCCATTACATGATCCTCATACTTATGTGCACAATATGCTCCTCATGAATAAACATGATATTGATGTGCCATATATTTGTATGCTCAATTTGCATCCCCATCATGTTATACACAATAACTATTCTTTCATGATGGATGACATGTTCTTATACCATGCATCAAATTTCCTTGAGCGACGCTTATCTTGTGCTAAATTTCATGTGCACATACACATCATGATGGATGCTGTGTACATTTACCACACACACAATTTATTTCGTTTGTATCTCTTTTGTGTAGGTACCCATGAATTCTTGTCAACCTCGCAATCCCACAAGTTGACAAAACGAGCTCTAGAGAGCAACGATGACTTGGGATCCCATGGATTGTCTTTCCCACCGCTCTCTTCGCGCAAAGAATTCGTGCATTTCTTCTGCATGACCCTCACTTGGCTATGGGTTATTGTCCACTACATATTCTATGCCCATCTTGCCATGTTAACTTTGCATGATATGCTCATTACTATGCTTTTGCCACGCATTCGTGACCCATGCTTTTCATTACACATGATGATTGATTCTCATACTTGTATGTGTATTTGCAAGCTTGGTGGACACATTGCTTGTTATTGCCATCTTTGCTTTGTGCCCCATGCCTATGATGATACTATGATCTTGCTTTGTGTTCATGCTTGCAATATGTCATGTACATTGCCTATGACTATTATTTTCTCACATGACATGATTGCCATGCTTTCCTCTAGTATGTTGCATCTTTGCACTACTAGCTTGCACGACTAGATTCCTATGATTGCTTGCCTTGTTGCATCACCAATGATTCATACTTGCTCACACATGCGGTTGATGACAACCATTTACATGCGTGTCCCCATGATATCTTTGTTTGTGCTTAATTTATGTGCTAATATGCCATGTCAGAATCCTTTGTCACACCATATGCTTTGCATGATGACGACACTTGTTTGGTGAATCACCTCATGAATGCTTGGTTTCGCACTAACGCTAACCACATTCATTTTTCCAAGTATTTGTTGTCCTTGCTCATTTTGAAGGAATCCCAAGATGGTGCGACATTGGAGAGTGCCCACTTCAAGCTTGAAGATGATGACTACTTGGTGAACGTCCACTCCTACACGATGAAGCCATCTCTTTCCCATGGTGATTTGGTTTTTGATCCGAGATCGGATCTTTCCCAAGGGAGGGGAGATGATGCGGAGCATCCTACGGACATCACCATGTTAAGAGTCCGTTTGGCAAGTGGCACGGGCGACCTCTACTTCACATACACAAAGGTTAATCATCTCCTTTACACGTGCTCACTTGACCCCTTCGAGGATGGTATACTACTTGACACTCCACTCATGTGCATGTATAGGTATTGTTGGAACACTATGGACGACGAGGAGGAGTGCAAGCGCCAAGGAACAACTACACCATCCGCGAGGGAGGCCTGGAAATGAAGACGGAAGAAGAAGCTATGTTGAAGAAGCTACAACCACCGGACGACCGGTCGGGTCCGGACGTCCGACACCTGAAGATCCACCGTACGGCCCGGCCACCTCCGGAAATCCGGCACTGCAGCGTCCGAGCTAGATCATGCGGACGTCCACGTCTACCGGAAGTCCGGCCGCCTGTGAGTCTCCGGATGTCCGACGCCCACCGGACGTCCGACCCCTGGCTGTGTCCAGTTGCGGGCTGAGGCCCATGTACCCATTCACTTCACCCCCATTTGCACTAAGACTATAAATAGACCTCTCCCTCCTCCTTTCTAGGGTTAGCATTGGTTTAGCTCATGTTTAGAGATAGAGCATTGCTCATCCACATCGGATCTACTCCACGAGAGAGACCGCGGCCTCTACGGAGAAGATCCCTTTGGATTCAAGACCTGTAGCGACCCGACCTCAGACGGTCAAGTCTCTGTGTATCTGTGCCATCCCTAGATCGGTATGCTGGCATACACAATACATTAATGTATATATAAAAGTGCAATCACATGCATAAATAACGTAAAACTGATATATATATATATACCTCATAAGTCTCAGCAGAAACAAACAATCTGGTTTGGAGTCCCATCAACGCCATTGGCAGGTTGAGTGTAGACCGTAACCCTGTACTGTACTCTTACTCGTCGGAAGAAACATATCTGTAACATGAGACGTTGCAGCCATGTAGGTCAGTACATTGAATGTACCGGCAAGATCACTGTAAGAAAAACAGATGATAAACTATACTATATGCAATATGGCTTTGTGGCTCTGTATATGAGTTTTGTTTGCATAAAAGCTGGTTTTTTCCCTACATCAAAGGAATTAACCAGAGTCTATACTATGGAGTTTTCTATCATGACATGGTTCTGCCAACCGATCTCTCATAGCCCAAATCATCATAAGTTCCCCACAATTAAATTATCAGTTCGGTGTTGGGAGTTCCGAGATAGATCCAAGTCCAGAGGCTCAAATTGTCCGTAACCAAGGACACTACTAATCGACTAGGTTTAAACCCTCTGCAGAGGTTTATACACTTTACCCGCAAGATTTGATCCCTATTTTACGTTCTCGCACTTCAGGGTGTTTGAGAACAAGATGACCGAAACATGGTCTTCCGAAGAGTTCCTCTGACCATTGTCTGGTCCTCATCCAATCCTTCCGTAGTTCTACATCTGCTAGCACCGTCCTAGCCAGAGTCACCACTAAGGTCAACCAAGACAGAGCCCATAGTGACTTGCAGTTGCACAGGTAAGCTTTCGGGCATGAAGTATTCTTCTGTCTCTCTTTGAGCCTGGGTGAAGCTTTCCGCAAGATGTCATGGGGCTTCTCCATGCATCCCGGCCATCCACTGGTTTCACCAGGGTGCCCGTCAACCGTCCTTCACCCGGTAGTGTGTATTGAATTCTTGTCTCGAGTCTCGAAATCTTGAGGACATAAAGATACAGTCCTTGCCGATGCCACAATGAAGTTGTCGTCATTGACGTAGAGTCCTCCATTCTCACACCACTCCCGAGCACTCATACCAACCGCGTCTACTATAGCATAGCATTAAAATAAATAACGTCCCGGGCTTGGTAATAGGGTGATGGGTTCCTACCTCATGCATTCTACTCCACTACAAGAAATCAATATCACTACTGGAGGGATTCTTGAAAGGGTGCCACCACAAGCAAATAAAACATAGGTATGAAAAACATGGTCAAAGTGAACTTGCCTGGTATTACTTGATGAAGATAACAATGCTCTCAGAATAATGACTTAGTAGAACTATTCGTCACTCCGTTGAAAATCTATATAGTCAAACATAGCATTCATATAAGCAAACATACTAGCAAGCAATTCTAACACTCATAATAAAACCAACAAATAAATTGCAAAACAACCAGGGACACCAAATAAGAACAAAGGAAAACAACACAACAAAACTACTAAAGAAAACTCTAAGACATATCACAAAACAGTTTTGTCCTAAGCAAAATTGAACGAAGAAAATAGTAAACTAATAATTTTAGCAGAAAATAAAATTTAAATCAACTAAGTTAACTAAAGTATTTTTCATAAAGTTTTACTAGCAAAAGGAAACACATAAAAAGCTAAATTAAAACTCTAATTATGCTTAAAACAAAACTAGTAAGAAAAAAATTTATTTTTCTGTAAATAAAAGGTCACCCTCTAATTCTTTAGAGACCAATCTGAACTAAAATATAACAAAGGTGAAAATAAATTTTAAAATAATTAAAACAACAGAAAACAAGAGCAAGTTAAAATAACTAGCGCAGTGTTGTTTTCGTGAAAAACTAATTTTAATAAAATATATAAATACCCAAATTAATCCTACTGCTAGGCAAGGTCAAAACAAAGCAGTGGCAAAAAGAATCGCCTACAAATATTAATTCTGGCTCATAATATAGTAGAAATACTAATCTGACTAAAACTCATATAAAACAAATTTTTAAAACTAAAACATGGCCAAATCTATTTTGTACAGAAACTTTAGGAAAATTGTAGACTAGAGCAAAAAGAATCAATCAAAAACTCTAAATAACCTAAGAGATATAGAATTAGCGAAACTGAAACTTTTCTGTTTTAAAAACAGAAATGAAAATATAGAAAAAAACAAACGGGCGCTATTGGGCCTACGGGGGGTGCGATCTGTAAGGGCATCTCTAACCGCGCCCCCAGGAAGGCCTCCCCAGGCGTTTTTTTGCGCCGACGCCGAAAATACAGCCCAGTCGCGCCCCCAGGAGCCCGATTTTTGCCGGCCTGGGCCGAAAACAGCGCCGGCGGACCCAGGCCGAACCCGGCACGCTGGGGGCGTCCGGGAGCGCCGGGGGAAATTTTTTGGCGCAAAAAAAGCCGCGGGCTAGCCGCGTCAGGGACACGACGGCTCGTCTTCCACCAACTGCCTCGGTTCCCACGGGGAATCAATGGCAAGGCTGCCGCCGGTCAACCTTGCCATTGATTCCTCACGGGCGGCGCGTCACGGGACGGCGCGCCGACGCCTCCCCTCCCTTGCACGCGTACACACGGGCGCGGAGCGGCTATAAAAGCCGGTGGTCTCTCAGTCGTCTGTGCCCACACCAGACTCGCCCCTCGCTGCCGCCCAGCCCCTCTCTCTCCGTCTCCGTCTTCCTCTCCCGAGCGCCACCGGCAGCCCCTCTCTCTTCCTCTGTACCACCACCGAGCCCGTCGCCATGGCAGAGCGCTTCCCCGGAGAACGAGGCGGCGCGAACGGCTTCGGCCGCCGTTCGCTCCGCGAATAGGAGTCCTGCTCCTGTTCCAGGCTAACATCCGGCGCCGCCGGACATGCGCGCTGGGCCGACGGGGTGGCGGCTCAGTGAGGGGGAGTGCCCGTTCCCCCGTTACCGATGCCGTGGTGAAGCCCAGGTACTTCGCCGAGGAGGTCAAGGTCGCGCACGCCTCCCTGACCGACAACGAGCGCTCCCTCCCCCAGTACGCCGCCGCAATAACGCGGCTTGGGCGGCGTACTTCCAGCGCCGCCAGCAGCAGCGCCTGGCTCCACCAACGGCGCGAGGTGGTCGGCGGCGTGAAGAACAGCGAGGGGCGCCACCTGTGGTGGGGTGTACTCCCGGCCGCACGCTGGATGGCGTGCTGGCGCACCTCGACGGGGCAACAACCCGCCGTTGACCTATCCTGCACGGGGGCCGCCCCGTCACAACACCGACGCGCATGGGCACCAAGGAGGTTCGCCTCCTCCTCATCTTCCTCCTCTCGCTCATCTTTCCACTTCCTCCGGCTCTTCGCGCTTCTCGGTGTCAAGGCCGAGCCCGCGGGGGAGACGCCAATCGGTCGGCGCACTCGAGCGTCGGCATCGTCATCAACGAGGGCGGCCGGCGTGCCTCCTCCTCGTCGGCTCCTCCGCGCTTCGTCAAGCCAAAGATGGATCCGGGGCTGGTGTCGGTGAAGACGGAGTCGGGGCTGGCGCCAGTGAAGGCGGAGTTCGACGACGACGCGGTCCTAGAATGGGCGCGCCAGGACTCCATTGCGATGGAGAAGGCGCGCCAGGAGAAGGAGAAGGAGCGCCAGCGCGCCGCCCAGCGCCGCTTTGAGGAGCGCCGACGCGGCCCCGATGAAGACGGGGTCGTCGTCTTATTCGACAGCGACAACGACGAGGACGCACCGCCGCCAGTCTGCCATGGCGACGCCGGGCAGGGGTCCAGCAGGGGCGCCCGCGTCAAGGAGGAGAAGGCCGACGACAACGATGGCGGCGACGGCGGCGACGACTTCAGCCCCTTTCTTTTTTAGATTAGGTTAATGTAATGAAAATGCGCGAATTTCGCCGAAATTTGCCATGTTTGGCCAAAATTTAACTAGTTTTTATCATAACTTCGCCGAACGGTCCTTCTTTTTATATTTTAATACGCGCCTGGGGGCGGCCCTGGGGGCCGACGGCTGGGGACTGACGGCTGGGGACCGACTCGCCCCCAGGGCCATTTTTTGCGCTGGCTCACCCCCAGGCGACGCGTTTAGACGCCTCCTAGGGGGGCAACGGCTGGAGATGCCCTAACTACCAAACTCTCGGGCGAAACTTAACAATACGTACACGTGCATTTATTTTTCTATAGAATAAAACCGATCAGCTGGTTTGATCAGTACCTTACTAAACCGCTACAAAAAAACCATAACTACAACCGTTCTAATGAAAATAAAACAATCTACTAAACCGATCTAATCTAACACAACGTTTCGATCTAAAGAGAAAAAAACACTAGCAACCAGAGGAGAGGGTTCGTGCTTAGAGAGAGGAAACAAGCAAGCCAGGGAAGAAGAGGCCGATGGGCGGAGGGGCTCTGGTCGGCGGCAGCGTCAGCGAGGATGTCCAGGTGATGTGGGGGTTCAGGGGCGTCCGATTTTCTGTGGACGGTGAGGCGAGGGAACATCAGGGTTGAGCGTAGCGTCGAGGTGAACTTCGTGGACTTCGGCGGCGTTGTGAGATCGAGGTAATTGCTCCGGTGCTTTTTGGACGTCCGAAACATGTCAAAGAGGATCACAACGATGAGGGATAGTAGTTTATGGAAGGAAAAGTTTCGATGATTCTTACATGTGTCAGAATCGACCGGTGAACCGCGTAAACTCCAGCGAGATCCAAACGACGAGGGCGTGCGATACGGTGAGTTTTGGCGAGGGGTTTCAAGGGGAATTGGAAGAGGAGGGTCGTCACTATTTCTAGGACATGAGGCTTGGACGAGGGGTTGACTCGGGATAGGTTTTCCACGAAGACCGGACGCGGCGGCGGCGCGTATGTATAGGTTTATGTTTCTGTACATGTATGTGGGGAAGAAAAAAGAGCGGGGTGGGGTCCATGCGCTAGAGAAAAAAAACGAGGGACAGAGAGATCATGAGAGGGAGGGGTGGCGGCGGCTCCTGGGGTCGTGCGAGTGCTAGCCCTAGCGCCAGCGGTGGGTTGGGCTGGCCGGTGCGCCTGGCCTGGCCTGGCAGGCTCTTTAAAATAAAGAGAGGGTAAACTCAAGGAAAACAAACTAAATATAAACTTAATATAGACATATAATATATATAAATTTTCAGAAAAAGAAATCCTAAAACATGAACTATTTTTCAAGTTCAAATAAAATACTTTAGAAAAAAACTCTTTTTTGCAATACTCCAAAGTAGAAATAGAATTTAAGTTTCCAATAAATCGTCGAACCTTGTCTCTGATTTTGGAGTGTGATTTTCCTCCTCTCATTTTTTTGGCAGAGAAAGTTGAAAAGATTTAAACTTCAAAATTACGTAGGGATTCATATAGAAAATTTTGGGAAAGTCCTTTTATTCCCTCTCATTCAACTTTCAAAAAGGTTTCAAATTCCACTCCATTTTCACAGAAGCAACTACACCACAATCAAACAAACAATCAAAACTATTTATTTAATATAACATTCCAAAATTTAGAATTTTGGGATGTTACAAGACGTCCTTGCAGAGAAGAACTTCAAGACCTCCTCAAGGAGAAGACCGGTTACCTCTTGTATCGTCCATCGTTGACTTTGGATCTTGTATCTCCTATCGTGTTTCGAGGATCTAGAACTTGTGTGATCATTCTTATTGGTTTGAGTGTTCTCTTGTGTTTTCCACATGTTTTCCCTCGTTTCCCTCCTCGTGTTCTTCGTGTTCATCGCGGGATCCGCTCCTTCCGTGAAAGATCGGCCCATAGGGTTCCTACCCTACATCAAAAAACAAGGCTAGAAACACAACGGGGAGTGATGCGAAGCATCCTACGATCATCCCCATGTACACTCGAGCATACGTGATTGGACCCAAGGTGAACCTGCTCCTTCCCGAATCTTCCCTTTCTGCATGTAAGACATGGATGCTACTTCAAGCGCGGACCTTGTACATACTCAGGTACACCCATGGAGACCATGGAGAGCCCAAGGACCAAGGCCAAGCGTGCATGGAAGTGAAGGAAGAAGAAGGAAGAAGGGCCAGCTGCTACAGCGGCCGGACATCTGGTCCCAGCCCGGACATCCGGCCCGACCCCCGGAAATCCGTCATCAGACATCCAGAGAGCACCGCAAAGGTCCAGCACAGCCCGGACATCCGGCCATCACCCCGGACATCCAGCTCCTCCCGAAGCCCCGGACATTCGGCCCCTCCAGCCTAGAAATCCGACCCCTCCATCACCGAATGCGTCTGGAACCAACCCCGCCAACTCGGACATCCGGCCTCTCCAGCCCGGAAATCCGGCCTGTCGTGAAGCCTCGGACATCCGGCCCCCGGCCCGAACATCCGGCGCCTGTCTGTGCACAGTGAACGGGCCAAGGGCCCATGTATCCCTCTTTCCCACTTACCCCTTCGTGGCTTAGACTATATATACTCCCCCACCTCCTCCTAGTTACAGTTAGCGTTGTGTTAGCACACTTGTGAGGTAGATCTTCGCTCATCCATATCGGATCTACTCCTTGAGAGAGACCGCGGCCCCTCTTCGGAGAAGATCCACCTTGGATTCAAGACCCCCTCTTGGGCAGCCCCATCAAGACCTCCTCACGGAGAAGAACCGGTTACCCTATGTATTGTACTTTGTTGGATTCGGATCTTGTATCTCTTTATGTCTCGAGGATCTAGCACATGTGTGATATTCTTGTTGGTTTTAGTGTTTCTCTCGTGTTTCCCCTCGTTTTCCCCCTCGTGTTCTTCGTGTTCATCGCGGGATCCGCTCCTTTCATGAAAGATCGGCCGTATAGGGTCCCACCCTACATCATCTTTGTATCATGAGCTACATTGATCACAATTTCGGAGCCTCCCCTCTTTGTTTTCTAGCCTAATTTTGTTGATTTCGTCCTAAATTCGAAAATCCCCACCAAAAATAGCCCCAATTTTCTTTGTGATTTGTTGGTTTGACGAAGTTTTGTTGGATTTGATCCATGGATTTTCTTGGTTTCGAGTGGATCTAGCATCTCCCCAAGTTTCCCCATCTTTCATCCACAAAATCTCTCCAATTTTGACATTTGAATCACCGATTTCCGCCCACAATTCGAAAATTTCCGCCCCAAACGAGATCTGGAATCGTCGGGCCAGACATCCGAGCCATCGGGCTGGACATCCGGGTCCCCGGCCGGACATCCGGCTCCTGGAGCACAAATTCCGCACGGTTCTGGACATCATCCCCCGAATATCCGGCCCCCACCCCCGGATATCCGGCCCCTGTAACTTCAGCCTTTCACATTTCACCGTTTTGACCATAACTAATTCATCCGGAGTCCATTTTTGACGTTCTTTAGCTCGTTGAAAAGCTCTTGACATCTCCCTTCCCACAAAAATACTACCATCACCATTTGACTCCATAAAATTTTGGAACTTTGGCATCTTTGCCTAGGGCTTCCACCATATCATATGCATAACCACCACTAACTTCTGCAAACTAACCCTTTTTGTTCCTTATAGCATTTGAGGTTGTTTGAGTTGTGATTTGAGTCTCCTAAGGTGTTTAGGCTACCTAGGGACAGTTGCTTCTTCATCAACCACCACCATGACTACCACATAGGCTTGCCCACCATACACTTCCGCCACCCCAACTTAACCCAATTTTGTTTGTGTTGTGAGTTGTGTCTCCTAAGATGTTTAGGCTACTTAGGGACCGTGCTTCCAACTCCGACACCGTGTATAGTCCACCACCTTACCCTCGACTTCCGCATTGCGTACTCCACAACCCATCATTGCCATTCTACAATTCCATTGAGTTTCCACAAAACCACCACCGCATTCCCGCTACCACCATTTGACATTTGAGATTTTGAGTTCACGGTTTTTCCGTTTCCTAAGGTGTTTCGGCTACTTAGGGACGAGTCTCCATCATCTTGGTATCTCCATCAAGATCACCGCCACTCATCATCGACACGGATGGTAACATCCATATCATCTTGGTATCTTGGTATCCCTCCATTGTATATTCCCTTGCCATTGCATTGATAACCCATAGCCCATTTTGTGTTACTTACCTATCGAGACTAGCCATTTGAGTATTGCCGGCAACATTACTTGTGAACATTAGTGATCTACACCATACATTGCATACATACCATATCATATTGGTATCATATCATCCCTTGTGTCACAAGATTGTTCCCGTATATACCCAATTGCTATCTTGGTTTGTGCATTTCGCATCGTGGCCATACACATACAGAAAAAAGGAATAAAGCTTTTAAGCAAAAGAGAAAGATCAAAGAAGCTTGTAAGCAAGTGCCATAGCATCATACCACATTGCATATAAGATTGTCATATCTGATCATCTTGGATCACACCACCGAAACATACATATATAGCATACTTGGGATAGAAAACTTCATACATTTTGCATCTTCTAGGTTGTGCACAAGTGTCGTATCCGCCTATTGAGCAATCGTGCTAGCGTCTCTCTTGAGTTGTGCAACACGAGCATTTTCTGTGGATTCCACATTTTGTGCTCATCCATGGTTGCACGACCCCATTTATATATCTGTGTGTGTGTTCCCGTGTGCCATTCATTGCTATTGGTCTACTTGTCTCACTTGCGAATTTGTGAATATCTTTCAACATTATTGACCCTTGCTAACTTTTTGCATCAAATTTTTGTGCCACTATCCTAACCAAGCTCCACCATAAGCCTTATTTGTGTAGGTGTGAGAAACTGACAAGAATTGGTACCAATTGTGATATTTCCGTGTTACATCATTGAGAGATCATTGATCCATCTTCAACATTGGTCAAGGTACATTTGGTATAAGTTCTTCTCTTTCTCCCACTCATAATTGCTCGGGTCTTGTGAAGGATAGGCAAGGCATTTCATCTCCGGTCTTCCACAACAACGACGGCGTGAACAACTACATCACCAAAGCGTCAATCTTCGATCTACAAGGACAAATGCAAGGCGCACAATCAAGATTGCGAGAGCGCATCGAGAACCTCTCCATCAACATTCGTCACTCCGAAGCAAGGAAAAGGGACTACATCGACAACAAGCTTTCCGCACAAAAGGAGGAGCAAGATGCAAGGATGGGGGAGATTCGGACCTTGTTGATCAACAATTCATCCCCTTCATCATCCTCAAGGCGGCGACGTTCAAGTCACAAGTCTTCAAAGCGCAAAAATGATGCAAGTGCAAGTCTTCCACGTCCACATCTCCATGGCGACCACCATCACATTCGTGATCAACATCGTCATGAAGGGCAAGTCACCTCCAAACATCATGTGCACGACAATGATGAATGCCATCAAGCTCAAGCACGAAAACGACACCATCATCATGAAAATGCTCGCCAAGCGCAAATGCACAAGTACCAAAAAGCACTACTTCACGCCAAGGCCAAACTTCATGAGCATAAGAGAAGACCGCGAGACAAGAACCTCCAAGACGGAGCTACAGCTGCACCAACCACTTCGGCATCTTCGCTAAGTGTTCTCAAGGCATCTTCGCCTTCGGACGCACGACATCGTTGCCTACTTCCCATGAGTTCGCCAACATCGACATCTTCACCAACGAGGCGACCACCTACAAGCGAGGGCGACACTTCCATCTTCGGCAGCCCCTCAAGGAAGATGGTCGAGCATGGGAAATTCCCTTCGGTCATGGAGACGAGCTACGAGGTGCCACATCATATGGGCCTCCAACAACAAGACGGCGACAAGAAGGTCGAGCAAGGGCCATCCCCTTCGACTACGGCGACGAGCATGAACCTCTTCAACAACATGAAGATGACGCCCATATTGGACTCATGCTCCAAGTCAAGCTATGAGACCGTACATGAGACCTTATCTTTGTTCTTGGAGGAGAGTGATGATGTGCCATCTTCGGCCTTCATCCATGGCTACGACCACGACATGATTGAGAATGGAGACATTTGCACCTACATCTCTCCGACACCCACATATGACGAGATGCCCCAATTGCCATGTAAGGAGAGCCACCACCACATGAGTGACATGAGTGACTCCACCATACGTGACATTGAGAGCATTTCCTATGAGAGGATGAGTGTGACCACCACTAGCCCCACACTTGAGAGCATGCCACACATCCTATGTGAGGCTGAGAGCCATTTGAGTGACTCCACCAACCATATGAGTGAGAGCATCCAAGAGGGAGTGAGTGAGCCACAACACTTAGTGAGTGAGGTAGTTGACACGGCATGTGAGGCCACTATGATTTCTAACGACCTAACCTCTACTCCGAGTGTAGTTTCTTCTTTTGTGATGGGTCTCCTACATGACGACATGCCTATCTTCGACGAGTCCATATCCCCAACGACGACGATGGCCATGGTGGAAGAAGATGCACCCACACATGGTTCCATCAAGATGAAGATGACTACGAGTGGATCTTCGACACCTCACCTACAACACATGAGCGATGCCGCAAAGGTAACATAGGTGATGGTGCTTCTCTTGTCCCACTACTGGACTATCTCACCAATGATTGCTTGCATGATGTTGATCCACCTATTCCCATGCTTCATGCTAGTGCGACTTCTTCATGTCATGACTTACCTATTTATGATGAATATCATGATTAGCATGTTGAGTTGCCTAGTTGTGATGCTATGCTCCATAGAATATCATGTGACAATTCTATTGGTCACATCATGTTTGACAATCCATTGAACTTGTCATATGCTATGAGTGAGATCTCCCATATCGCATCATTTCAATCTCAACATATTAACTATGCATGCCCCATTAAAATAAATCCCATTTGCACTTATGGCATAGATGACGAAATGATGGTCATTGGCTTTTGTTTTTCATGTGATGATATTGCCATGCTTCCTTTGCATGATTTGCGCAATTCATCTACTATGCCATGCCATGGTCACATTGTTCCAAACATGCTTTGTTTTGGATGTTGTCAATATTCTCCAAGAGATGTTTCCTCATACATATTAGGAGATTTAGATGCATTCCATACATTGCATGATTCTCATAATTGCTTGCACCATATGCATTCCATGAATAACAATGCTATACATATTTCTCATGATGCATTGCACAATCAGAGTCTCCATTATGCTACACATAACAACAAACCTATCATGATGGATGACATGTTTCTATATCACGCATCTCATTTATTAGAGCATTGGATATTTTGTGCTAACCAACACAAGCACGTGCGCATCATGATGGATGATGTGTACATCTACCACGCACACACAATTTTCCCTTTGTCTTTGTTTTGTGTAGGTACTCACGTATACTCGTCAACCTCTCAATCCCAAGAGTTGACGAAACGAGCTCTTGAGAGCTAAGATGACTTGGGATCCCATGAACTATCCTTCCCACCGCTCTCTTCGCGCAACGACTACGCGCATCTCTCTCACTTGGCTCTCACACGGCTATGGGCTATATATTGCTTGTCGCTTCATGCTCATTTTACCGTGTTCACTTTGCATGCTATGCTTGCTTCTATGCCTTTGCCATGCAATTGTGACCCTTGCTTGCATCTACCCATGATTCATCATTATACTACTTCTATGTGTATTTGCATGCTTGGTGGAGATCGTTGTTGCTATTGCCATGTTTACCATGTGCCTCATGCTATTGTTGCTTGTTGTGTTGGGAGAGTCATGATGTCCCATTGCTATTTACATATGGCCTCTCACCAATACATTGATGATATTTTGCTCCTATCTTGCTTTCATGCTTGTGCTATGTCCCGTGCATTATTCATGCCCACTAATTGCACACATGACATGCTTGCCATGGTTCCTTCTAGTACGTTGCATCTTCACACTACTAGCTTACTTGACTTGATCACTAAGATTGCTTGCTTTGTTGCATCCCCATGTTCCATTATTACTCGCTTTCTTGGGTTGATGACATATATGCTCTTGCCTCTCACATGTTTTATCTTAATCATTGTCTCTTTTCTCCATTAGTGACATCTTGTATTGAGTGCTAACTTGCTATGCTTATTGATCTTGGAGACTTGGACATCTTAATTGTGATGCATGCTTGTTTGATCAATCCTTTTGTATTTGGTTGTTCTTGCATCATATGCCTCCATAGTATGAAATGCTCCCTTGTCCTTTCTTATGATGAGCATGATGCATACACTTGCTGGGTATCTTACCACACGAATGATAGGTTTTGCACTTCTGCTAACCTCATTTGTCTTTCCAATTGTTTGTCATGTTCTTTCATTTCGGAGGATTCACAAGGCGGTGCCTTTACGCAACAACTTGGTCATTGGAATACATACACATGTGCGACACCAACATTTTCGACATTCTCTTAAAGGTGAACTCCTTCCCTTTGAGCCATCCTCAAATACGCATATTGGATGGGTCATTCTTTTATTCTCGAGAACGGAGGAGTGACATTGGAGATTGGCTCTATGGACCTTCAAGTTGAGGAGCGCTCAGACTTATTGTATGCACCTTTGAAACTCCACTCATGGCACGACATCGAGCATTGGTACACCAACACCTCCTTATTTGTTGATTATGCTCACACATTTCATGCTCGATGGACATATCATACACATGACAAATTTGCATCTTATGCATGGATTGACTCATATTATGATTGCCTTGTTGCATCTTGTCTTTCTATGTCATCCATGATATATGAGCTTGTGCATTTCCTTAGCAAATTTGTTGTGATATACCTTGATGGCATATTCATACATCATGATCATATTGCCCATCATCAATTGCATGATCACATACTCATATTGAGCATCCATTGCCATATTCATACTATTGATAAACCGTCTCACTATGACATCATTTTGCACCGTGGTTGCATTGATCATATTCACAATACATTTGTGTGCACAATGAATGCTTTTGCTCCCATGAATGCTTTGCATACCATTCCTTATCTTTTGGATAAGCTTCATGCACCTTGTCATGATCAATCTTGCCGCACAGACTCATTCTTACATGATGGACACTTTGTATGCGCTAACCATTGTATTTCCGAGTGTCGTTTGTGTTTGCTCTTTTTGCATGTATACCACTCCGGCGACACCTTGAAGTACTTGGATTGCGCAATGTCTTCAACTCCGTACAACTACAAGTTCGTCCATGACTACCGTTTACATGGTGATGAGGATCATGATCCGAGGTCGGATCTTTCCCAAGGTAGGGGAGATGATGCGGAGCATCCTACGATCATCCCCATGTACACTCAAGCAGACGCCATTGGACCTAAGGAAAACCCGCTCCTTGCCGAATCTTCCCTTTCCGCATGTAAGACATGGATGCTAATTCAAGCGCGGACTTTTTGCATACTCAGGTACACCCAAGGAGACCATGGAGAGCCCAAGGACCAAGGCCGAGCATGCATGGAAGTGAAGGAAGAAGAAGGAAGAAGGGCCAGCTGCTACAGGGGCCGGACATCCGACCCGACCCCAGGAAATCTGGCATCGGCCATCCAGAGAGCACCGCAAAGGTCCAGCACAGCCCGGACATCCGGCCATCACCCCGGACATCCGGTTCCTCCCGAAGCCCCGGACATCCGGCCCCTCCAGGCCGGAAATCCGGCCCCTCCATCACCGAATGCGTCTGGAACCGACCCCACCAGCCCAGACATCCGGCCCGTCGAGAAGCCCCGGACATCCGGCCCCTAGCCCGGACATCCGGCGCCTGTCTGCGCACAGTGAACGGGCCAAGGGCCCATGTATCCCTCTTTCCCACTTACCCCTTCGTGGCTTAGACTATATATACTCCCCCACCTCCTCCTAGTTAGGGTTAGCGTTGTGTTAGCTCATTTTTGAGATAGAGCTTCGCTCATCCATATCGGATCTACTCCATGAGAGAGACCGCTGCCCTCTTCAGAGAAGATCCACCTTGGATTCAAGACCCCCTCTTGGGCGGCCCCATCAGGACCTCCTCACGGAGAAGAACCGGTTACCCATTGTATCGTCCTTTGTTGGATTCGGATCTTGTATCTCTTTGTGTTTCAAGGATCTAGCAGATGTGTGATCATTCTTGTTGGTTTTAGTGTTTCTCTCGTGTTTCCCCTCGTTTTCCCCCTCGTGTTCTTCGTGTTCATCGCGGGATCCGCTCCTTTCATGAAAGATCGGCCGTATAGGGTCACACCCTACATCAAGGAGGCTCCCAAATCGTGATCAACGTGGATGTAGATACCAAGATGATGAAGAATTTAATCCGAGGTCGGATCTTCCCCAAGGGAGGGGAGATGATGCGGAGCATCCCAAGGTCATCCCCATGGACCTACCATCATCTCACCAAGTGCTTAGCGGACCCATGACACGAGAACGTGCAAGAGCTCTCGAAACCGAGGTGAACTCACTCCTGTCCGAACTACCACTTTCTATGCATGAGACCTGGCTACTACCTCAAGCGGAAACCCTATGTGATGAGGACATCAATACCATTGTTACACCCACAGCCCCTGCTGCTATACATGCTGGACCAATTACTAGAGCTCGCGCACACCAATTAAATTAGCAGGTAGTTTTGTTTCTTGGTAATGATTCTAATGTTCATGAGAATATGATGCTGCCTAAATTGGATACATTTCTTTTTCTTACAAATGAAAGGCCTGGCATGGATAACAGGGATGAACACTGGAGCAAGACCAAGCATGGAGATGATGGCATGCGCAAGGGGATCAAGAAGGGAGTTACAAGTGATGATTTTAGGACTTTGAAGCCACCATAAGGAGTCCATGAAGCCTTGGATGATATATACAAGATGCCACTTCATAAATTTCGTCCAGAGGCTATTTTAGGTGCTGCGTCACCTTATTATTGGGCCAGGCCCATGTATTTTCGAAATACTTAAGTATAGGCTGTTTTTAGAGTCCGTATGTGTGGGGAAACAAGAGTTAGGGTTGGTTTCAGACCCCTCCTCCAAGGGCCACGAAATTCCCCCCCTCTTCCTCCATATATACAGCCCTTACGGAGTCGTTTAGACTTTGGTTTTTGTTTAGATTAAAGTTCTCCATAGCTGCAACTTCGCGTACTTCGTTTGTGTTCAACAACCAGACAAAGGCGTCACAAAACCCCACCTTGATCAATAAAGCTTTCCTCTTATATTTGCAATATCCAGATTGCAATCTTAGTTTCTTGCTTGTTCTTCGTTTGCAAGTAGGAAATAGACCTTTGTGGTCAGGTTGATCATGCCCCGGCGTGGTCAATAACCTCTTAGAGTTGGTTTAGTGATTGCTAAGGCGCGACGTCCTCGCATGTTCGTAGTCGGATCGTCAAAGTCGACTTCCTCCAGAACGATAGCCACCATCTCATCGAAAGACGGGACACCTTTGCCTCTATCACTATGTGTGATTAGGCACTAGGAGGAAAGCCACAGACAAGATGGTGAGGACGCCAACCTCAATGGACAAGAAGAAGGACAGCTCGAAGCTCCCAGGCTCCGGATGACTGGCGAACCCCGGACGTCCGACGATCTCCATGCACCGGACGTCTGACATTCTCCGGACGAGCGACGCACCCCCACCCGAGCCGAAACTACGGATTTGCGAAGCCCTCCGGACGACCGACGCCTCGGACGCCCGACCAAGACCGGACGTCCTACCGAAGACCATCCGAGCCGAACCTACAGTCGTCCGACAAGCACAGGACGTCCGGACCCTTGCGAGTCTCCAGATGACCGGTAACTCCCGATCGTCTGACGCCTGTGTGCTGTTTGTGTGTTCGGCCGCAACCCATCTACCCCATCGCCCATCTAGACTATATATATACTCTTCCCCTACCTACGTTATAGGGTTAGCAAAGTATTAGCTCATATTTATTGTGAGAGCTTTGCTCATCCACTTGGTTACCTTCTCATCGGAGATAGCGCCTCCTTGGAGAAGATCCCCCAAGCGGATTCAAGACCCCTTTACGGGAAGAACCTCAAGACCTCCTCACGGAGAAGACCAACTACCTTTGTATCGTCCTTAGTTGACCGTGGATCGTGTGATCTAGCATATGTGTGACTATTTCTTGCTGGTTTAGTGTTTCTCTCGTGTTTCCCCTTGTGTTTCCCCTTGTATTGCCCCTCGTGTTCTTCGTGTTCATTGCGGGATCCGCTCCTTTCGTGAAAGATGGGCCCCTAGGTTTTCTACCCTACATCAATAGGGTAACCGGTTCTTCTCCGTGAGGAGGTCTTGATGGGGGCCACCCGTGAGGGGGTCTTGAATCCAAGGTGGATCTTCTCCTTAGAGGCGCGCGGTCTCTCTCGTGGAGTAGATCCATATGGATGAGCAAAGCTCTATCTCTAATGAGCCACTACTTTGCTAACCCTAGAAAGAGGAGGGGGAGGAGTATATATAGTCTAGCCACGAAGGGGTAAGTGAGGGGCGAAGGGGTACACGGGCCTCGGCCCAAGTCACGCGCGCAGGCATGGTCCGGATGATCCAGATGGGGTCCCGAATGATCCAGGCGTCGGGGGTCCGGATGATCCGGGTGGCCGTCCGAATGATCCGGCTTCGTCAAGCAGGATTCAGGTGTCTTCGGGCACGTTAGCCAGATCATCCGGGTGGTCGTCCGGATTGTCTGGGCTCGGTCTGGATCGTCTGGCTAGGGGCCGGATGATCCGAGCAAGTCCTGTCTTGTTCGTTCTTCTTCTTCCTTCTCCTCTTCGATGCTTGGCCTTGGTCCTTTGGTTCTCCATGGTCATCTCGGATGTACCTGGGTATATGCAAGGTCCATGCATGAGGTAGTAGCCATGTATCATATGTGGAAAGTGACGGTTTGAAGAGGAGTGAGTACACCTTGTGTCCAATGGTGTATGGTCGAGGTCTCATCGTATGTCCTCTTGGGGCTTGGAGAGTAGTCAGAGTGTACATGGGGATGAACGTGGGATGCTCTGCATCACGTTCCCAAGATGTATGCATCAAACACTTGGCATAAGGAATAGCAAAAGTGGGGTCGTAACAAGCATGCATATGCGGGAAAGAGCGTCCGCGACAACGTTTTCCTTACCTTTAATGTACATGATGACATAAGGAACAGACTCAATGAATTCACTCCATTTAGCATGACGCTTGTTCAACTTAGGTTGACCCTTAAGGTATTTAAGTGTTTCATGATCGGTATGAACGATAAATTCATGAGGGCGATGATAGTGTTCCCATTCATGCAAAACTCGCACTAAAGCATATAACTCTTTGTCATAGATGGGATAATTGAGTTGAGATCAGGAAAGTTTCTCACTAAAATAAGCAATTGGGCGCTTCTCTTGCGTTAACACACCTCCTATGCCATTACCACTAGCATCGCAATGAATTTCAAAAGGTTTGTCAAAGTTGGGTAATGCAAGCATGGGAGCATGAGTAAGCAAATTATTAAGCTCATTGAAAGTGGTGTCTTGGGATGGTCCCCAAACAAAAGGCGCATTTTTCTTGCTCAAAGCAGGTGAAGGTGAAGCAATGGTGCTAAAGTCCTTTAGAAATCTACGGTAGAAACCAGCTAAACCAAGGAAGCTCCGCACTTGATGCAAGTTTGTTGGTTGTGGCCAAGTTTTAATAGCATTGATCTTGGAGTCATCAACATGAACACCCTTGGAGGAAACAACAAAACCCGAGAAAATGAGCTTATCAACGCCAAAAAGGCACTTTTCCATGTAAGCATAGAGACGCTCTTTTTGAAGAGTTTGCAAAACGGTTCGAACATGGGTGACATGATCTTTATGAGATTTGGTACAAACAAGTATATCGTTGAAGTACACCACAACAGACTCACCAATGTAAGGGTGAAACACATAATTCATAAGACACATGAAAGTACTCGGTGCTTCCAATAAACCCATAGGCATGACTAACCACTCATACAAACCAAAGTTTGTTTTGAAAGAGGTTTTCCATTCATCACCCTCTTGTATGAGGATGTGATAGTAACCACTTTTAAGCTCAGTTTTGGAAAATACACTGGCACCACTAAGTTCCTCAAGCATATCATTAAGGCATGAAATGGGGTACCTATAGCGAACAAAGATAGCATTGATAGTTCTACAATCCGAACACATGCGAAATCTACGGTCTCTCTTTGGCACAACAATGACCGGAACGGCACAAGGACTCAAACTTTCACACACATGTCCATGGTCTATGAGATGTTTTACTTGCCTTTGTATTTCTTTGGTTTCATCGGGGTTGATGCGGTAGGGAGCTTCGTTCGGAAGTGGTGCTTCAGAGATGAGGTCGATGCTGGCTCGATGCCTCGTAGTGGAGGTAGTCCCAGTAGTAGCTCGTCGGGGAAACATCTTGGAATTCCTGCAAAAGAGATGACACCACTAAAGGTAGAGTGTGAGAGGTGTTAGCTGTTGGTGCATTGTCCTTGCACAAAAGTACGTAGTGTAGGACACTAGATGGGTTCTCACACACTCCTCTTATCTCACTTTTGGAGGCAAATATAACTAAGTTCTTCTTTTCGCTAGTCATGGAGGTGATGTAGGGTAGGAACCCTAGGGGCCGATATTTCACGAAAGGAGCGGATCCCGTGATGAACACGAGGGGAAACACGAGGGGAAATCACAAAGGGGCACAAAGAGGAACACTCAAACCAACAAGAAATAGTCACACATATGCTAGATCCTCGAGTACACAAGAGATCACACGATCCACGATCAACAAAGGACGATACAAAGGTAGCCGGTTCTTCTCCGTGAGGAGGTCTTGATGGGGCCGCCCAAAGGGAGGTCTTGTATCCAAAGGGATCTTCTCCGAAGAGGGGCCGCGGTCTCTCTCGTGGAGTAGATCCGATGTGGATGAGCAAAGCTCTATCTCTAATGAGCTACTACTTTGCTAACCCTAGTACGGAGCTAAGGGACTATTATATATAGTCCAAGGGGTAAGTTGGGGGATACATGGGGTGAAACCCCTTTCACTACGCATAGGCATGGCTGTAGTACCGGTCATGGCGGTTGTACCACTGGGCGCTCAGGTACCGGTTCGTGGAGGTGCTTCCAGATGTGCTCAGCGGTTGTACCGGTGCTTGGGGCGGTTGTACTGGTCTGGTGGCTGTTACGGGGATAAACCGGTGCTGCACCGGCCTTGCACCGCTCGATCACGGAAGCTTGTCCGGTTGTTGGGCGGTGGTTGAGCGGTTTTACCGCTTGTGGGCCTTCAGTGGTAGTACCGCTTGGTGTGGGCGGTAGTACCACTCGGGCTTTAGCAGCTGGCTCTCCTTCCCTTGCTCCCGCGCACACTTGGCCTTGGTCCTTAGGCTCTCCATGATCTCCTCGGATGGACCTAAGTATGCATAAGGTCCGCGCTTGAGGTAGCATCCATGTCTTACATGCGGAAAGGGAAGATTCGGAAATGAGCGAGTTCACCTTGTGTCCAATGGCGTATGCTTGAGGTCTCAACATGAGGGCACTAGGGGATTGGGGAGAAGTCATAGTGTGCATGGGGATGATCATAGGATGCTCCGCATCATCTCCCCTCCCTTGGGAAAGATCCAACCTCAGATCGAAAACCTCATCACCATGGAAATGGTTGTCGTGGACGAACTTGTAGTTGGACGAAGTGGAAGACATGGCGCAATCCAAGTACTCCAAGGTGTCTCCGGAGTGGTACACATGCAAAAATAGCAAACACAAACGACACTCAGAAATACAAAGGTTAGCGCACACAAAGTGTCCATCATGTAAGAATGAGTCCGTGCGACAAGATTGATTATGACAAGGTGCATGAAGCTTATCCAAAAGATATGGAATGGTATGCAAAGCATTCATGGGAGCAAAAGCAATCATTGTGTACACAAATGTGTTATGAATATGATCAATGCAACCACGGTGCAAAATGATGTCATAGTGAGACGGTTTATCAAAAGCATGAATATGGTAATGGATGCTCAATATGAATAAGATATCATGCAATTGATGGCGGGCAACATGATCATGGTGTATGAATATGCCATCAAAGAAGATCACAACAAATTTGCTAAGGAAGTGCATAAGCTCATATCATGGGTGACATGGGAATACAAGATGCAACAAGGCAATCATAATGTGAGTCAATCCATGCATAAGATGCTAATTTGTCATGTGTATGATATGTCCATCGAGCATGACATGTGTGAGCACAATCAACAAATATGGAGGTGTCATAGAGCCAATCTCCAATGTCGCTCCTCCGTTCGCGAGATGTATCATGTAGACAACAAGAAGGAAACAACAATTTAAGAGTGACCCATCCAATATGCATATTTGAGGATGGCTCAAAGGGAATGAGTTCACCTTTATGAGAATGTCGAAAATGTTAGTGTCGCGCATCGTGTACGCCTTCACATGACCAAGTTGTCTCGTGATGGTACCACCTTGCGAAACCATCAAAACGAAAGAACATGACAAACACTCGGAAAAACAAATGAGGTAAGCAAAAGTGCAAAACCTATCATTCGTGTGGTAAGATACCCGACAAGTGTATGCATCATGTTCATCATAAGAAAGGACAAGGGTGCATTTCATAGTATGGAGGCATATGATGCGAGAACAACCAAATACAATAGGCGTAATCAAGCAAGCATGCATCACAAGTAAAGTGTCCAAGTCTCCAAGATCAATAAGCATAGATGCAACAAATGGAGGCAAGCAACAGTGAACAAGATGTATCATGTGAGAGGCATGAACATAAATGTCATCAACCCAAGAAAGCGAGTAATAGTGGAACATGGGTGATGCGAAAAAGCAAGCAATCATAGTGATCAAGTTAAGCAAGCTAGTAGTGCGAAGATGCAACATACCAAAAGGGATCATGGCAAGCATGTCATGGGTGCAAATAGTGTGCATGAATAATTCACATGACATAGCACAAGCATGATAAGAAGATATGAGCAAAATATCATCAATGTACTGGTGAGAGGCCATATGTAAATAGCAATGGGACTTTGTGACTCTCCCAACACAACAAGCATCAATAGCATGAGGCACATAATAAACATGGGAATAGCAACAAGGATCTCCACCAAACATGCAAATACACATAGGAGTATAAGGATGCATCATGGGAAAGTGCAAGCAAGGGTCACAATTGCATGGCAAAGACATAGAAACAAGCATAGCATGCAAAGTGAACAAAATATAATGGGCATAAGGAGACAAGTGATATATAGCCCATAGTCGTTTGAGAGCAAAGTAGAAGAGATGCGTGTAGTCGTTGCGCGAAAAGAACGGTGGTAAGAATAGTCCACGGGATCCAAAGTCAACTTTGCTCTCAAGAGCTCATTTAGTCAACTCTAGGGATTGAGAGGTTGATGAGTATACGTGAGTACCTACACAAAACAAAGACAAAGGGAAAAATGTGTGTGCGTGGTATATGTACACATCATCCATCATGATGCATACATGCTTGTGTTGGTTAGCACAAAATATCCAATGCTTAAATAGATGAGCTGCATGATATAGAAACATGCCATCCATCATGAGAGGTTTGTTGTTAAGTATAGCATAATGGAGACTCAAATTGTGTAATGCATCACAACAAATATGTAGAGCATTGTAATTCATGGAATGCATATGGTGCAAGCAATTATGAGAATCATGCAATGTATGGAATGCATCAAAATCTCCTAATATGTATGAGGAAACTATAGGGGTCTCCTCATGAGCATTAATGGAAACATCACATGGAGAATATTGAAAACATCCAAAACAATGCATATTTGGAACATTGTGATCATGGCATGGCACAGTAGATGAATTGTGCAAATCATGTAAAGGAAGCATGGCAATATCATCATCTCGTCATCTATGCCATAAGTGCAAATGGGATTTATGTTAATGGGGAATGCATAGTCACTATGTTGAGATTGTAATGATGCAATATGGGAGATCTCACTGATAGCATATGGTAAGTTCAAAGGATTGTCAAACATGATGTGACAAATAGAATTTTCACATGATATCCTATGGAGCATAGCATCACAACTAGGCAAATCAACATGGTGATCATCATGTTCATCATAAATAGGTAAGTCAGGACATGAGAAGTCGCGCTAGCATGATGCATGGGAATAGGTGGATCAACATCATGCAAGCAATCATTGGTGAGATAGTCCACTAGTAGGACAAGAGAAGCACCATCACGTATGTTACCTTTGGAGCATCGCTCATGTGTTGTAGGTGAGGTGTCGAAGACCAAGCCGTGGTCATCATCATCTTGATGGAACCATGTGGGGGGTGCATCATTTTCCACCATGGCCATCGTCGTCTCGATTGGATGTATGGACTCGTCGAGGATAGGCATGTCATCATGTAGGAGACCTAGCACCGAAGAAGAAAACACACTCAGAGTAGAGGTCAAGTTTTTAGAAATCATAGTGGCCTCACATGGTGTGTCAACTACCTCACTCACTAAGTTTTGTGGAGCACTCGCTCCCTATATGGTTGGTGGAGTCACTCAAATGGCTCTCAACCTCACATAGGATGTGTGGCATGCTCTCAAGTGTGGGGCTAGTGGTGGTCACACTCATCATCTCATCGGAAATGCTCTCAATGTCACGTATGGTGGAGTCACTCATCGCACTCATGGGGTGATGGCTCTCCTCACATGGCAATTGGGGCATATCATCATATGTGGGTGTCGGAGAGATGTAGGTGCAAATTTCTCCATGCTCAATCATGTCATAGTCGTAGCCGTGGATGAAGGCTGAAGATGGCACATCATCACTGTCCTCTAAGATCAAATATAATGTCTCATGTGCGGTCACGTAGCTTGACTCAGAGTATGAGTCCAATATGGGCGCCATCTTCATGTTGTTGAAGAGGTTCGCGCTCGTCGCCGTGGTCAAAGGGGGTGGCCCTTTCTCAACCGTCTTGTCGTCGTCTTGTTGTTGGAGGCCCATATGATGTGGCACCTCGTAGCTTGTCTCCATGACCGAAGGGAAATTCCCATGTTCGGGTTTCCGAAGATGGAAGTGTCGCCCTCGCTCGTTGGTGGTCACCTTGTTGTTGAAGATGTCGATGTAGGCGAACTCATGGGAAGTAGGTGAAGATGCCGTACGTCCAAAGGCGAAGATGCCTTGATAGCACTTGGCGAAGATGCCGAAGTGGTGGTGGTAGTAGCCCTAGCGCTGTCTTGGTGGTGCTCGTCTCGCGGTCTTCTCTTATGCTCATGAAGGTTGACCTTCACGTGAAGTAGGGCTTGTTGGGACTTGTGCATTTTCACTTGGCGAGCATCTTCATGATGATGGTGTCGTTGTTGTGCTTGATCTCGATGGTGTTCGTCGTCATCGTGCACATGATGCTAGGAGGTGACTTACCTTTGATGACGATTTGGATCACGAATGTGATGGTGGTCGCCATGGAGATGTGGACATGGACGACTTGCTCTTGCATCATTTTTGCGCTCCGAAGACTTGTGACTTGAACGTTGTCGCCTTGAGGATGATGAAGGGGAAGAACAGTTGATCAACAAGGTCTGAATCTCCTCCATCCTTGCATCTTGCTCCTCCTTTTGTGTGGAAAGATTGTTGTTGATGTAGTCCCTTTTCCTTGCTTCGGAGTGACGAATGTCGATGGAGAGGTTCTCGATGCGCTCTCGCAATCTTGATTGTGCGCCTTGCATTTTTCATTGTAGATCGAAGATTGACGCTTTGGTGATGTAGTTGTCCACGCCATCGTTGTTGTGGAAGACCGGAGATGAAATGCCTTGCCTATCCATCACAATACTTGAGAAAATATGAGTGGATAAAGGAGAAGAACTATACAAAATGTACCTTGACCGATGTTGAAGATGGATGAGTGATCACTCAATGATATAACAAGGAAATAGCACAATTGGTACCAATTGTTATTGGTTTCTTACACCTACACAAATAAGGCTTATGGTGGAGCTTGGTGAGGATAGTGGCACAAAAAATTAATGCAAAATGTTAGCAAGAGTCAATAATGTTGAAAGAGATTCACAAATTCACAAGTGAAACAAGTAGACCAATAACAATATGTGGCACACAGAAACACACACACGGATAGATAAATGGGGTCGTGCAACCAAGGAATGAGCTCAAAATGTGGAATCCACGGAAAACGCTCGTGTTGCACATCTCAAGAGAGACACTAACACGATTGCTCTATAGGCGGATACGAAACTTGTGCACAACCTATAAGATGCAAAATGTAAGGACGTATATCCGAAGTATGCTATGTGTATGATGTTCCGGTGCTTTAGCACAAGATGATCCAAGATGATCGGATATGACAATCTTATATGGAATGTGGTATGGTGCTATGGCTATTGCTTACAAGCTTCTTTTCTCTCTCTTTTTCTTTGCTCAAAAGCTTTTTTTTGTATATGGCCACAATGCGAAATGCACAAACCAAGATAGCAATTGTGTATATGCCAGAACAAACTTGAGGCACACGAGATGATATGATACCAATATAATATGGTATGTATGTAATGGAAGGTCTAGACCACTAATGTGCACAAGTAACATTGCCGGCAATACTCAAATGGCTAGTCTCAATAGGCAAGTGATGCAAAATGGGTTAGGGGTTATCAATGCAATGGCAAGGGAATATACAATGGATGGATACCATGATACCAAGATGATACGGAGGTTACCGTCCGTGGCGATGATGAGTGGTGGTGATCTTGATGGAGATACCAAGATGATGGAGACTCGTCCCTAAGTAACCTAAACACCTTAGGAAACGGAAAAACCGCAAACTCAAAATCTCAAAGGCAAATGTCAAATGGTGGTAGCGGGATGTAGTGGTGGATTTGTGGAAGCTCAATGGAATTGCGGAATAGCAATGATGGGTTGTGGAGTACGCAATGCAGAAATGGAGGGTAAGGTGGTGGACTATACACGGTGTCGGAGTTGGAAGCACGGTCCCTAAGTAGCCTAAACATCTTAGGAGACACAACTCACAACACAAACAAAATTGGGTTAAGTTGGGGTGGCGGAAGTGTATGGTGGGCAAGCCTATGTGGTAGTCATGGTGGTGGTTGATGAAGAAGCAACTGTCCCTAGGTAGCCTAAACACCTTAGGAGACTCAAATCACAACTCAAACAACCGTTAATTCTATGGGGAACAGAATTGGTTAGGTCGCGGAAGGCTACGGTGGTTTTGCGGAGGATATGGTGGAAGCCCTAGGCAAAGATGCCAAAGTTAAAAAAATTGATGGAGTCAAAAGGTGTTGAAACCTATATAGAGGGATAGAGGATGTCAATAGCTACTCAATGAGCTAAAGAACGCAAAAATCTAACTCCAGATGTGGAAGTTATGGTCAAAACTGTCAATCAGCCGAGGCTGAAACAGGGAGGGGCGGAAGTACTGCTTGTAAGGGTGGTTGTACCGCTCCTGGCGTGTCCTGGAGTTCCAAAATTGGCTGGTAGAAGTGTGAAGATATGGGGGAGTGGTAGTACCTCCTTGGGGGCCGGTTGTACCACTGGTGTCGGGAAAAAAATTCTCAGATCTGGATAGGGGATGAACTTGGGGCTAAACATGGATGTATTTCGTGGATGGAAAGTGGTGAAAATTGGGGAGATGCTAGGCCCACTCAAAACCAAGCAAATCCGCGGATCAAATCCAACAAAACTTCATCACACCAACAGATCACAAAAACAATTGGGGCTATTTTTGGTGGGGATTTTCGAATTTAGGACAAAAACAACAAAATCAAGCTAGAAAACAAAGAGCGGAGGCTCCGAAATCGTGATCAAGGTGGCTCATGATACCAATATGATGTAGGGTAGGAACCCTAGGAGCCGATCTTTCACGAAAGGAGAGGATCCTACGATGAACACGAGGGGAAATCACAAAGGGGCACAAAGAGAAACACTCAAACCAACAAGAAATAGTCACACATACGCTAGATCCTCGAGTACATAAGAGATCACACGATCCACCGTCAAAAAAGGACGATACAAAGGTAGCCGGTTCTTCTCCATGAGGAGGTCTTGATGAGGCCGCCCAAGGGGGGTCTTGAATCCAAAGGGATCTTCTCCGAAGAGGGGCCGCGGTCTCTCTCGTGGAGTAGATTCGATGTGGATGAGCAAAGCTCTATCTCTAATGAGCTACTACTTTGCTAACCCTAGTACGGAGCTAAGGGACAAGTATATATAGTCCAAGGGGTAAGTTGGGGGATACATGGGGTGAAACCCCTTTCACTTCGCACAGGCAGGGCGGTAGTACCGGTCATGGAGGTGGTTGTACCGTTGGGCGCTCAGGTACCAGTTCCCGGAGGTGATTCCGGATGTGCTTACCGGTTTTCCCGGTGCTTGGGGCGGTTGTACCGGTCAGGTGGCTGTTACGGGGATAAACCGGTGCTGCTCTGGCCTTGCACCGCTCGATCACAGAAGCTTGGCCGGTTGTTTGGCGGTGGTTGAGCGGTTGTACCGCTTGTGGGCCTTCAGCGGTAGTACCGCTTGGTATGGGCGGTAGCAGCTCGAGCTGTAGCAGCTGACTCTCCTTCCCTTGCTCCCACGCACACTTGGCCTTGGTCCTTAGGCTCTCCTTGATCTCCTCAGATAGACCTGAGTATGCATAAGGTCCGTGCTTGAGGTAGCATCCATGTCTTACATGCGGAAAGGGAAGATTCGGAAAGGAGCGAGTTCACCTTGTGTCCCATGGTGTATGGTTGAGGTCTCAACATGTGGGCACTAGGGGCTTGGGGAGAAGTCATAGTGTACATGGGGATGATCATAGGATGATCTGCATCAGGAGGCACTCAATTTGGGCTTGTGGCGCTCACTCTTTTGTTGGTGGTTCGCTCTCTAACCATTCTCTCCATTATGGGTGGCTTGCTTGTCGGTGATCACTTGGTTTGGAGGCATAGGGAGAAGTACGTACTCCTTTCCTTTCATCTTGAAGATGTAGTGGTTCGTACGGCCGTTGTGGATGACATCTCTATCAAATTTCCATGGGCGTCCAAGAAGAAGGTGGCAAACGGTCATTGGAACGATATCACACTCCAAAGTGTCTTCGTAAGCTCCGATTTTGAAGGAGACTTACACCCTATGCTCGACTTGAATAGTGACGGAGTCGCTTAGCCATTGAACTTTGTAGGGATGAGGGTGCTTCATCTTGGGCAATTGGAGCTTGGAGCAAAGTTCTTCAGTTGTTAAGTTATGACAACTCCCTCCATCGATGATGACGTTGGCGGACCTTCCATTGATGCCGGCCTTGGTATGGAATATGTGGCATCTTTGGTCTTATTCTTGGTGATGTTGAAGGGTCTAGACCTTGGAGACAATGAGAGTGGGACTTGAATCTTCATCACAAAAGCCTTGTTCCTCTTCATCGTTCACTTGCCAGTGCATGGCGACTTGCTCAAGTGCTTCCATTTCTCCTTTGCTCATGGAGTCGTATGTACCATCGCTGTTGAGGATCATGGTTCTCTTGTTGGTACACTCAAAGGACTTGTGGTCTCGGCCGCCGCATGTGAAGCATTTGAAGGAACTTGTCTTGACGGTCTCATTGGTTGGCGTAGAGCATGATGAAGCTCTCGGCTTGGAGTTGCTTGTAGTAGGAGGATGACTTGAGGTTGTCGAAGCTTTCCTGTAAATAAATTTGTCGGCGTTGCTTGAAGAAGGCTTGGTTGATGTAGAAGGTGCTGTAGTCATTCAAGCTTGGGTGTTGGAGAAGCCATAGGACTTGGATGATAACTTGGCATACTTGAAGTCATCTTGCACTTGGCGTTCCGCTTTGGTATCTTGATGCACTAGCTCGATGAGGTTAGAGTATGGTTGGAAGTCGGCGATCTTCTTGATAGGATGGCTGAGTCCATTCAAGAAACGTGCCATAGTTTGCTCATCATCTTCCGTGACATTGGCTCCTATCATGGCAATCTCCATTTCCTTGTAGTACTCTTCAACACTTTTGGTTCCTTGCTTGAGTAGTTGGAGTTTCTTGAAGAGGTCGCGGTTGTAGTAGGTTGGCACGAAGCGTGCTGTCATGACATCATTCATTTGCGCCCAAGTACTGATGGGTGGTTCACCTCTTGCCTCACGACACTCAATGACTTGTTCCGACCAAATGAGGACATAGTCTTGGAACTCAAGGGATGCCATCACGATCTTCTTCTCTTCTTCATAGTTGTGCAAACGGAAGATTTTGTCAACTTTCAATGCCCATGATAGGTACTCTTCGGGATCATTGCTTCCTGAAAACTTTGGCATGGTGAACTTTAGCTTGCCGTAGCATTGCTCTTCATTGTGTTGGGGTCGGGGATGATGATGCTCATGTTGTTGAGGATTGGCAAACTCGTGTTGCTCTAGGCGAGGATGGTTGTCTACCTCATGTTGCTCTTGTCGTGGAGGATTTCCATTGTCTTCATGCTCTTGGTGAACTTGGGGTTCTTGTGGAGCTTGTGGAGGGGCTTGTCGAGCTCGAGGACAAACTTGAGGAATTTGACGATGCGCACGTGATTGGTAAACCCTCTCTTGAACTTCTTCGCGAAGTGCTTCTTCTTGTTCACGACGATGGCGGTTATGTGTGGCGACGACGTGACTTGAATCTCGAAGGGCACGTTGCACCTCAATGGCGTGAGCTTCACGTAGTTGTTGTTCTAGGCATTGTGCCTCGGCATCTTGTGCATCTTGGTGTAGGCATGTTCGCTCTTCCTCTTCTCGTTGGCGTTGTCGTTGCCATTCTTGTGCTTGCTCGAGAGTAGCTTGGTTCTGACGATGGTGATGTTCTTGCGCACGCGCTTTCTCTTGAGAGTCGATGTCATGTAGAGGATTGCGGTTTGCGTCATGATCTTGACGCGCGGCACGACGAGGAGTGTTCGATGTCAGTGTAGTTGAGCCGGAGATGGTGTAGTCGGAGTGTCGACTTGAGCGGCTCCGTCTGGATGAGGACGAAGTGGAAGAAGAGTGATTGAGCAACAAAGCACGAATCTTGTCCATTCTTGCATCATTCTCTTGCTTGTGATCATTGAGCTTGTGGTCAAAGTAGTCTCGTGTACGTTGCTCGGATAGTCGCAAGTCGGTGGCAAGATGGTCGATGCGGTCACTCATTGCTTTTTGCTCTTGATGCAAAGCATGTTGTGCACCAAAGAGGTGACTCTTTGTGACGAAGGAAGTCATGTCATCGTCTTGCTCGAGGAAGAGTGGGTTGGTAGAAGTACTTGGCCTATCCATCATTCCAAGGAAAATATGTGAGTGGAAGAAAGAGAAGAACGTATATGATATGTCTCCAATGTATCTATAATTCTTTATTGTTCCATGCTATATTATATCCTATTTTGGACATTATTGGGCTTTATTATACACTTTTATATTATTTTTGGGACTAACCTATTAACCGGAGGCCTAGCCCAGAATTGTTGTTTTTTGCGTATTTCAGAGTTCGCAAAAAAGAATATCAAACAGAGTCCAAACGGAATGAAACCTTCGGGAACGTGATTTTTGGAACGAACGTGATCCAGAGGACTTGGACCCTACGTCAAAAAAGCAATCAGGAAGGCACGAGGTAGGGGACCGCGCCTACCCCTAGGCGCGCCCTCCACCCTCATGGGGCCCATGTTGCTCCACCGACATACTTCTTCCTCATATATATACCTACATACCCCCAAACTACCAGATACGGAGCCAAAACCATAATTCCACCGCCGTAACTTTCTGTATCCGTGAGATCCCATCTTGGGGCCTTTTCCGGAGCTCTGCCGGAGGGGGCATCGATCATGGAGGGCTTCTACATCAACACCATAGCCTCTCTAATGAAGTGTGAGTAGTTTACTTCAGACCTTCGGGTCCATAGTTATTAGCTAGATGGCTTCTTCTGTCTTTTTGGATCTCAATACAAAGTTCTCCCCCTCTCTTGTGGAGATCTATTCGATGTAATCTTCTTTTGTGGTGTGTTTGTTGAGACCGATGAATTGTGGGTTTATGATCAAGTTTATCTATGAACAATATTTGAATCTTCTCTGAATTCTTTTATGTATGATTGGTTATCTTTGCAAGTCTCTTCGAATTATTAGTTTGGTTTGCCCTACTAGATTGATCTTTCTTGCAATGGGAGAAGTGCTTAGCTTCGGGTTCAATCTTGCGGTGTCCTTTCCCAGTGACAGTAGGGGCAGCAAGGCACGTATTGTATTGTTGCCATCGAGGATAACAAGATGGGGTTTATTTCATATTTCATGAATTTATCCCTCTACATCATGTCATCTTGCTTAAAGTGTTACTATGTTCTTTTGAACTTAATACTCTAGATGCATGCTGGATAGCGTGTAACATCCCAAAATTCTAAATTTTGGAATGTTATAATAAATAGATAGATTTTATTGACTCTTTGATTGATTGACGGAAAGTGAGTGAAATTCGAAACCTTTTTGAAAGTTAAATGAGAGGGAATAAAAAGACTTTCCCAAACTTTCATATTTGCTTTCTGATCTCCATGAATTAAAATTCTTTTCAAATACAAAACCCTTGAGCAAAGATGATATGACTTCTTCCATTTAAATTAAATGAAAGGGTATTCGAAAATAATTGAATTTCATTTGGAAATATTTCAATTCATAAACTTCATGCAGCTCAATGATTTTCATGAGAGAAGAAAAAATGACTTCTTCAAATTATATGAAATATGAGTTGGGAGTTTCAAAGAATTAAGTTCAAAGTTCTTTTGAATTTATTTTCAATTTGGAATGTTATACATTAGATCATCAATGCATATCATATTTTATTTGCTTTTGGTTTGATCCTAGAAATTTCTACGCAACTCAAGGACCCACGGAGAGAGTTGGGGAATTCATTATTTTCATATTTGAGTTTTCTCGAATTTTGAGAATAGGATCATTTGATTTTAATTATTTTATCATCAATTATTTCTATTACAAAAATATGAGACAGGGAATAAAATGACTTTCCCAAAATAAAGAAATATTGAGGATTTAATAATAAAATCAAACAAGATTTTATGTCGGAGTTTTTGGGTATTTTATTTGAATTTAGGAAAAATGTGCGTTTTTCAAAATTTCATTTAGGCCCCCAATAAATTTCACCTTGTGTGGCTTGATTTTAGAAGCCCGGAAAAATTTATTTCGGGATTTTTGGAGTCCGTTTAGTATTTCTTTTATTTGTTTTTCTGCGCGGAATAATTTAAAAAAAAGTCGCGGTTTTTTTAGTTTCGGTTTTTTTAAATAGATCAGTTTTTCCGATTTATTTAAATAGCGAGCGTTCGTCCGTTCGTTCGTTCTAGCGAACGTTCGTCATTTTTCTTTTTCTTGGATTAAATCCGCGATTTTTCTGATCGCGATTCCTAATCCGATTTTCGTTTTAGTATAACTTTTCGCTCGTTTATCGGAATCAGGCGATTCAAGCGCCTGAAGTTTCGTCTCGAAACCCTATAACCATTTAACCAACTTAAACAAGTTTTTGTCACTGTAAAAATTGCCCTAGATCCAGAATAGTAAATGAAGCCTGTTTCTTTTGCCGTTTGACTTTCGTTGATTCGTTTGATTTGATTCTTTTTGCAAACCAGAGTTCTTAAATTGAACCTTCTGGTTAGATCTCTTATTTGAGTTTTACCCGTGCATTAGATGAATAATTATTGTATGCTTTTTTGTTTGTCTGTGATAGAATACCCGGAGTGCGCCGCCTGTTACTTCGAATCTCTAGGTTTCGCGGATCATCAGCAAGGCAAGTTCACACTTTGATCACATCCCCTTTCATACCCAGTTTTATTGCATTAGATCAATCCTCAAACATTGCATGATTAGGATCTAATTAAAATTGTGGGATGGGAAGTAGTTGAGGTAGTACCTATTACTTGCTTATTAACAAACCCTTGGGAGTTACTTTTAAGTTATGCTTACATTGCCATGCTATGCTCGTAGATGTGGATTGGGTTTTTGAGAGTATTCATGACAGATGTGAGATTGTTAATTAATGGTTTACTTAAAGTGGCAACTTAAACACACATCTAGGTGGATTGAGGCACCTGGTTATTCCAGGACTGCCTGTCTAGGCACCTTGGTAGACCAGGATTGCCTGTTTTTTTATGGACCGCCACCCAGGCTCAAAGGGATCATGAGATTATTCATACTTGAAACTTCCTATGCAGCCACAAGCTATTATGGGCTCTAGCATAGTTGATTAAGTCGTGCGAACTCTTACAGGGTAGACTAGCAGATGTAGGGGGAAGTAGGTGTAACGGTCTATCCATCGTAAGGTGCTAGCGCTTCTGAAAGACTATGTCTCGGTCATCCGTCTTCTCAAACACCATGTAGTGCGAGAAACCAAACGGAGGCGATCGAGTCTTGTGGGGGAAAAGTGCGCAAACCTCTGCAGAGTGTATAAACTAATCATGATTAGCCTTGTCCCCGGTTATGGACATCTTGAGTATCTAGTACCTGGATTATCATGTGAATCTCATCATGTTACTTTAAATTATGTTTGTTGGGTTTAATTATATTATTTAATTGGGATTGAGAATGCTGTCAACCATTCTCAATGTTCAACAACCACCATGATAGTTAAATAAAATTTATTCCTTTGCAGTAGGGAAAAATTGGCTTTACGCAAAAATATAACCATAGAGCTTTTCCACCAGCCAAATATGCATGTAGTGATAGCCTTATTCATCATTATCCTCTAGTGTGAATTTTCCAGTACATTCAATGTACTGACCCTTTGTGGCTGCAACGTCTCATGTTGCAGGATTTCTTACGACGAGTAAGTGATATGTTAGGGTTACGATTTCTACACTCAACTTTGCCGTTGGTGTTGATGGGAATCCACAAGCTTGTTACTTCCGCTATTTGGATTGAGGTAATAGTATTTATGTTACTTATACATGTGATTTACCTTTGTTATAAATCCTCGAGTATTGTGTGTGTCAGCATACCGATCCAGGGATGACACTTAAGCACAGAGACTTGATCCATTCGGGTCGGGTCGCTACAAGATGGTATCAGAGCGCACGTTGGCTGTAGGACGTGACCCTAGAAACTGGCAAGCCCATCGCAAAGATTTTTCTCTACGACTTTCCCTTTCAAAAAGATCTTTTTCCTCTCTTCTCTCCTAAGCCTATTCAAATATTCCCTTTTAGTGAGACCATACCCCTTTTCCCTTTTAACCACTCGAAGATTTGACGGATGAGATCACCCCAAGATGTACAAGATATCGGACAACCACAACCACTACGGAATGAAGAGGATTTTACCATACATTATGATAATGGAAACTACAACTGCTGAAGACTCTGAAGACTAGAAGAATTCGAGGCTCTGAAGAATTTTCACGATTTGTATGACCTAGGAAGGCTACCCTTATGGAACTTGACAGATTATGGAAGTTGTCCATACCCGAGATCAAGGTGTATCAGAGAAAGACCGGAGCATGGAGAGTTAAAAACTCAAAGTTCTGTCAAGGAAAACCCTAAGGCAGGAGATATCAACTATGGAGAGATAGCTCATGGGAATGACAAGAGCAGAAACACGGTTATCCGTGATGTCATCGCCCGCTGATGCTATTGTCACTGTGCTGAGTTAAGGATGCATTTCTTCAGAATGGATTTGATGGAAGAAGGCTGATGGAGCACCTATCAGCAAAAGGTGAAGTTTTAACCTTAGCTGGTGTATCATCAGGATCTGGAGAATTAAATTAGGAATTTTAAGACGGACCCGCAGGAAGCCGTATTTTGACAAGGAAGCATTTCGTGAAGAACTTAGGTGCAAGAAGCTGAAGTAGCCAAGCTGGAGGAGCAAAACCTCGAGATACCGGAGATTGTCAGGAACTGAAGTACAGTATGACCATGGCTCATGCCAAGGATGTTGAAACCTAGAAGTTTGAAACGCAACTCCACAATATTAAAGGACGTCACGAGAGACTTCGCATCAACAGAGTTGATCTGGCAAAAGAACTTGAGAAAGACAAGCATGATCGGAAGAAAGTATTGGAGGCATGAACAAGACTCGTAGAGTTAGACGACCTTGAAGATTTATTGACCTTTAGAAGACCAAACTCCTGTCCTATACCTACATTAGATGCGACGATTGTGAGCTGTCATTTGTTTGATGTTTTTCGACAGCCACAACAAAAATCTGTCTTTTCAAAACTACTGTTTGTATTGTGTGTATCCCTCTCTATCTCTCTTATCTTGCCCCAAACCCATGGACCCAATAGAGGACGAATGGAGATGAGCTTGTATTTTCTGGACCGATGAGTCAATTGGAGACGGACCAATGGATTCAGAACATGAAGGATCACATGGAGAATAACCCTATAGTCGGAAAGGATATGACCCAGCATGCTCTTCAGTGCTTTGAAAGAGGTGCTGCTACTTGGTGGAGGATGTACCAAACGATCAATGGATGGCAAGGAGTAACCACTTGGAAAGAATTTAAGTTGACTCTGCCAAAGTCTCGTCTTGTGTCCCAGAAGTTGAAGCCTTATGGAAAGGATATGAAGAAACCTTGTGCATGCAAGATTTGTGGAGGAATAGGACACACTCATAAAGAACACAAGGATGAATGCCCTAGTTGTGAAGGAAGTCACCCAGTTGAAGAATGCCCAACTAGGCAGATTACTTGTTTCTTGTGTGAAGGGACTACCCACTATCCTGCTCAGTGTCACATTTACCCCATGGTACAAAGAACCGTACAGCTGAAGAAAGAAGTAAAGAAAGGAGCCCTTATGGAAATTTTAGAAGAAACTATGATGAAGGAAGAGGTGGAGGACACACCTAAATAAGAACCAATTAAACCCTACACTAAGTCTTGCTATTCATGTGGAGAAGAAGGACATATCTCCAAAAATTGTTTGAATGGGGATCTAGTAGAATTCCCGACAGAGGAAGTAGAATATGACCCACAGGAAATAGAAGCCCCGATTGGAATGGAAAAGTCCAGGAAGAGAAACCGATTGGAGCCTAGGAGGAACCTGAGTCATATCACATGTTATAGGTGCAAGGAGTCAGGGCACTACCTCAACAATTGCCCAAAAAGGAAACCTCGATACTTGTCAGAAGTAATATGTTTTAGTTGTAATGGAGCTGGGCACTTTGCCAGAGAATGCCCCAAGGAGAAGGAAACTTGTGCTATATAGTTGAGTTTGCAACAAAAGAAATGGAGTAGTAGAAGTGAGAACATTTTCTTTTATATTGAGGTGTTGAGTTGAGAGTGTAATCACTTGAGAATAAATAAAGTTAGCATCGTTGGTACTGATAGGGATTTTATGAGTTGTTACTCTATGAAGAAGGATTTTGACTATTTTTGAGGATAAGAGAAATATGGTCTATGGAAGATTTGTGCATTTTAAGGGTGGTAGTACCCTCTAAGAACCTTTGACCCTTGGAAAAGATAAGGATACTCCACTGAGTGGATTTCGGACAAAATGAATACGAGTTTGTCTCGATATGTGTGATGCCCCAAGAGTATGTGGGATGAAGTGGAGACCTTCAGTTATTTGGACCAAATGTGATCAAGGAGTCAGAAGGGAATGTTAAGTTGATTCGAGATAGACCGAAGGTAGCTCAGTCCAAGCAGAAGAGTTATGCGGACTCAAAAACGCAAGGAGGTAGTCTATGAAATTGCAGACAGAGCATGTCTTCATGTGTTCCCTCTGCGAGGAGTTAAGCAATTTGGTGTTAAGGGAAAATTAGCCCCGAGATTTGTAGGACATACCGAGTTTTGGAGCGTATGAGAGAAGTGGCCTACAAGTTGGAGTTACCCGAAGGACTGTCAGGAGTTCATGATGTGTTTCATGTTTCCCAGTTGAAGAAGTGCCATGCAGAGATGGCCAATATTCCCATGTAAGGACGCTTGACCCTGGAAAGGATAATGATGTTCCACAAAGTAGAATATGGATTTCATAAGTATAAGTTTTTATTTCGGTATGTGGGATATCCCACGAGGATGAAGAAATAAATTACTATTGGATATAAAGGAGGTATGATGTCGGAAATATGGATCAATGGAAACTCCATGATGAGTTTGAGTAATCATGTCCTAGTTTGGTGCCAATAGAAGGAAGGAAGACAGTACAATTGGATGGACTTAAGAATACTAGGAAGTTGGAAGTTGGGAATAATGATCAGTTGCCCGATGATAAGTTCAAGGACTACAAGTGATGAGATGGGCCATAACCCATAGGCCCCAGGACCTTCCAAGAAGCAAGCACATCCTTGCTGAAGGAAGAACCCTGGAGGAAGATACAATGTTTATCGGCAGACAATTTTATAGGAGTAACGCAAAACCTGAGAGTTGTGAAGGAACGATAGATGTTTGTTTGGCTTGCAGAATCAATGGATTATTCCGAACGTAGTTCATGGACAAGAGAAATTCTGCAATGCTTGTGAGGATGACCGAGTGTTAGAATGCGAGATTCGCTAAACCGTATACAAGGTAATGATTTGGGTGTGGGATGGATTGATCACCATACCGACTTACTCTTATTATTCGCCTTGCTATATGGGATGGTAAATCTGAGTGACTTACCTATAGTAGAGAGACGACGATCAAAACCTTGTTTAAGCCTTAGAATGGTATAGGTATTTTTTTCCTTGTACAAGGCAGTTTTGCCAACCGTAGGTTATACGGTGAGGATCAACCCAGACCCATTTCCTATAGGAGAAACCATAAATGGTTGACCACCATGAGATATCGATAGTTGTTTAGTATTGGCGCCAGACCCGTCAGCTAAGAAGACCCAGTCATAGAAGAACCTTACCAAGATGAAAGGACAAAATAATTGAGGAAAAGGTTATGCCACTACCGGAAGAGGCCAGAGAAGGAATTATCCTTTACGATCTGAAAAGATCGGCACTGTCAAGAATAAGGATGGAGTATATGAGTTTTGATGGAACCGTAACCATGCTTCTAAGGGTGGTAGCACCCCAGACCTCGTGTGATGATCGATGGATTTTGAGGAGACCCCCAAACCCTAACCTATTTCTTTCTAGCCTCTCTAAATCTCGAGGATGAGATTCATTTTAAGGGTGGTAGGTTTGTAACATCCCAAAATTCTAAATTTTGGAATGTTATAATAAATAGATAGATTTGATTGACTGTTTGATTGATTGACTGAAAGTGAGTGAAATTCGAAACTTTTTGAAAGTTAAATGAGGGGGAATAAAAGGACTTTCCCAAACTTTCATATTTGCTTTCTGATCTCCATGAATTCAAATTCTTTTCAAATACAAAACCTTTGAGCGAAGATGATATGACTTCTTCCATTTAAATTAAATGATAGGGTATTCGAAAATAATTGAATTTCATTTGGAAATATTTCAATTCATAAACTTCATACAACTCAATGATTTTCATGAGAGAGGATAAATGACTTCTTCAAATTATATGAAATATGAGTTGGGAGTTTCAAAGAATTAAATTCAAAGTTCTTTTGAATATATTTTCAATTTGGAATGTTATACATTAGATCATCAATGCATATCATATTTTATTTTCTTTTGGTTTGATCCTAGTAATTTCTACGCAACTCAAGGACCCACAGAGAGAGTTGGGGAATTCATTATTTTCATTTTTGAGTTTTCTCGAATTTTGAGAATAGAATCATTTGATTTTAATTGTTTTATCATCAATTATTTCTATTACAAAAATATGAGAGAGGGAATAAAATGACTGTCCCAAAATAAAGAAATATTGAGGATTTAATAATAAAATCAAACAATATTTTATGTCGGAGTTTTTCGGTATTTTATTTGAATTTAGGAAAAATGTGCGTTTTTCAAAATTTCACTTAGGCCACCAATAAATGTTCACCTTGTGCGGCTTGATTTTATAAGCCCGGGAAATTTTATTTCGGGATTTTTGGTGTCCGTTTAGTATTTATTTTATTTGTTTTTCTACGTGGAATAATTTTAAAAAAAGTTGCGTTTTTTTAGTTTTGGTTTTTTTAAATAGATCGGTTTTTCCGATTTATTTAAATAGCAAGCATTCGTCTGTTCATTCGTTCTAGCGAACGTTTGTCGTTTTTCTTTTTCTCGGATTAAATCCGCTATTTTTCTGATCGCGATTCCTGATCCGATTTTCGTTTTAGTATAACTTTTCGCTCGGTTATCGGAATCAGGCGATTCAAGCGCCTGGAGTTTCGTCTCGAAACCCTCTAACCGTTTAACCAACTTGAACAAGCTTTTGCCACTGTAAAAATTGCCCTAGATCCAGAATAGTAAACGAAGCCTATTTCTTTTGCCGTTTGACTTTCGTTGCTTCGTTTGATTTGATTCTTTTTGCAAACCGGAGTTCTTAAATTGAACCTTCTGGTTAGATCTCTTATTTGAGTTTTACCAGTGCATTAGATGAATACTTATTGTATGCTTGTTTGTTTGTGTGCGATAGGAATACCCGGAGTGCGCCGCCTGTTACTTCGAATCTCTAGGTCTCGCGGATCATCAACAAGGCAAGTTCACGCTTTGATCATATCCCCCTTCATACCCAGTTTTATTGCATTAGATCAATCCTCAAACATTTCATGATTAGGATCTAATTAAAATTGTGGGATGGGAAGTAGTTGAGGTAGTACCTATTACCTGCTTATTAACAAACCCTTGGGAGTTACTTTTACGTTATGCTTACATTGCCATGCTATGCTCGTAGATGTGGATTGGGTTTTTGAGAGTATTCATGACAGATGTGAGATTGTTAATTAATGGTTTACTTAAGGTGGCAACTTAAACACACATCTGGGTGGATTGAGGCACCTGGTTATTCCAGGACTGCCTGTCTAGGCACCTTGGTAGACCAGGATTGCCTGTTTTTTTATGGACTGCCACCCAGGCTCAAAGGGATCATGAGATTATTCATACTAGAAACTTCCGTGTGCAGCCACAAGCTATTATGGGCTCTAGCATAGTTGATTAAGTCGTGCAAACTCTTACAGGGTAGACTAGCAGATGTAGGGGGAAGTAGGTGTAACGGTCTATCCATCGTAAGGTGCTAGCGCTTCTGAAAGACTATGTCTTGGTCATCCGTCTTCTCAAACACCATGTAGTGCAAGAAACTAAACGGAGGCGATCGAGTCTTGTTGGGGAAAAGTGCGCAAACCTCTGCAGAGTGTATAAACTAATCATGATTAGCCTTGTCCTCGGTTATGGACATCTTGAGTATCTAGTACCTGGATTATCATGTGAATCTCATCATGTTACTTTAAATTAAGTTTGTTGGGTTTAATGATGTTATTTAATTGGGATTGAGAATGCTGTCAACCATTCTCAATGTTCAACAACCACCATGATAGTAAAATTTATTCCTTTGCAGTAGGGAAAAATTGGCTTTACGCAAAAATATAACCATAGAGCTTTTCCACCAGCCAAATATGCAAGTAGTGATAGCCTTATTCATCATTATCATCTGGTGTGAATTTGCCAGTACATTCAATGTACTGACCCTTTGTGGCTGCAACGTCTCATTTTGCAGGATTTCTTACGACGAGTAAGTGATACGTTAGGGTTATGATTTCTACACTCAACTTTGCCGTTGGTGTTGATGGGAATCCACAACCTTGTTACTTCCGCTATTTGGATTGAGGTAATAGTATTTACGTTACTTATACATGTGATTTACCTTTGTTATAAATCCTCGAGTACTGTGTGTGTCAACATACCGATCCAGGGATGACACTTAAGCACAGAGACTTGACCCATTCGGGTCGGGTCGCTACATAGCGGTCGATGTGTGGAGTAATAGTAGTAGATGCAAGAGGAGTTGGTCTACTTGTCTCAGACGTGATGCCTATATACATGATCATACCTAGATAACTATGCTCAATTATGTCAATTGCTCAATAGTAATTTGTTTACCCACCGTAATACTTATGCTCTCGAGAGAAGCCAATAGTGAAACCTATGGCCCCTGGTCTATTCTCCATCATATTAATGTTCCGTCAACAAGCTACTACCTTTTCCGTTTATTTTGCTTTCTTTACTTTGCATCTTTATCATAAAAATACCAAAAATATTATCTTATCATATCTATCAGATCTCACTTTCGTAAGTGACCATGAAGGGATTGACAACCCCTTTATTGTGTTGGTTGCGAGGATTTTATTTGTTTGTGTAGGTGCGAGGGACTCATGCGTGGCCTCCTACTGGATTGATACCTTGGTTCTCAAAAACTGAGGGAAATACATACGCTACTTTGCTGCATCACCCTTTCCTCTTCAAGGGAAAACCAATGCAGTGCTCAAGAGGTATCAAGAAGGATTTCTGGCGCCGTTGCCGAGGAGTCTACGCAAAAGTCAACATACCAAGTACCCATCACAAACCCTTATCTCCCACATTACATTATTTGCCATTTGCCTCTCGTTTTCCTCTCCCCCACTTCACCCTTGCCATTTTATTTGCCTTTTCTTTTGTTTGCCTTCTTCGTGTATGTATCCTTGTTTGTGTTTCCATGTACCTTCTATTTGCTTGCATCTTTGCTTGCTAAAAATCTATTGATATGGATCCACTTAAAATGTTCTACTTAGATCATCTTCGATCCTTATGTGCTCGTGCTGAAACCCCAACTAGCCTAGTTGATGGGAAATCTTTAGATGAGCATGCTCATTTTGTGTGTCACCGTTTGTCTAAAAAAGGGAGACTCTTATGGAATCAAATAAACAGATTGATGTGTTATGCTTGGAATCTTTGTGAAATTTATTATTTTACTTGTTGCTCTAAGAACCCTAAAAAACACCTCCCCTACTTATGTGAGTTTAATGATATTTAAATCTTATCTTCTTATGCAAAGGGTGTTTATAGTTACTACGATATCGAATGAATTGAAGAATTTCTTGCTTTTAAGGGTGCTTATGATGTTGCTTCCTTGATTGAAAAGTATGATATTACTCTCTACGAATCTGAAAATTTTGACATACTTAAATATTTCTATGAAAACTATGCTCATAATGTCTATGTCAAAGAATTTATTGAAAGAATGACCGTTGCTTCGGAAGAAAATAATGATATGCATGAATGTATAGATAATTATTATTCCAATGATTTGATTGAAATATCCCTTGATGAACATGATGCTTTCTATTCTTGTGGCCATGATGCCAATATTTATGAAGATGAATTTGCTATAGTTCCTTATGTTAAACATGAGATCGTTGCTACTGCACCCATACTTGATAGTTCCTTCGATGAAAAGCATTGCAATGATGATAGTATAAATTCTATTAATGTCAATATGCAAAACCCTAATCTTGGAGATGCTAGTTTTGCTATACCTACTACTTGTTGCAATGATCATGATTGGGGTGATTCTTCTTTTGATCTTGAAAATTTATTTAAGCCCCATGATGAATATGAGATTGCTAATAGTGTTTGCAATATTATTGAAAGTGGGTTTGGAAGAGTGTCAACTTTAGATCCCACATATTTGGAGAATGTTCAATCTTATGAAATTTTTGATAAAAGTGGGTTTGGAGAGGTCATGACTTTAGTTAATGTTAATCCCACTATTTTGGAAGAGTGTCAACTTTGCATGCATGTGGATCGTTTGAAAATATTTTATGTGATAGCTATTTTGTTAAATTTCCTTATGATTCCACATGCAATTATTATGAGAGAAGAAAATATGGTGGTAGAAATTTTCATGTTACTAAATTACCTCTCGTTATGTTGAGATTGTTATTGTTTCTTTCCGCTTCCTTGCATATGCTAGTTTTTGCTCGCCTTGATAATTTGTTTGCCTATAAGATGCCTATCCATAGGAAGTATGTTAGACTTAGATGTGTTTGTCATGTGTTTTATGATGCTCTCTTTGTGATTCAATTCTTGTCTTTCATGTGAGCATCATTAAAATTATCGATGCCTAGCTATATGGCTTTAAAGAAAAGTGCTTGTTGGGAGATAACCCAATATTTTTCCTTGCTGTTATTCAATAAATAATTTATCTAGCCTCTGTTTTGGTTGTGTTTTTGTGTTTAATTAGTGTTTGTGCCAAGTAGAACCGTTGGGAAGACTTGGGGAAAGTCTTTTTAATCTTGCTGTGAAAAAACAAAAACTTTAGCACTCATGAGAATTGCTGCCATTTTTATTTGGAAAGTGCTATTCAGTTAATTCTTTTTCAGATGATTAATACCTAAATTCCTCACGTCCACCAATTTATTTTAGAATTTTTGGGGTTCCAGAACTTGCGTTAGCTACAGATTACTACAGACTGTTCTGTTTTTATTCTGTTTTTCGTGTGTTGTTTGCTTATTTTGATGAATCTATGGCTAGTAAAATAGTTTATAAACCATAGAGAAGTTGGAATGCAGTAGGTTTAAAACCAATATAAATAAAGAATGACTTCATTACAGTACCTTGAAGTGGTGTTTTGTTTTCTTTCGCTAACGGAGCTCACGAGATTTTCTACTTTAAGTTTTGTGTTGTGAAGTTTTCAAGTTTTGGGTGAAAGATTTGATGGATTATGGAACAAGGATTGGCAAGATCCTAATCTTGGGGATGCCCATGGCACCCCAAGATAATCTAAGGACACCTAAAAGCCCAAGCTTGGGGATGCCCTAGAAGGCATCCCCTCTTTCGTCTACTTCCATCGGTAGCTTTACTTGGAGCTATATTTTTATTCACCACATGATATGTGTTTTGCTTGGAGCGTCTTGCATTATTTGAGTCTTTATTTGTTAGTTTTCCACAATCATCCTTGCTGTACACACCTTTTGAGAGAGACACACATGATTCAGAAATTGTTAGAATACTCTATGTGCTTCACTTATATCTTTTGAGTTATATAGTTTTTGCTCTAGTGCTTCACTTATATCTTTTAGGGCATGGTGGTGGATTTGTTTTATAGAAACTATTGTTCTCTCATGATTCACTTAGATTATTTTGAGAGTCCTACAAAATAACGTGGTAATTTGCTTTAATTATGTTAGGCATTCAAGATTAATAAAAAATATTCTTATGAGTGTGTTGAATACTATGAGAAGTTTGATACTTGATAATTGTTTTGAGATATGGAGATGGTGATATTAGAGTCATGCTAGTTGAGTAGTTGTTAATTTGAGGAATACTTGTGTTGAAGTTTGTGATTCCTGTAGCATGCACGTATGGTGAACCGTTATGTGAAGAAGTCAGAGTATGATTTATTTATTGATTGTCTTCCTTATGAGTGGCTGTCGGGGACGAGCGATGGTCTTTTCCTACCAAACTATCCTCCTAGGAGCATGCGTGTAATACTTTGTATTGATAACTAATAGATTTTTGCAATAAGTATGTGAGTTCTTTATGACTAATGTTGAGTCCATGGATTATACGCACTCTCACCCTTCCACCATTGCTAGCCTCTCTAATACCGCGCACTTTTCGCCGGTATCATACACCCACCATATACCTTCCTCAAAACAGCCACCATACCTACCTATCATGGCATTTCCATAGTCATTCGGAGATATATTGCCATGCAACTTTCCACCTTTCCGTTATTATGACACGCTTCATCATTGTCATATTGCTTGCATGATCATGTAGTTGACATTGTATTTGTGGCAAAGCCACCATTCATAATTCTTTCATACATGTCACTTTTGATTCATTGCATATCCCGGTACGCCGCTAGAGGGATTCACATAGAGTCATATTTTGTTCTAAGTATTGAGTTGTAATTGTTGAGTTGTAAGCAAATAAAAGTGTGATGATCATCATTTTTAGAGCATTGTCCCAAGTGAGGAAAGGATGATGGAGACTATGATTCCCCCACAAGTCAGGTTGAGACTCCGAACTAAAAAAAAGAGGCCATACAAAAAGAAGAGAAAAGGCCCAAATAAACAAATGAGATAAAAAGAGAGAAGGGACAATGCTACTATCCTTTTACCACACTTGTGCTTCAAAGTAGCACCATGATCTTCATGATAGAGAGTCTCCTAAGATATCACTTCCACATACTAGTGGGAATTTTTCATTTTAGAACTTGGCTTGTATATTCCAATGATGGGCATCCTCAAAATGCCCTAGGTCTTCGTGAGCAAGCGAGTATGATGCACAGCCACTTAGTTCCTTTTGTCGAGCTTTCATATACTTATAGCTCTAGTGCATCCGTTGCATGGCAATCCCTACTCACTCACATTGATATCTGTGAATGGGCATCTCCATAGCCCGTTGATACGCCTAGTTGATGTGAGACTATCTTCTTCCTTTTTGTCTTCTCCACAACCACCATTCCATTCCACATATAGTGATATGTCCATGGCTCACGCTCATGTATTGCGTGAAGATTGAAAAAGTTTGAGAACACCAAAAGTATGAAACAATTGCTTGGCTTGTCATCGGGGTTGTGCATGATTTAAATACTTTGTGTGGTGAAGATGGAGCATAGCCAGACTTTATGATTTTGTAGGGATAACTCTCTTTGGGCATGTTATTTTGAGAAGACATAATTACTTAGTTAGTATGCTTGAAGTATTATTATTTATATGTCAATATTGAACTTTTGTCTTGAATCTTTCGGATCTGAATATTCATACCACAATTAAGAGAATTACATTGAAATTATGCCAAGTAGCATTCCACATCAAAAATTTTGTTTTTATCATATACCTACTCGAGGACGAGCAGGAATTAAGTTTGGGGATGCTTGATACATCTCCAACGTATCTATAATTTTTGATTGTTCCATGCTATATTATATCCTGTTTTGGACATTATTGGGCTTTATTATACACTTTTATATTATTTTTGGGACTAACCTATTAACCGGAGGCCCAACCCAGAATTGCTGTTTTTTGCCTATTTCAGAGATTCACAGAAAAAGAATATCAAACGGAGTCCAAACAGAATGAAACCTTTGGGAACGTGATTTTTGGAACGAACATGATCCAGAGGACTTGGACCCTACTTCAAGAAAGCAATCAGGAAGACACGAGGTAGGGGGCGCGCCTACCCCCCCCCCCCCAGGCGCGCCCTCCACCCTCGTGGGGCCCATGTTGCTCCACCGACGTACTTCTTCCTACTATATATACCTACATACCCCCAAACTACCAGATACGGAGCCAAAACCATAATTCCACCGCCGTAACTTTCTATATCCATGAGATCCCATCTTGTGGCCTTTTCCAGAGCTTCGCCAGAGGGGGCGTCGATCACGGAGGGCTTCTACATCAACACCATAGCCTCTCCGATAAAGTATGAGTAGTTTACTTCAGACCTTCGGGTCCATAGTTATTAGCTAGATGGCTTCTTCTCTCTTTTTGGATCTCAATACAAAGTTCTTCGCCTCTCTTGTGGAGATCTATTCGATGTAATCTTCTTTTGTGGTGTGTTTGTTGAGACCGATGAATTGTGGGTTTATGATCAAGTTTATCTATGAACAATATTTGAATCTTCTGAATTCTTTTATATGATTGATTATCTTTGCAAGTCTCTTCAAATTATCAATTTGGTTTGGCCTACTAGATTGATCTTTCTTGCAATGGGAGAAGTGCTTAGCTTTGGGTTCAATCTTGCGGTGTCCTTTCCTAGTGACAGTAGGGAAAGCAAGGCACATATTGTATTCTTGCCATCGAGGATAACAAGATGGGGTTTATTTCATATTGCTTGAGTTTATCCCTCTACATCATGTCATCTTGCTTAAAGCGTTACTCTGTTCTTTTGAACTTAATACTCTAGATGCATGCTGGATAGCGGTCGATGTGTGGAGTAATAGTAGTAGATGCAGGCAGGAGTCGGTCTACTTGTATCGGACGTGATGCCTATATACATGATCATACCTACATATTCTCATAACTATGCTCAATTCTGTCAATTGCTCAACAGTAATTTGTTTACCCACCGTGATACTTATGCTCTCGAGAGAAGCAACTAGTGAAACCCATATCCCCCGGGTCTATTCTCCATCATATTAATCTTCCGTCAACAAGCTATTTCCTTTTCCATTTATTTTGCTTTCTTTACTTTGCATCTTTATTATAAAAATACCAAAAATATTATCTTATCATATCTATCAGATCTCACTTTCGTATGTGACCGCGAAGGGATTGACAACTCCTTTTACTGCGTTGGTTGCAAGGATTTTATTTGTTTGTGTAGGTGCGAGGGACTCGTGCGTGGCCTCCTACTGGATTGATACCTTGGTTCTCAAAAACTGAGGGAAATACTTATGCTACTTTGCTGGATTACCCTTTCCTCTTCAAGGGAAAACCAACGCAGTGCTCAAGAGGTAGCAGTATACCAAATGTACCTTGACCAAAGTTGAAGGTGGATCAATGATGACTCCAATGTGGAAAAAGGAAATAGCACAATTGGTACCAATTCTTGTCGGTTCTGACACCTACACAAATAAGAGCTTATGATGGAGCTTGGTTAGGATGGTGGCACAAAATTTGATGTGAAAGTAAGCAAGACTCAATAATGTTGGAAAAGATTCACAAATTCGCAAATGCAACAAGCAGACCAATAGCAATATGTGGCACACAGGAACACAACACATGGAAAGATAAATGGGGTCGTGCAACCAAGGAATGAGCCAAAATGTGGAATCCACGAAAATGATCTTGTTGCACAACACTAGAGAGATGCTAGCATGATTGCACAATAGGCAGATACGAGATTTGTGCTCAATCTACTAAGCGAAAATGCAACAACTTCTACCCCAAGTATGCTATATGTCTAGTGTTTCGTTGGTATGATCCAAGATGATCGGATATGACAATCTTAATGTTGTATGATGCTATGGTTCTTGCTTATAAGCTCTTTGCTTATCTTTCCTCTTTTTTCTTAAAAGCTTGTTTGGCTCCTTGTGTTTGAGCTCTTTTCTCATGCAATGCTTCACGAACCAAGATAGCAATTGTGTATGTGATGACAACTTTGTGACACACGAGATGATACCAAGATATGCACCAATAATATGTATGTATGCTATGGGAAGTATGACCACTAATGTGCACAAGTCACGTTGCCAGCAATACTCAAAGGCTAGTCTCGATGGGTAAGCTACGCAAAAAGATAAGGCTATGGTGGTTATCAATGTAATGGCAAGGGGTGGACAAAGATGTCGTCGAAGTTACCGTCCTTGCTTACGGTTGAGGGTGTCACGAAACCAAGATGAGGTTACCGAGAAGGTCGTTGTTGATGATGCGTTAGTGGCAAAGATGAGCAGCGGTGAGGTCGATGTCGAACCATTCCCAGTTAGCCTAAACACCCTAGGAAACGATGAACGACAACTGAAACTCTCAAAAACAAATGTGTCAAAATTTGTCGTGGTTTGTAGTGGTCAAGTGGTGGTAGAGTTTAGTGTATCGAAAGGGTTTGTGGAAGTTAGGTGGTGGTGGTCGAAGGAGGTATGCGGAGGCGTAGGTGGCGGTGGATAAAAACTATAGAAAACGCAGTTTCAGCAGAGGAAGACGGATGATCCGGGCGGATCTGGATGATCTCGATTAGAAGCCGGATGATCCGGGTGGGTCAACTGCGCTCGGGGATGGCTCGGGATGAACTCGAACTCGGGGTCAAAGTTGATGTTTTCATGGATTTTGGATTGATTGCGAGGTGGAGATGGTGGGGAAAGGTAAGATCCACTTGCAACACAACAAATTGACTGATCAAAACCAACAAAACATCATCAAAACTCACAAAAAAAAAATTGGGTGGCTATTTTTGTGGGAATTTTTGGATTAGGACGAAAAACAACAAAATCAAGCTAGAAAACGAAGAGGGGAGGCTGCGAAATCGTGACCAACGTGGCTCTAGATACCAAGATGATGTAGGGTAGAACCCTAGGAGGCCGATCTTTCATGAAAGGAGTGGATCCCGCGATGAACACGAAGAACGCAAGGGGAAACACAAGGGGAAACATGAGGGTAAAACACAAGAGAATCACTCCAACCAACAAGAATGATCACAAATATGCTAGATCCTCAAACACATAAGAGATACACCATCCACGGTCAACTAAGGACGATACAAGTAGCACGATATTCTCTGTGAGGAGGTCTTGAGGTTCTTCCTGTGAAGGGGTCTTGAATCTGCTTGGGGGATCTTCTCCGAGGAGGCGCGATCTTCGAGGAGAAGGTAACCAAGTGGATGAGCAAAGCTCTCACACAAATATGAGCTAATCCTTTGCTGACCCTAGAAAGAGGTGGTGGACTCGTGATGCGGAGCATCCCATGACCGTCCCCATGGACGCATATACACCTCCAATGACACCACTTGGACCAATGGCAAGAGCCCGAGCGAAGGCTATCGAAGATAAGGTGAACTCACTCCTCTTCGAGCTACCCCTTTCTATGCATGAGACTTGGCTACTACCTCAAGCGGAAACAATATGTGTGATCAGGTACTTGGAGGAAAGCCATGGACCAACTACACTCAACGGACAAGACGGTGAGGATGCCAAGCTCAATGGACAAGAAGAAGGACTGCTCGAAACTCCTAGGCTCCGGACGACCGGCGAGCTATGGATGTCCCACGACCTCCAGGCACCGGACGACCGGCCCTCTCCGGACGAACGGCACACCGACACCCGAGCCAAATCACCGGATTTCCGGAGCCCTCCGGACGACCGACGCCCCGGATGTCTGACCATGCCCGGATGTCTGACCGAAGCCCACTCGAGCCGAATCTACGAACGTTCGACGAGCACCGGACGTCCGGACCCTCGCGAGCCTCCGGACGACCGGTAACTCCCGGACGTCCGACGCCTGTGTGCTGTTTGCGTGTTGGGCCGCAACCCATGTGCCCCCTCGACCTCTAAGACTATATATAGACCTTCTCCCCCTATTTTCTAGGGTTAGCAAATGATTAGCTCATATTTCGTGTGAGAGCTTTGCTCATCCACTTGGTTACCTTCTCCTCGGAGATAGTGCCTCCTCAGAGAAGATCCCCCAAGCGGATTCAAGACCCCTTTATGGGAAGAACCTCAAGACCTCCTCACGGAGAAGATCGTTCTACTTGTATCGTCCTTAGTTGACCATGGATCTCTTATGTACTCGAGAATCTATCATATGTGTGACTATTTCTTGTTGGTTTAGTGTTTCTCTCTTGTTCTTCGTGTTCATCGCGGGATCCGCTACTTTCGTGAAAGATCGTCCCCTAGCGTTCCTACCCTACATCATCTTGGTATCTAGAGCCACGTTGATCACGATTTCGGAGCCTCCCCATTGTGTTTCTAGCCTTGTTTTTGTTGATTTTGTTCCTAATTCGAAAAATCCCCACAAAAGTAGCCCCAAACTTTTTGGTGATTTGTTGGTGTGATGAAATTTTGTTAGATTTGATCCGTGGATTTGCCTTGCCTTGAGTGGATCTAGCTTTTCCCTTTCGTCTCCACATTTTCCATCCACGAAATCGCCCGGATTCGACGAATTTCGTCCTCCACATCACGAACCCTAGCTGTTCTTCCCGTGCCCGAATTTCGCCCAGGCACCGGACGTCCGACCGCCTTCGGACGACCGTAAACCCCCGGACGTCCGGCATTCCCTGACGAAACTGAATTTTTTTAGTTTGGTCTCCACCACCGCCACACCTCCGCATATGCACTCCCACCACCCCTACATCATCACCACTTTCGCAAAGCACCACCATCGCTTACCCGTTTCGCACTCCGACTCATTTTGCAACATTGTGCTTTGAGAATTTGAGTTGCGGTTCCGTGTCCTATTGTGTTTTGGCTATTTAGGTATGGTTCGACATCAACATCACCGCCGCTCATCTTCGCCACGGACGCGTCATCGACAACAACCGCTACACCATTTTGACACCATACCGTAAGGAAGAATGGTAACCTCGGCTTGGTATTGGATATATCATTCTTACCGTTACATTGATAGCCATCATAGCCTTACTCCTTTGCATCGCTTACCCACCGAGACTAGCCTTTGAGTATTGCCAGCAACGTGACTTGTGCACATTAGTGATCATACTTCCCAGAGCATACATACATATCATTGGTGCATATCTTGGTATCATCTCTTGTGTCACAAGGTTGTCATCGCATACACAATTGCTATCTTGGTTTATGAAGCATTGCATGAGAAAAGAAATCAAACAACAAAGAGCCAAACAAGCTTTTAGGCAAAAAGGGAAAGATAAGCAAAGAGCTTTTAAGCAAGAACCATAGCATCATACAACATTAAGATTGTCATACTAGATCATCTTGGATCATATCATCGAAACACCATACATAGAGCATATTTGGGATAGAAGTCATTGCATTTTTTCTTAGTAGGTTGTGCACAAGTCTTCGTATCCGCCTATTGTGCAATCGTGCTAGCGTCTCTCTAGTGTTGTGCAACAAGAGTATTTTCGTGGATTCCACATTTTGGCTCTTCCTTGGTTGCACAACCCCACTTATCTCTTTGCGTGTGTGTTTCCGTGTACCTTATATTGCTTGGTCTCCTTGTTGCATTGCAAACCTGCGAATCTTTTCCAACATTATTGAAGCTCATTAACAATTGCATCAAATTTTGTGCCACCATCCTAACCAAGCTCCACCATAAGCTTTTACTTGTGTATGTGTGAGAAACTGACAAGAATTGGTACCAATTGTGCTATTTCCTTGTTCCACGTTAGAGTGATCATTGATCCACCTTCACCTTGGGTTAAGGTACATTTGGTATACGTTCTTCTCTTTCTCCCACTCACATATTTCTCTTGGAATGATGGATAGGCCAAGTACTTCTACCAACCCACTCTTCATCGGGCAAGACGATGACATGAACTCCTACGTCACCAAGAGCCACCTCTTTGGTGCACAACATGCTTTGCATCAAGAGCAACAAGCAATGAGTGAACGCATCGACAACCTCGCCACCGACTTTCGACTCTCCGAGCATCGTACAAGAGACTACTTCAACCGCAAGCTTGACGATCACAAGCAAGATAACGACGCAAGAATAGACGAGATTCGTGCTTTGTTGCTCAACCGCTCTTCTTACACTTCTTCCTCATCAAGACGGAGCCGCTCAACTCGACACTCTGACTTCACCCTCTCCGGCTCAAGTACACCGACATCGAACACTCTTCGACGTGCCGCGCGCAACGATCATCAAGCAAGCCTCAATCCTCTACGCAACACCGACTCTTAAGAGCACCGACACCGTCAAAACCAAGCTACCTTTGCGCAAGCATGAGAACGGCAACGAAAATGCCAACACGAAGAGGAAGAGCGAGCGCGTCTACACCAAGATGCACAAGACACCAAGGCACAACACCAAGAACAACAACTACATGAAGCTCAAGCACTTGAGGCGCAACGTGCCCATCGAGATTCAAGTCACATCATCCCACACGCAATCGCCATCGGCGTGAACAAGAAGAAGCACTTCATGAAGAAGTTCAAGAGAGGATTCACCAATCACGTGCGCATCGTCAAGTTCCTCAAGTTCATCCTCGACCTCGACAAGCCCCTCCACAAGCTCCACAAGAACCTAAAGTTCACGAAGAGCACGAAGACAATGGAAATCCTCCATGGTAATAACAACACGAGGTCGATAACCCTCGTAACCAAGAGCAACACGAGTTTAACAATCCTCAACAACATGGGATTCATCATCCCCGACCCCAACACAATGAAGAACAACGCTACGACAAGCTAAAGTTCATCATGCCCAAGTTCAATGGAAGCAACGATCCCGAAGAGTACCTTTCATGGGCATTGAAGGTCGACAAAATCTTCCGCTTGCACAACTATGAAGAAGAGAAGAAGATCGCGATGGCATCCCTTGGGTTCCAAGACTATGTCCTCATTTGGTGGGAATAAGTCATCGAGCGTCGTGAGGCAAGAGGTGAACCACCCATTACTACTTGGGCACAAATGAAGGATGTCATGAGGGCACGCTTCATGCCTGCATACTACAACCATGACATCTTCAAGAAACTCCAATTACTCAAACAAGGAACCAAAAGCGTTGAAGAGCACTACAAGGAAATGGATATTGCCATGATACGAGCCAATGTCACAGAAGATGGTGAACAAACTATGGCACGTTTCCTGAATGGACTCAACCATCCTATCAAGAAGATCGCCGACTTCCAACCGTACTCGAACCTCATCGAGCTAGTGGATCAAGCTACCAAAGCGGAACGTCAAGTGCTAGATGACTTCAAATCTACTATATCTAAATAGGAGTTCCCCACTACTTGATTTCTCTCCACATGCAGCCTATCCACATCAGCAATCTGCCACGTCATACTTTTCCCCCAGCCATCGGTGATACATGCAGCCTTTAAAAAGACTCAATAGTCCAGTGGGAAACAAATAATTAGCAAGAAAAAATGGCCGTCGGTGGACTCTTCCTGTCCGCTGCCATGCCCAATGAACGGCAACAAATACATGCATGCAGTGGTTCCGGAAATAGCCAGAATTATAGGATCGCAATTTACTATGGGAATTAAGACACGGGATCCTTCATCTCCCTCAGCAACGAATAAATCTCAGTCGATTCAAGTCACCACCGAGTCTTGTTATCTTCCCTCTATCTCTATATCTCTCTCCATACTGAGCTATCGCCGGCCAAGCCTTCAAGGGTCATCGCTGCGGTGTTGACATACTAATTGTGTGTGCCACCAATTTGTTCAGATGTGTAGCTAAACGCCATAGTGAGTGGCACCGCCGACTTGAACGCGATGACTCACGTCCATCCGGCCCTCTAACGAGCACTACTCCCTTGGCACCTTGGCAAGTCGCTTACGCTGGTCGAGATCTTCCAGCTCACGGCCGGCGCGCTCTGAAAGAAAGGTGCCCTTGTGGTGGTGCTCACAGACCAGTGTGTGGTCATCAACGCTTTTTTGCAGCGAGGGCTGCGGACACCGGCGTTGGGTATGCCTACACGCCGATGGGCGAGGCCGAGCACTTGGATACTTCATCTGATGGTTTTTCTGTTTTGAATTTTTAGAAAAGAAGCAAAATATTCGGGACAAAGGATTGAGCTAGGACATATCCAACATGTATCCGGATTTCTTTTCCTTTATTCTTAACCTATTTCTTCTCTGCTTAACCTATTTGCACTCATGTATCCGGTTTTCATCTAGATTACTCTTTTATTTATCAATTGTTTGTTCATTTTATATGAATCTCCTATGATACCTTTTGGATCTACAGGTCAGTCATTAGGATTAGGTAAGAGTTTGGTCTGGGTAATCACTGTAACCCACAACGACTATATGTCAAAGCCTCTGAATTAGCTATAGTTGCACCCTGCAGTTTCGGTATAGTGATGAGCTTGGAATAAGAGGGATAATTCTTTACTTTTCTGCGCTGAAATGTGTCAATCTAATAAATAGCACACATTACCAATTTTCATTTTTTCATATCTCTTTAAATCATTGCTGAATTTCCCGCAGCAACGCGCGGGGTATCCTCTAGTATGCCAAGTTCTCATCCAAGTCATACGGCTTCTCCAACACCCAAGGTTCAATGACTCCAACACCGTCTACATCAACAAAGCCTTCTACAAGCAACGTTGACAAGTCAAGTTACAAGAAATCTTCGTCAAAATCAAGTCACCTTCCTACAACGAGCAACTTCAAGCCGAGAGCTTCATCATCATCTACCCCAACCAATGAGACAGTCAAGACAAGTTCCATTCTTCACAGGCGGAGGCCGAGGCCACAAGTCCTATGAGTGTACCAACAAGCGGACCATGATCCTCAATGACGACGGTACTTATGACTCAATGAGTGAAGGAGAAATGGAAGCCCTTGAGCAAGTGGCCATACACCGGCAAGTGAACGAAGAAGACACAGAACAAGTCTTTTGTGATGAAGATTCAAGTCCCGCCCTTGTTGTCTCCAATGTCTTGACTCTCCAACATCACCAAGAAGAAGACCAAAGATGCCACATATTTCATACCAAGGCCGGCATCAATGGAAGGTCCATCAAGGTCATCATTGATGGAGGGAGTTGCCATAACTTAGCAAGTGAAGAACTTTGCTCCAAGCTCCAATTGCCCGAGACGAAGCACCTACATCCCTACAAAGTTCAATGGCTAAGCGACTCCGACACTATCCAAGTCGAGCATCGAGTACAAGTCTCCTTCAAAATTGGCGACTACGAAGACACTTTGGAGTGTGATGTCATTCCAATGACCGTTTGCCACCTTCTCCTTGGACACCCATGTCAATTTGATAGAGGTGTCATTCACAATGGCCGAACGAACCACTATATCTTCAAGATGAAAGGAGTACCTACTTCGCCCTATGTCTCCAAGCCAAGGGATTGCTGACAAGCAAGCCACCCATCATGGAGAGAATAGTGAGAGAGCGAACCACCAAAAATAGAGTGAGCTCCTGCTACCTCTTGAGCACTGCATTGGTTTTCCCTTGAAGAGGAAAGGGTGGTGCAGTAAAGCAGCGTAAGTACTTCCCTTAGTTTTTGAGAACCAAGGTATCAATCCAGTAGGAGACCACACGTGAGTCACCTCGTACATACACAAACAAATACGAACCTCGCAACCAACGCGATAAAGGGGTTGTCAATCCCTTCACGGGCAATTGCAAGAGTGAGATCTGATAGAGATGATAATAATAAGATAAATATTTTTGGTATTTTTATGATATAGATTTAAAGTAAAGATTGCAAAATAAAATAGATGGAAACTTATATGATGGAGAATAGACCCGGGGGCCATAGTATTCACTAGTTGCTTCTCTCAATATAGCATAAGTATTATTGTGGGTGAACTAATTACTGTCGAGCAATTGATAGAAAAGCGAATAATTATGAGAATATTTAGGCATGATCATGTATATAGGCATCACGTCCATGACAAGTAGACCGAAACGATTCTGCATCTACTACTATTACTCCACACATCGACCGCTATCTAGCATGCATCTAGAGTATTAAGTTCATAAGAACAGAGTAACACCTTAAGCAAGATGACATGATGTAGAGGGATAAATTCATGCAATATGATATAAACCCCATCTTTTTATCCTCGATGGCAACAATACAATATGTGTCATTTCCCTTTCTGTCACTGGGATCGAGATCGCAAGATTGAACCCAAAGCTAAGCACTTGTCCCATTGCAAGAAAGATCAATCTAGTAGGCCAAACCAAACTGATAATTCGAAGAGACTTGCAAAGATAAACCAATCATACATAGAAGAATTCAGAGAAGATTCAAATATTGTTCATAGATAAACTTGATCATAAACCCACAATTCATTAGATCTCGACAAACACACCGCAAAAAGAAGAGTTACATCGAATATATCTCTAAGAGAATCGAGGAGAACTTTGTATTGAGATCCAAAGAGAGAGAAGAATCCATCTAGCTACTAGCTATGGACCCGAAGGTCTGAAGTAAACTACTCACACATCATCGGAGGGGCCATGGAGTTGATGTAAAGGCCCTCCGGGATCAATCCCCCTCCGGCGGAGCTCCGGAAAAGGCCCCAAGATGGGATCTCTTGGGTACAGAAGGTTGCGGTGGTGGAAATAGGGTTTCACGATGCTCCTGGATGTTTGCGGGGTATATGGATATATATAGGAGGAAGAAGTAGGTCGGTGGAGCAACAAGGGGCCCATGAGGGTGGAGGGAACGCCCCCTGCCTCGTGGCCTCCTCGATTGTTTCTTGACGTCCACTCCAAGTCTGCTGGATCACGTTTATTCCAAAAATAACGCTCCCGAAGGTTTCATTCCGTTTGATATTCCTTTTCGGTGAAACTTTAAAATATGCAAAAAAAATAGCAATTTGGGCTGGGCCTCCGGTTAATAGGTTAGTCCGAAAAATAATATATAAGTGTAAAAATAAGCCCATTAACATCCAAAATAGATAATATAATAGCATGGAGCAATAAAAAATTATAGATACGTTGGAGACGTATCAAGCATACCCAAGCTTAATTCCTGCTCGTCCTCGACTAGGTAAATGATAAAAACAGAATTTTTGATGTGGAATGCTTCCTAACATATTTCTCAATGTAATTTTTCTTTATTGTGGCATGAATGTTCAGATCCGAAAGATTCAAGATAAAAGTTTAATATTGACATAGAAATAATAATACTTCAAGCATACTAACTAAGGAATTATGTCTTCTCAAAATAACATGGCCAAAGAAAGTTATCCCTACAAAATCATATAGTCTGGCTATGCTCTATATTCATCACACAAAGTATTAAATCATGCACAACCCCGATGACAAGCCAAACAATTGTTTCATACTTTTGATGTTCTCAAACTTTTTCAATCTTCACGCAATATATGAGCGTGAGCCATGGATATAGAACTATGGTGGAATAGAATGGTGGTTGTGGAGAAGACAAAAAGGAGAAGATAGTCTCACATCAACAAGGTGTATCAAGGGGCTATGGAGTTGCCCATTAATAGATATCAATGGCGAGTGAGTAGGGATTGCCATGCAACGGATGCACTAGAGTTATAAGTGTATGAAAGCTCAACAAAAGAAACTAAGTGGGTGTGCATCAAACTTGCTTGCTCACGAAGACCTAGGGCGATTTGAGGAAGCCCGTCCTTGGAATATACAAGCCAAGTTATATAACGTAAAATTCCCACTAGTTTATGAAAGTGATAGCATAGGAGACTCTCTATCATGAAGATCATGGTGCTACATTGAATCACAAGTGTGGAAAAAGGACAATAACATTGTCCCTTCTCTCTTTTTCTCTCATTTTTTTATTTGGGCCTTCTTTTTTGGCCTCTTTTCTCTTTTTTTCGTCTGGAGTCTCATCCCGACTTGTGGGGGAATCATAGTCTCCACCATCTTTCCTCACTGGGACAATGCTCTAATAATGATGATCATCACACTTCTTTTTACTTACAACTCAAGAATTACAACTCAATACTTAGAACAAAATATGACTCTATGTGAATGCCTCCGGCGGTGTTCCGGGATATGCAATGAATCAAGAGTGACATGTATGAAAGAATTACGAACAGTGGCTTTGCCACAAATACGATGTCAACTACATGATCATGCAAAGCAATATGACAATGATGAAGCGTGTCATATCAAACGGAACGGTGGAAAGTTGCATGGAAATATATCTCGGAATGGCTATGGAAATGCCATAATAGATAGGTATGGTGGCTGTTTTGAGGAAGGTATATGGTGGGTTTATGGTACCGGCGAAAGGTGCGCGGTAATAGAGAGGCTAGCAATTGTGGAAGGGTGAGGGTGTGTATAATCCATGGACTCAACATTAGTCATAAAGAACTCACATACTTATTGCAAAAATATATTAGTTATCGAAACAAAGTACTACGTGCATGCTCCTATGGGGATAGATTGGTAGGAAAAGACCATCGCTCGTCCCCGACCGCCACTCATAAGGAAGGCAATCAATAAATAAATCATGCTCTGACTTCATCACATAACGGTTCACCATACATGCATGCTACGGGAATCAGAAACTTCAACACAAGTATTTCTCAAATTCACAACTACTCAACTAGCATGACTCTAGTATCACCATTTCCATATCTCAAAACAATCATCAAGTATCAAACTTCTCTTAGTATTCAATGCACTTGTATGAAAGTTCTTATTATTCCTAAAAGGAAATTGGCATGTTGTTCTAAAGGACTCTCAAAATAATATAAGTGAAGCATGAGAGATCAATTATTTCTAGAAAATAGAACCATTGCCGTGCTCTAAACGATATAAGTGAAGCACTAGAGCAAAAACTATATAGCTCAAAAGATATAAGTGAAGCACATAGAGTATTCTAATAAATTATAATTCATGTGTGTCTCTCTCAAAAGGTGTGTACATCAAGGATGATTGTGGTAAACTAAAAAAGCAAAGACTCAAATCATACAAGACGCTCCAAGAAAAACACATATCATGTGGCGAATGAAAATATAGCTCCAAGTAAAGTTACCGATGAACAAAGACAAAAGAGGGGATGCTTTCCGGGGCATCCCCAAGCTTAGGCTTTTTGGTGTTCTTGTATTTTACCTTGGGGTGACATGGGCATCCCCAAGCTTAGGCTCTTGCCACTCCTTGTTCCATAATCCATCAAATCTTTACCCAAAACTTGAAAACCGCACAACACAAAACTTAACAGAAAAATCTTGTGAGCTCCGTTAGCGAAAGAAAAGAAAACACCATGTCAAGGTACTGTAATGAACTCATTCTTTATTTATATTGGTGTTAAACCAACTGTATTCCAACTTCTCTATGGTTTATAAACTCTTTTACTAGCCATAGATTCATCAAAATAAGCAAACAACACACGAAAAACAAAATCTGTCAAAAACAGAACAATATGTAGTAATCTGATAGAGGCGGGGTGTCCCGATCTTTCGATGAGATGATAACTATCGATTTGGTGGATACGACTTTCACGATCCGACTACGAACGTGCGAGGACGTCATGCCTTAGCAATCGCTAAACCAACTTCGAGAGGTTATTGACCAAGCCGAAGCATGATCAACCTGACCATGAAGGTCTCTTCCTGCATGCAATCGAAGAACAAGCAAGAATATGATAATGCAATATAGATGAAGTATTGATAAAGGTGGGGATCCGAAAGCGGTCTTGGTCTGGTTGTTATACACAGACGAAGTACACGAAGTTGCAATGGCTAACTTTTAACTAAAAAAATCCCAAGGAAAAGCTACTAGATGGATCTACTTATATAGGAGCAAGGGGTGGCGGAAAAGGAGGCGGAAGGACGTCCCAAGGCAGCCTAAAACTAACCCTAGGTCGCACAAGGCTCATGGGCCCAAGTGGAGGTGGTGCAACACCTTTGGACTTGTTGTTTGACTCGGATTCTGCTGCAGCGTCAGATTGTTTTGTCGATATCTCAATGCTCCGGATGAATTTGAAAGTGAATCCAATTGGATTGGAAAGAGCATGAAATCTACTTTCCAACAAAAAAATCACCCAATTCGGATTTTGTATGAAAAAGTTGTTTGGGTGTGAGGTATGTCTGTGCAGTCCAAATCTGAATCCAAAACGTGACAGACTTGGACTCTATCTTCTCTTGGCCCAAAAGTGACATGACATGACTTTTTGAACATAACCTAAACTTCTCCTTTTCCCTTATCTTCATATGTGGATTGTACACATGTCCCATACACCTGCAATTAGACAAAACATAAAAGTGCGTGAAGTGTTTTTGTTCTGGATAACATAATTAGATTATTGAATAGTTTGCACTAGAAATCACCTGACAAATATGCATGTATGCAATATTTTTGGTCATATCCAAGGTAGTCATGTCCTCATCATCCTCCCCTTCTTGAAAACAAAGCCGTCCTCCACGTTGCTCAATCTGAAATGTGGCTAACAAAAAAGACAAGGTGTACATGTTGTATATGTATATGTCATCCCTTTTTACTTTCCTTGATTTTTGCACATATGACACATGTATACATGAGTAACTTTCATAGATCATAAAATATAAAGCCAAAATATTATCATAAGTAGAAGGCATGAAAATATTGCAACTCAGTTTGCACATATAAGTGAAGCTCTTATTCATATCAAAAGATTGACAATATTCATCATTAAACCATCCCAATATTGATGAATAAATCTTACTTGCATCAAATTTACATGCGACAACATGCTTAATTAAGCAAACATGCGATAAGTCATTGGACACGGAATCGTCATCAAGATTAGAGGTCATATCAAAATGATTTAACATTGGTTCTTTTGCATCAACAGTTAATTCAATGGGTGCTCTCAAAATTGTTGGTATTTCCGTTGTTTGATCACATGGCAAAGTCAAATTATCAACATAGTCCTCTAAAATAGGTGGTACGATCAAAGTAGTGGGTAGCTCATCAGATGGTGCATTCAAATTGACAAGGCATTCATCATTCTCATGTAGAGATGGAAGATTAGTACCTTTGTCATTACCTTTTATGATCAACTTGGATGATGTAGCGACTCTCGGGGGCGATGTGTCACATGGTGGAGGTGATGTAGTCCTCAAAACAATGGATTTGGTTGTCATAGGATGCCTAGTAGTTGAAGGAAAAATCATATCAACTCTTGGAATGTGCACCGCGCGCTTGTTCTCCTCGTGGGCAACACGTCGTTTTATTTCCTATTCAGCTTTGCAAGCAAGACGAAACAAATGGTCCATAGGATAACACTCTTCATGAATTAATATCTCTTGAATATCACGGTTTAATCCTCCCAAAAATCTATCCATAAAATCTAAAGCCAAAAAATTATCACAAGAAGTAGAAGGCATGAAAATATTGCAACTCAGTTTGCACATATAAGTGAAGCTCTTATTCATTTTAAAAGATTGACAATGTTCATCATTAAACCATCCCAACATTGGTGAATAAACCTTAGTTGCATCAAGTTTACATGCTACAACATCCTTAAATAAGCAAACATGCAATAAGTCATTGGACACAGAATCATCACCAAGATTAGAGGTCATATCAAAATGATTAAACATTGGTTCTTTTATCTCAACAGTTAATTCAATGGGTGCACTCAAAATTGTTGGTATTTCAGTTGTTTGATCACATGACGCAATCATGACAGTAACAAGATTCTCTAAAATAGGTGATGTGCTCAAATCAACAGGTAACTCAACACATGATGCATTCAAGTTAACTAGGCATGCATCATTCTTATGTGAAGTGATATCATCAATACTTTTACTATTACCTTGTCGCAAAGACGTAGCTGATGTAGGTATGGACAATGACAATGTACCATACACTTGAGATGATGTCACACTCACAATCTGAGGTGGGGCTGCTCTAGTAGGTGCAACGGTGGAGGAAGCAACCGACGGTGGTGAGCATGTACTGGAATGGTAGTTGTTGTAGTCACCTAATGCATCCTCCTGTATCTTTCTCTCAAAGGTACAAGCACGAACATACATACCAGTAATGCAACGAGGAATATACTGAAATCTTGCCTGAATATCATGGTTCAAACCACCAAAAAAATCTATTCATTGTATCATCCTCAGATTCTTCTATGTCACAATGATGCATATAAGATTTGAACTCTTGGTAGTAAGCATGAACATTGTTGTTGCCTTCTTTAAATTGTTCAAATTTGCGAAGCAATTCACGACAATAGTAAGGAGGGAAAAATTGTTGTCTCATTACATATTTCAAATCTTTCCATGTTGTGGGTTGGTTATCAATGTTTTTCTTACAATGCACACTCCACCAAACAGAAGCAAAACCAGTAAATGCTCTAGTGGAAGCTCGCACTCACTCAAGTTCAGAAAAGTCAAGGTGACTAAAAACTTGTTCTACTTCAAGCTCCCAAGCTATATAAATAGCAGGATTAAATCTACCCTCAAATGACGGTAAAAGGGCAACATGACCATGTGCTTGTGTGTGTTGTCCCAACTCTCGTGATGGTGAAGATGTGCCCGTCGTCCAAGAACTTCTATCTCCGGAACCTGTCATGATTAGTAGAAACAAGAAAAAAAATCGAGAATAATGTTCCTATGAACTACTAGGATATGGTTGTAAAGTGCTCATAGTAAATCAAATATCAATATCTTACAAGTTCTTACCATGTGGCAGGTGGTGACAGGCAAACAGCGGTGTCAAATAACTCCGAAGATTGTGTAAAGCGATTGCCAGGGGAACGTACGTATACACGGTGTAGAAATATGTGGATCTGGGTTGGCTATATATGGTAGCAAAAGATTAGCAATAATCAATTCAGAGATGCAATGTTGAATGAACGCTCAATGACGGTACTATGCTGGTCCTAGGCTAGACTGGACTAGAGACATGAGCCTAGAACACTAATGAGGTCACGACGTAGCACAACTAGTATCAATGAAGGATACTAAGTAGCTCTGGACATCAAGATATAAGTGAAGATCACAACGACAGTAAAGACAATGATGTGAAATAACAGCCAAACAGGATATATCAACAACTTTGTCTCCAACTTTCCACTGGAAAAGTTTGTGCCAATTTTTTGATAACTTTTAAAAGAATGGTATTGACTCAAGGTTTCAAACGCAACAGGAATCACACAATTCTGAGTTGATATGAGGAGTCAAAAATTCGAAAACTGACATGAAAAACTGGAATAAGCTGTGTTGGTGCAGTTCGGAGAGCAAAAATACCTATTTAGAAGCCGATTTTGAGGTGCCAAATATTGAAATAGCTTCTGCAACTATTTAGATGCGGCTCATCGCTAGCTTTCATTTGAGTACTCGCGGAGCCAAAGCGGACTTCGTATGAGGAAGTTATGCCTGTTTTACTGAACAGTGCACAAAACAGATTCCAATCCGAATTCAACTAGGAGATTGAGTCTAGATAGATCCAAATTTTGTTTTTTTTTCTTCTCTCTTTTTTTCCTCATATTTTTTCTTTTTCTTTCTCTTTTTTTCTCTGACTTTTTTTCTCTCTTTTTTTTCTCTCCCTCTTTCCAAAACAAACTAGATAAGATGCAGATTGGATTAAGCGAAGATGTGAATGATCTCAACTATTATTATGACAATGAACGGTGGGTAGCACGTGGTGAAAATTGATGGATGGGTGGTGGACAACGGAAGGGATAACGATGCAGCGGCGGCGTGACTAATGTGAACAGAACTCGAAACTCTAAATGAACTAGACACTAAGACCAGCAACTCGACACGACGATGCAACCGTTAATTCAACTATGCAAGCAATGAAAAGAAAATTGCAAAGGCTCAGACTGGCTTGGACAAAGGATGGATAGATCTAGCTTTTTTGTGGCTTTTTCTTGGACAATAGGTAAGAAAATAAATCTAATATAGGAAAAATTGGAAATTCTCACCGAGCAACCTGAACATTGATACCACTTGATAGAGGCGAGGGTGACCCGATCTTTCGATGAGATGATAACTATCGATTTGGTGGAGACGACTTTCATGATCCGACTACGAACATGCACGACGTTGCGCCTTAGCAATCGCTAAACTAATCTCCTGAGATTACTGACGATGCCGGAAGCACGGTCAGCCTGACCACGAAGGTATATTCCTGCAAGCAATCAAAGAACAAGGAAGAATATGATAAAGCAATCTGAATATTGCGAATATATATGAAGTATTGATAATGGTGGGGATCCATAAGCGGTCTTGGTCTAGTCGTTGGACACAAACGAAGTACATGAAGTTGCAATGGCTAACTTTTAACTAAACAAATACCAAGGAAAAAGCTACTAGATGGATCTACTTATATAGGATCAAGGGGTGGCGGCCAAGGAGGTGGGAGGACGTCCCAAGGCAGCCTAAAACTAACCCTTGGTCGTACAAGGCTCATGGGCCCAAGTGGAGGTGATGCAACACCTTTGGACTTGTTGTTTGACTTGGATTCTACTCTAGCGTCAGATTGTTTTATCGATATCTCAACGCTACGGATGAATTTGAAGGTGAATCCTATTGGGTTAGAAAGAGCACGAAATCTACTTTCCAACAAAAAAAGAATCACCCAATTCGGAGTCTGTATGAAAAAGTTGTTGGCATTTTGAGTCAGGTATGTCTATGTAGTCCGAATCTGAATCTAGAACGTGAGAGACTTGGACTCTGTCTTCTCCTGGCTCAAAAGTGACGTGAGAGAACTTTTTGAATAGAACCTAAACTTCTTGTTTTCCCCTATCTTCATATGTGGATTGTACAAATGTCCCATACACCTACAATTAGACAAAACACAAAAGTGTATGAAGTATTTTTGTTCTGGATAACATAAATAGATTATTGAATAGTTTGCACTAGAAATCACCTGACAAATATGCATGTATGCAATATTTTTGGTCGTATCCAAGGTAGTTATGTCCTAATCATCCCTTGATAGAGGCGAGTGTGTCCCGATCTTTCGATGAGATGATAACTATCGATTTGGTGGAGACGACTTTGACGATCCGACTACAAACATGGACGACGTCGCGCCTTAGAAATCGCTAAACCAACTCCGAGAGGTTATTGACCAAGCCGGAGCACGATCAACCTGACCACGAAGTTCTATTTCTGCATGCAATCAAAGAACAAGCAAGAATATGATAATGCAATCTGATAATTGCGAATATAGATGAAGTATTGATAAAGGTGGGGATCCGAAAGCGGTCTTGGTCTGGTCGTTGGACACAAACAAAGTACACGAAGTTGCAATGGCTAACTTTTAACTAAAAAAATCCCAAGGAAAAAGCTACTACATGGATCTACTTATATAGGAACAAGGGGTGGCGGCAAAGGAGGTGGAAGGACGTCCCAAGGCAGCCTAAAACTAACCCTAGGTCGTACAAGGCTCATGGGCCCAAGTGGAGGTGGTGCAACACCTTTGGACTTGTTGTTGACTCGGATTCTGCTACATCGTCAGATTGTTTCGTCGATATCTCAATGCTCCAAACGAATTTGAAAGTGAATCCAATTGGATTGGAAAGAGCATGAAATCTACTTTCCAACAAAAAAATCGACCCAATTCGGATTCCGTATGAAAAAGTTGTTGGTGTTTTGAGTGAGGTATGTCTGTGCAGTCCGAATCTGAATCCAAAACGTGATAGACTTGGACTCTATCTTCTCTTGACCCAAAAGTGACGTGAGATGACTTTTTGAACATAACCTAAACTTCTCTGTTTCCCTTATCTTCATATGTGGATTGTACAAATGTCCCATACACCTACAATTAGACAAAACATAAAAGTGTGTCAAGTATTTTTGTTCTGGATAACATAAATAGATTATTGAATAGTTTGCACTAGAAATCACCTGACAAATATGCATGTATGCAATATTTTTGGTCGTATCCAAGGTAGTTATGTCCTCATCATCCCTTGATAGAGGCGAGGGTGTCCCGATGTTTTGATGAGATGATAACTATCGATTTGGTGGAGACGACTTTGACGATCCGACTACAAACGTGCACGACGTCGCGCCTTAGAAATCTCTAAACCCACTCCGAGAGGTTATTGACCAAGCCGGAGCACGATCAACCTGACCACGAAGTTCTATTTCTACACGCAATCGGAGAACAAGCAAGAATATGATAATGCAATCTAATTATTGCGAATATAGATGAAGTATTGATAAAGGTGGGGATCCGAAAGCGGTCTTGGTCTTGTCGTTGGACACAAATGAAGTACACGAAGTTGCAATGCTAACTTTTAACTAAACAAATCCCAAGGAAAAAGCTACTACATGGATCTACTTATATAGGAACAAGGGGTGGCGGCAAAGGAGGTGGAAGGACGTCCCAAGGCAGCCTAAAACTTACCCTAGGTCGTACAAGGCTCATGGGCCCAAGTGGAGGTGGTGCAACACCTTTGGACTTGTTGTTTGACTCGGATTCTGCTGCAGCGTCGGATTGTTTCGTCGATATCTCAATGCTCCGGACGAATTTGAAAGTGAATCCAATTGGATTGGAAAGATCATGAAATCTACTTTCCAACAAAAAATCCACCCAATTCAGATTCCGTATGAAAAAGTTGTTGGTGTTTTGAGTGAGGTATGTCTGTGCAGTCCGAATCTAAATCCAAAATGCGAGAGACTTGGACTCTATCTTCTCTTGACCCAAAAGTGACGTGAGAGGACTTTTTGAGCATAACCTAAACTTCTCCGTTTCGCTTGTCTTCATATGTGGATTGTACAAATGTCCCATACACCTACAATTAGACAAAACATAAAAGTGTGTGAAGTATTTTTGTTCTGGATAACATAAATAGAATATTGAATAGTTTGCACTAGAAATCACCTGACAAATATGCATGTATGCAATATTTTTGGTCGTATCCAAGGTAGTCATGTCCCCATCATAATTTGTAACTAACGCAAACTTCTGGAACCCCAAAAATTCTAAAATAAATTGCTGGACGTGAGGAATTTATCTATTAATCATCTACAAAAATAATTAACTAAATAGCACTCTCCAATAAACAATGGCAGCAATTCTCGTAAGCGCTAAAGTTTCTGTTTTTTTACAGCAAGATCAAAAAGACTTTCCCCAAGTCCTCCCAACGGTTCTACTTGGCACAAACACTAATTAAACAAAAACACAACCAAAACAGAGGCTAGATAAATTATTTATTACTAAACAGGAGCACAAAGCAAGGAATAAAAATAAAATTGGGTTGCCTCCCAACAAGAACTATCGTTTAACGCCCTTAGCTAGGCATAAAAGCGAAGATAGATCTAGGTATTTGCCATGATAATGATAAGATAAATCGCGAAAGCTCATCTCGTACTCCCTACGTTCAGCAGCAAGCTTCCTTTGTGGCAAGAAAAAATAATCAAAAGGGCTAAATTTAATGGGACAAAAGTCCCCAAGATGAAGCTCGGGAGGTATTGGTTCCTCATTTGGCACCTCATATTGCACAATCAATTCATCATTATAAGCATTCTTTTGGCAAAAATTCATGAGCCTTTGTTCAAGGGATAAACCTAGCCCATTGTTCTAGATGGCAACATTATCATTAAGTTCAGAGATCCTATTAACAACAGCATCGGTAGGAACCTTTTTTATAACGTTTTCATTAAAAGCAAAATGATCTAAAGATCGTAAACGCATAATATCTTCTTGATAGAAAAGAATTGCTTCTATGGAAGGACGGCCAGCATCCACCCTATAATGCGCAAAAGTTTCATTGGCCTCTTTTATTATAAATCTGAACTCATGAGCTAAAAAGATGGTCGCTTCTCGCTTAACAGAGGAATGCTCAATATTAGAAAATTCTAGGAAAATCCTTTGTATGGAAGGATGCATATGTAAAAATTGTCTCTCGAGTTCAACTATGAGCAAGGTTATAGCATAGATCCACTCATAGTGGACAAAGCACCGACACAAGTAAAGAAATCTTGAATAACTCCCTTCCCAATAATATTACCGCTGCCAATATGAAACTTTTTAGTGTCCAACATAATAGGATTTTCAACAGGATCATCAATAGCATCAAAGTTTTCCATATTATTATCCTTATCAATGATAACCTCCCTAGTTTTAGACATGATGGCAACAAATTGCAAAAAGAATGAGCACACAAAAGGCAGGAAGGAAAAAGAGGCAAACGGAAAAGAGAGGGCGAATAAAACGGCAAGGGTGAAGTGGGGGAAAGGAAAAAGAGAGGCAAATGGCAAATAATGTAATGCGAAGGATAAGAGTTGTGATGGGTAGTTGGTATGTCTTGACTTGGCATAGATCTCCCCGGCAACGGCGCCAGAAATGGCTAGTTGTCAGGAGATCAAATCTTGACTTGACTTTGCGTAAGCCTCCCGGCAGCGGCACCAGAAATCCTTCATGCTACCTCTTGAGCACTGCGTTGGTTTTCCCTTGAAGAGGAAAGGGTGGTGTAGTAAAGCAGTGTAAGTATTTCCCTCCGTTTTTGAGAACCAAGGTATCAATCTAGTAGGAGACCATGTGCGAGTCACCTCGTACCTACACAAACAAATAAGAACCTCACAACCAACGCGATAAAGGGGTTGTCAATCCCTTCACGGCCACTTGCAAGAGTGGGATCTGATAGAGATGATAATAATAAGATAAATATTTTCGGTATTTTATGATATAAATTGAAAGTAAAGATTGCAAAATAAAATAGATGGAAACTTATATGATGGAGAATAGACCCTAGGGCCATAGGTTTCACTAGTGGCTTCTCTCAAGATAGCATAAGTATTACGGTGGGTGAACAAATTACTGTCGAGCAATTGATAGAAAAGCGAATAATTATGAGAATATCTAGGCATGATCATGTATATAGGCATCACGTCCGTGACAAGTAGACCGAAACGATTCTGCATCTACTACTATTACTCCACACATCGACCACTATCCAGCATGCATCTAGAGTATTAAGTTCATAAGAACAGAGTAACGCCTTAAGCAAGATGACATGATTTAGAGGGATAAATTCATGCAATATGATATAAATCCCGTTTTTTTATCCTCGATGGCAACAATACGTGTCATTTCCCTTTCTATCATTGGGTCAAGCACCGCAAGATTGAACCCAAAGCTAAGCACTTCTCCCATTGCAAGAAAGATCAATCTAGTAGGCCAAACCAAACTAATAATTCGAAGATACTTGCAAAGATAAACCAATCATACATAAAAGAATTCAGAGAAGATTCAAATATTATTCATAGATAAACTTGATCATAAACCCACAATTCATCGGATCTCGACAAACACACCGCAACAAGAAGAGTTACATCGAATAGATCTCCAAGAGAATCGAGGAGAACTTTGTAGTGAGATCCAAAGAGAGATAAGAAGCCATCTAGCTACTAGCTATGGACCCAAAGGTCTGAAGTAAACTACTCACACATCATCAGAGGGGCCATGGAGTAAATGTAGAGGCCCTCCGTGATCAATGCCCCCTCCGACGGAGCTCCAGAAAAGGCCCCAAGATGGGATCTCTTGGGTACAGAAGGTTGTGGCGGTGGAAATAGGGTTTCATGGTGCTCCTGGATGGTTGCGGGGTATATGGATATATATAGGAGGAAGAAGTAGGTCGGTGGAGCAACAAGGGGCCCACGAGGGTGGTGGGCGCGCCCAGGGGGGTGGGCGCGCCCCCCTGCCTCGTGGCCTCCTCGATTATTTCTTGATGTCCACTCCCAGTCTCCTGGATCACGTTTGTTCCAAAAATAACGCTCCCGAAGGTTTCATTCCGTTTGGACTCCGTTTGATATTCCTTTTCGGTGAAACTCTAAAATAGGCAAAAAACAGCAATTTGGGCTAGGCCTCCGGTTAATAGGTTAGTCCCAAAAATAATATAAAAATGTAAAAATAAGCCCATTAACATCCAAAATAGATTCGTTGGAGACGTATCAGCGCCACAAGCCCAATTTGAGTGCCTCCACGATGAGCGACAAGAAGAACCTAGCTCTATTTGCCACCAAAAGTGAGATACGAGGAGTGTGTGAGAACCCATCTAATGTCCTACACTATGTCCTTTTGTGCAAGGACGACGCACCAAAAGCTAACAATTCTCACGCTCTAGCTTTAGTGTTGTCTTCTCTTTTGTAGGAATTCCAAGATGTTTTCCCCGACGAGCTACCTTCAGGACTACCTCCACTATGATTCATCGAGCACCACATTGACCTCATCCCCGGAGCACCACTTCTGAACAAAGCTCTCTACCGCGTCAACCCCAAAGAAACCAAAGAAATACAAAGGCAAGTAAAGCATCTCATAGACCATGGACATGTGTGTGAAGGTTTGAGTCCTTGTACCGTTCCTGATAGAGGCGAAGGTGTCCGGATGTTTCGATGAGATAGATATCGTTTTCTATGGGAGTCGACTTTGACGATTACTGAGTGTAACATCCCAAATTTTCAATTTGGAATGTTATACATTAGATCATCATTGCATATTATAATTTATTTGCTTTTGGTTTTGATCCTAGAAATTCTACGCAACTCAAGGACCCACGGAGAGAGTTGGGGATTTCGTTATTTTCATATTTGAGTTTTCTCAAATTGTGAGAATAGGATCATTTGATTTTAATTATTTTATCATCAATTATTTAAATTACAAAAATATGAGAGAGGGAATAAAATGACTTTCCCAAAATATAGAAATATTGAGGATTTAATAATAAAATCAAATAAGATTTTATTTTGGAGTTTTTCGATATTTTATTTGAATTTAGGAAAAATGTGCGTTTTTCAAAATTGCATTTAGGCCCCAAATAAATGTTCACCTTGTGCGGCTTGATTTTAGAAGCCGGGGAAAATTTATTTCGGGACTTTTGGAGTCCGTTTAGTATTTCTTTTATTTTTTTTCTACGCGGAATTATTTAAAAAAACGCGAACCGACTTCGGGCCATACCCGAGCGGGACTCCGCCCGGGGGCAGCCTTTAAATAGCGCCGCCCCGAGCCGCCCCAGCCCATCAGCGCTGCCGCCAGCCCACCCGCGCTCGAAACCCTAACCCTAGCCACGCGCCACCGCCGCCCCGCGCCGCCGACCGCCGCTGCGGCTGGAGCCCCACCGCCGCCGCCGGAGCCTCGCCGGAGTTGCCGGGTAGTTTTTTTTTAGATGCCGGTTTTTTTCCCGAAAAACCGTTCGGTTTTTCTGACGATTTTGTTCGTTTTTTAGTTTCGGTTTTTTTAATAGATCGTTTTTCCAATTTATTTAATTAGCGAGCGTTCGTTCGTTCGAGCGAACATTCGTCGTTTTTCTTTTCTCGGATTAAATCCGCGATTTTTCTGATTGCGATTCCTGATCCGATTTTTGTTTTAGTATAACTTTTCGCTCGTTTATCGGGATCAGGCGATTCAAGCGCCTGGAGTTTTTTCTCGAAACCCTCTATCCGTTTAACCAACTTAAACAAGTTTTTGCCACTATAAAGATTGCCCTAGATCCAGAATAGTAAATGAAGCCTGTTTCTTTTGCCGTTTGACTTTTGTTGCTTCGTATGATTTCATTCTTTTTGCCAACCGGAGTTCTTAAGTTGAACCTTCTGGTTAGATCTCTTATTTGAGTTTTACCTGTGCATTAGTTGAGTACTTATTGTATTCTTGTTTTTTTGTCTGTGATAGAATACCTAGAGTGCGTCGCCTGTTACTTCGAATCTCTAGTTTTCGCGGATCATCAGCAAGGCAAGTAACACTTTGATCATACCTCCTACTACCCAGTTTTATTGCATTAGATCAATCCTCAAACATTGCATGATTAGGATCTAATTAAATTGTGGGTTTGGGAAGTAGTTGATGTAGTACCTATTACCTGTTGTATTACCTTTGGGAGTTACTCTGCGTTTGCCTATTATGCCATGCTATGCTAGTAGACGTGGATTGGGTGAGTGATATCCATGACAGATGTGAGTTTGTTAATTAATGGTTTATCTAAGGTGGCAACTTAAATACACATCTGGGTGGATTGAGGTACCTGAGTATTCCAGGATTGCCTGTTTTTCTTTCTGGACCGCCACCCAGGCCCAAACGGGTCATGAGATTTTTCATACTAGAAACATCTGTGTGCAGCCACAAGCTATTATGGGCTCTAGCATAGTTGATTAAGTCGTGCGAACTCTTACAGGGTGGAGTAGCAGATGTAGGGGAAAGTAGGTGTAACGGTCCATCCATCGTAAGGTGCCAGCGCTTCTGAAAGACTATGTCTCGGTCATCCGTTTCTCAAACACCATGTAGTGCGAGAAACCAAACGGAGGCGATCGAGTCTTGTGGGGAAAAGTGCGCAAACCTCTGAAGAGTGTATAAACTAATCATGGTTAGCCGTGTCCCCGGTTATGGACATCTTGAGTATCTAGTACTTGGATTATCATGTGAATCTCAACATGTTACTCTAAAATTTAATTTTGATGGGTTTTGTTTAATGATGACGCTTAATTGGGATTGAGAATGCTGTCAACCATTCTCAATGTTTAACAACTACCATGATAGTTAAATAAAATTTATTCCTTTGCAGTAGGGAAAAATTGGCTTTACGCAAAACTGTAACCATAGAGCTTTCCACCAGCCAAATATGCATATAGTATAGCTGTTTCATTCCATTACTCTCTATGTGTTACTTTGCCAGCATATTCCATGTGCTGACCCGTTTCGGGCTGCAACGTTATTGTTGCAGACTTTTTAGACGACGATTAAGGAGTTTTAGGTCGTGGTTCTATACTCAGTGATGCCGTTGGAGTTGATGGACTCACTTATCTTCCAAGCCTTCCGCTGTTATCGTTATTAGATGGCCTTAAGCCGTATTTATTGTAATAACTTCTCTATTGAGACACTCGATGTAATAAGTGTGTGATTGCTACTCTGTTATAAATCCTTCAAGTACTATGTGGTGTCAGCATTACTAATCCAGGGATGACACCTGAGCACAGAGATCAGACTGTTTGAGGTCTGGTCACTACACTGAGATTGCAATCTAAATGGACTATTGACCACACCAAGCTCAATGGAAATGTTTCGATGAGATAGATATCGTTTTCTGTGGGAGTCGACTTTGACGATCCGACTACGAACGTGCGAAGACAACGTCGAGGGTTATTGACCACGGAGCACAATCAACCTGACCACGAGGGTCTATTTCCTGCGAGCAAACAAAGAACAAGCAAGAAACTAAGATTGCAATCTGGATATTGCGAATTAAAAGAGGAAAGCTTCATTAATGAAGGCGGGGTTCTGTGACGTCTCGGTCTGGTCATTGGACACAAACTAAGTACGCAATGTTGCAACTTGCGAACTTTTAATCTGAACAAAACCCAAAGTCTAAACGACGCCGTAAGGGCTGTATATATGGAGGAATAGGGGGAATTTCGTGGCCATTGGAGGACGGGGTCCGAAATCCAACCCTAACTCTTGTTTCCCCACACATACGGACTCTAAAAACAGCCTATACTTAAGTATTTTGAAAATACATGGGCCTGGCCAAATAATAAGGTGACGCAGCACCTACAATAGCCTCTGGACGAAATTTATGAAGTGGCATCTTGTATATTTCGTCCAAGGCTTCATGCACTCCTTATGGTGGCTTCAAAGTCCTGAAATCATCACTTGTAACTCCGTTCTTGATCCCCTGCACATGCCATCATCTCCATGCTTGGTCTTGCTCCAGTGTTCATCCCCTCTTATTCCATGCCAGGCCCTTCATTTGTAAGCAAAACAAATGTTATCCAATTTAGGCAGCATCATATTCTCATGAACATTGAATCAGTACCAAGAAACGAAAGTACCTGATAATTCAATTGGTGTGCGCGAGCTCTAGTAATTGGTCCAGTATGTATAGCAGCAGGAGGCTGTGGGTGTAACAATGGTATTGATGTCCTCATCATCCTCCCCTTCTTGAAATGAAGTCGTCCTCGCCGGAAGCTCATCTTCCTCACCCAAATAAGGCTTCAAACCTGCAATGTTAAAAGTGGGACTAACCCCAAAATCTGCAGGTAGCTCAAGTTTATATGCATTATCATTTATTTTCTCTAACACCTTAATAGGACCATCAACACGTGGCATTAGCTTTGATTTGCACAAATTAGGAAATCTATCCTTACGAAATGTAACCAAACAAGATCCAGGTGCAAACACAACATGTTTTCTACCCTTATCTCCACCAAGTTTATATTTAGCATTCATATGCTCAATGGTTTCCTTAGTTAACTCATGCATTTTTAAAATCAATTCAACATGTTCTTTAGCATCAAAATTAACCATCTCCGAAGACGGAAGGGGCAACAAATCAATAGGTGCACGAGGTAGGAAACCATACATAATTTCAAAAGGGCACATCTTAGTAGTAGAATGCAATGAACGATTATAAGAAAATTCAACATGAAGCAAGTATTCTTCCCACATTTTCTTATTATTCTTCAAAACAACCCTAAGCATAGTAGACAATGTTCTATTGACTACTTCAGTTTGTCCATCAGTTTGGGGGTGACAAGTAGTACTAAAAAGCAGTTTAGTTCCCAACTTAGCCCATAAACATCTCCAAAAGTGGCTAAGGAATTTAGTATCATGATCTGAAACAATGGTATTTGGCACACCATGCAAGCGAATAATTTCACGAAAGAACAAATCAACAACATTAACATCATCATTGCTTTTATGACATGGTATAAAGTGTGACATTTTCGAGAACCTATCCATGACAACAAATATGATATCCCTCCCCTTCTTTGTTCGAGGTAAACCTAAAACTAAGTCCATAGATATATCCTCCCAAGGAACACTAGGTATAGGCAAAGGCATATATAAATCATGAGGATTGAGTCGTGACTTAGCTTTTTGACTTGTAGTGCAGCGAGCAACAAAACGCTCAACATCCCGTCTCATCTTTGGCCAAAAGAAATATGTAGCAAATATATCATCCGTCTTCTTGCGCCAAAGTGTCCCATTAATCCTCCTCCATGTGCCTCCTTCAACAACAAAAGACGAACGGAGCCAGCTGGAATGCATAGCTTATTAGCACGAAACACAAATCCATCATTAGGAATGAACTTGTTCCAAGTTCTCACTTCCTTACAATTCTGCAATACATCTTTAAATTCAGCATCATGCACATATTGATCTTTGATGGTCTCCAAACCAAATATTTTAAATTCAAGTTGTGAAAGCATAGTATAATGATGAGACAATGCATCAACAATAACATTTTCTTTACCCTTCTTGTGTTTAATGACATAAGGGAATGTCTCAATGAATTCAACCCATTTAGCATGTCTACGGTTCAGTTTTGCTTGACTTTTAATGTGTTTCAAAGATTCATGATCAGAATGTATAACAAATTCCTTGGGAAATAAATAATGTTGCCATGTTTCTAAGGTCCGAACAAGAGCATATAATTCTTTATCATAAGTAGAATAGTTCAGACTAGGCCCACTCAATTTTTCAGAAAAGTATGCAACAGGTTTGCCATCTTGTAATAACACACCTCCTAATCCAATTCCAGTAGCATCACATTCAAGCTCAAAAGTCTTAATAAAATCAGGAAGTTGGAGTAAAGGAGCATGTGTCAACTTATCTTTCAATACCGTGAAGGCTTCTTCCTGTGCGGTACCCCAAACAAAAGGCACATCCTTCTTTGTAAGCTCATTGAGAGGTGCAGCAATGGTGCTGAAATCTCTCACAAAATGCCTATAGAAACCAGCAAGGCCAAGGACACTCCTCACTTGTGTGACCGTTTTGGGCTGCGGCCAACTCTCAATAGCTTCAATCTTGGCTTTATCAACTTCAATTCCCTATGGAGTAACAACATAGCTAAGAAAAGATGCTCGGTCGGTGCAAAAGATGCACTTTACAAGGTTACTAAACAAACGTGCATCACGTAGAGCAATAAAAATAGCACGTAATTTTCCAAATGTTCCTCCAAAGATTTGCTATAAATCAATATGTCATCAAAGTAAACTACCACAAATCGTCCAATGAAAGCATGTAAAACTTCATTCATTAACCTCATGAAAGTACTAGGTGCATTAGTGAACCCAAATGGCATGACTAACCACTCATATAATCCAAACTTAGTTTTAAATGCTGTTTTCCATTCATCTCCCAATTTCATACGAATTTGATGGTATCCACTACGCAAATCAACTTTGGAGAATATTGTAGAGCCACTCAATTCATCAAGCATATCATCTAGCCTAGGAATAGGATGACGATAACGAATAGTAATATTATTAATGCCTCTACAATCAACGCACATACGCGACGTACCATCCTTTTTCGGCACTAAAATGATAGGAACAGCACAACGACTAAGGGATTCGCGTATATAACCTTCTTGAGCAGTTCTTGTACTTGACTCATAATCTCCTTCATCTCCTCTGGATTGGTACGGTATGGTCCACGGTTGGGTAATGATGCACCGGGAATTAAGTCAATTTGATGCTCAATCCCTCGAATAGGTGGTAATCCCGGTGGCACATCTTGTGGAAAGACGTCAGCGAACTCCTGCAAAATGTTAGTGACAGCAGCAGGCAAAGAGGAAGGCACGTCCTCGAATGAAAATAATGCCTCTTTGCACACAAAAGCATAGCAAAGAGATTTGCTAAAATCTAGATCTTCAATACCAGATTTGGTGGCAAGTAAACATGCACTTTTGAATTTAATTTCAGAAGCAACACTAGATGGTTTATTATTAGGGTTCATTTGTTGCTCAAATTCTTTTGCCACAATCTGATTGTCACTCTTATTTTTCTCCTGTTTTGCTTTATTAGCTCTATTAATACCATCTTTCAAAATGGAATCAGGAGTCATAGGAAGCAAAGTAATATTTTTTTCCTTATGAACAAGAGAATATTGATTGTTTCTACCATGGTGTACAGAATTCTTATCAAATTGCCATGGTCTACCAAGTAATAAGGAACATGCTTGCATAGGTACCACATCAAAATCCACATAATCAGCATATGTAGCGATACTAAAATGCACACGAATAGTACGTGTTACCTTAACCTTGCCGCTGTTGTTGAACCATTGGATGTAGTAAGGATATGGATGTGGTCTTGTGGTGAGAGATAGCTTCTCCACCATCTCCATGCTAGACAAGTTATTGAAGCTCCCTCCATCTATGATGACGTGAACAGAACGTTCCTTCACAACTCCCTTTGTATGGAACAAATTATGCCTCTGGTTTTGCTCAGCTTGTGTAACCTGCACACTCAAAACACGTTGAGCAACTAAACATTCATACCTGTCAGCATCTTCAGCAGCCATGTATTGCGTCTCATGATTAGAATCATCTCCACCGTGTTCTTCATGTGTAATAAGAGACAAAGTCTCCTCATCATAGTCACTAGCGGACTCATACCCACCATCCTCAGTAACAATCATCACACGCTGAGATTTGCATTCTCTCGCAAAATGTCCTCTTCCCTTTCAACGACGACAAATAATATCACTTGTGTGCCCTGTTGATGCCATGGAAGAAGAAGAGCTCTGCACAGGTCCGGCAGGTGTGCTCTTGGCAGATATTGGTGTTTGTGGCTGCTTTCTTGTATCACGGCTGGAGGTGGCACCTAATGGAGATGCTGGTGCAGTGGAAGTAGAGGATGCACGTGGTGTCCATGATGAAGATCGACCTGCGGAAAAGTTAGTTTGCGCCAATGCCTGTCGATCCTGCACTTCACGTTCAGCTTTACAAGCAAGATGGAATAAACGAGTGATATTAGTATACTCCTTATACTCTAGAATAGTCTGAATATCTCTATTTAATCCACCCATAAAACGTGCAAGCATAGCTTCATTCTCCTCAACAATACCACATCTAATCATGCCAGTTTGTAATTCCTGATAATATTCTTCTACGTAATTTTTTCCTTGTCTTAAACGTTGCAATTTTTGAAGTAATTCACGTTGATAATATGGCGGAACCCAACGAGTACGCATAGCAGTTTTCAAAGCAGCCCAAGTAGCTGGAATAGGATATAATCTACAATGCTCAGACCACCAAACACATGCAAAACTAGTGAAAGCTCAAACAGCAGCAGGAACACGTCTCTCCTCGGGATATTGTAAACATGTAAAACGTTGTTCAGTTCCTAACTCCCAAGTAATATATATATTAGGAACATATCTACCCTCAAATGGTGGAATATTCAATTTCAGTTAAGGAAGATGGTCATGATCTCGTACCTCATGTGGTGGTGCAGCCCTACCGTTGCGATGATATACCTGAGGACGACCTAGTGGTGGTGGTGCTGGTGGTTGCATGTAGTTCTGATTTTGATCAACCTTATCCTCGTAATGGTCCTCCACCTCTGCAGTAGCAGCAGGAGCTACAGAAGCCTCAACAACGGCACCAAAATTTTGCACAGGGTCAATGGGAACGCGCTGTGCTCGTCCCACTTGATTTGGAAGGCGACGTTGTTGTTGTTGTTGTAGAGGTGCATTAGCTGCAGTCGGTAGTGGTGGTGGAAGACGCGCGAGAAATTAATTAAACTTGTTATCGAGCTTTGTTTCGAATGCCTTCTCAATGCCATCTATCTTCTCCATGGCCTCGTCAAATCTATTTAGCACATCTTCCACCTGTCCACTCATCAGTTGCTGAAACTTATCATGTAACTCTTTGTTTGTCATGTTCTCCCAGTCAGTCTTTTCGGCTTGTGATCCTGCCATGGTTAGAAGCAATAGAAACACACAAGAATATGATCCTACAGACTACTAGGAAGTGGTGGTGATGGTGTGGTGGACAGTCACAAATCCGTCAAGCGAATCTCAAATTGTTACCAGTTCTTACCAAGCAGCAGGTGGTGATCAGCAACCGTTGTAGTCAAAACTCTCGAAGCTTGGATAGAGCGGTTACCAGGGAGAGTTAAACGCACAACGTAGATGTATGTGGAGCTGGGAAGGCTTATAATATGGTAGCAAAAAGGGGCAGCAATAATCAATTCAGATATGCAAAGTTAAATAAACGCTCAACGACGGTACTGTGTTGGTCCTAGGCTAGACCGTACTATAGACGCGAGCCTAAAACACTAACAAAATCATGGCGCTGCATGTAAACAAGAAAGGAGCACACTCTGGAATATTTTTTTTCACTTTTTTCTCTTTTTCTTTTGCTCCGCAACAATTTTTTTTCGAAAAAGTCTAATATGTCCTAAAAACTGCCTAGCCAAAATTTTCCAGACTTTTTTTTGCTCCGCAACAATTTTTTTCGAAAAAGTCTACAAATTTTTATTTTTTTTATGTTTGGAAATATTTTTCTTCTGCGAATAGCTCGGAAGTTGGGGAGTCCTACTCTATCACGACTCTGAGTATCGCGTGATCTGGAAATCGAAAACAAAGCAACAATTACTGGACTCTAAATAGGACTGGTGGCGGAGATGAATCTGGTGGAATCTCGGACTGGGGGCGGAGATGAATCTAGTGGAACTCAGACTGGTGGAGGATATATGTTGTAGGTGGACTCGGATTGGCGTGATGGCGACTGATATTTGGTGGCGGATATGGACTCAGATTGGCGGTGAATATGTGGTGGTGGTATATTGCAGCGGCGGTGAACTTGGTGCAGTGGTGGTATATGGCAGCAGCGATGATGATGATGCGGTGGTGATATATGGCAGCGGTGACGTGACAACTTGTGAACAGAACTCGAAACTCTAAAGGACTAGACGCTAAGACCAGCAACTTGGCACGATGATGCAACCGCAAATTCAACAAAGCAAATTCAGAAAAGATTATGCAAAGGCTCAGATTGGTTTTTTCATGGACTAACCCTAATCTTTTTTGGCTTTTTCATGGACTATAGGTATGAAGAACAGACTTGATCTAAACTACGAAAAGCTGTAAAATCTCACTGAGCAACCTGGAAATCTGATACCACTTGATAAAGGAGTCGACTTTGACGATCCGACTACGAACGTGCAAAGATGTCGCGCTTTAGCAATCGCTAAACCAACTTCCGAGGGTTATTGACCACGCTGGAGCACGATCAACCTGACCACGAGGGTCTATTTCCTGCAAGCAAACGAAGAACAAGCAAGAAACTAAGATTGCAATCTGGATATTGCAAATAAAATAGGAAAGCTTTATGAATGAAGGTGGGGTTCTGTGGCGTCTTGGTCTGGTCGTTGGACACAAACGAAGTTGGCAAAGTTGCAGCTATGGCGAACTTTTAATCTAAACAAAACCCAAAGTCTAAACGACGCCCTAAGGGTTGTATACATGGAGGAAGAGGGGGGAATTTAGTGGCCCTTGGAGGAGGGGTCCGAAATCAACCCTATGTAACATCCACAATGCGGCTATATCTCCCACGTGTCGGGGCACGACTTAGAGGCATAGCCGCATGGTAGGTTTGCCACAAGAGGGGTAATCTTCAGACAATCCCATGTACTGAATAGAAAGGGATAAAGAGTTGGCTTACAATCGCCACTTCACACAAATACAAGTTAAACATACATCATCCAGAATACAATCAAGGTCCGACTACGTAACCAAAATAAAAGGAAGACAACCCCAAAAGCTAGATCCCCGATTGTCCCAACTGGGCTCCACTACTGATCAAACGGAAACGAAACAACACAATGAACAAGATCTTCCTCGAGCTCCCACTTGAGCTCGGTTGCGTCATCTGCACTGGTACCATCGGCACCTGCAACTGTTTGGAAGTATCTGTGAGTCAGGAGGACTCAGCAATCTCACACCCACTAGATCAAGAATATTTAAGCTTATGGGTAGGAAAGGGGGTAGTGAGGTGGATCTGCAAAAAGCACTAAGCATATATGGTGGCTAACTTATGCAAATAAGAGCGAGAAGAGAAGCAACGCAATGGCCGAGAAGCTAGAAGTGATCAAGAAGTGATCCTGAAACTACTTACGTTCAAGCATAACACAAGAACCGTGTTCACTTCCCGGACTCCGCCGAGAAGAGACCATCACGGCTACACACGCGGTTGATGCATTTTAATTAAATTAAGTGTCAAGTTCTCTACAACCGGACATTAGCAAATTCCCATCTGCCCATAACCGCGGGCACAGCTTTTGAAAGTTCAAACCCTGTAGGGGTGTCCCAACTTAGCCCATCACAAGCTCTCACGATCAACGGAGGATATTTCTTCTCCCGAGAAGACCCAATCAGTCTCAGAATCCCGGTTACAAGACATTTCGACAATGGTAAAACAAGACCAGCAAGACTGCCCGATGCGCCGACATCCTGATAGGAGCTGCACATATCTCGTTCTCAGGGCAACACCGGCTGAACACTACATACAACTAAAACCAACCCTCAAGTTTCCCCGAGGTGGCATTGCAAGTGGCTCTATTTCAGACCAACACCTAGAGAAGCACTGGCCCGGGGGGGTTAAAATAAAGATGACCCTCGGGAACGTGACTCCCAAGGGAAAAGTAGGTGGTGGAGAGGAAAATGGTAAAACCAAGGTTGGGCCTTGCTGGAGGAGTTTTATTCAGAGAGAACTATCAAGGGGTCCCCATAACACCCAACTGTGTAAGGAACGCAAAATCAAGGAACATAACACCGGTATGACGGAAACTATGGCGGCAAGAGTGGAACAAAACACTAGGCATAAGGCCCAGCCTTCCACCCTTTACCAAGTTTATATATGCATTAATTAAATAATAGATATTGTGATATCCCAACATATCCATGTTCCAACATGGAACAAACTTCATCTTCACCTGCAACTAGCAACGCTATAAGAGGGGCTGAGAAAGCGGTAACATAGCCAAACAACGGTTTGCTAGGAAAGGTGGGTTAGAGGCTTGACATGGCAATATGGGAGGAATGATATAGCAAGTGGTAGGTATCACGGTATAGCAATAGAGAGATCAACTAGCAAGCAAAGATAGAAGTGATTTCGAGGGTATGGTCATCTTGCCTGAGATCCCGCAAGGAAGAAGAACGAGTCCATGAAGAAGACAAACGGACGTAGTCGAACGGATCCTCACAAACGCGACGTTATCAGAACTACTCCGAAGAAGCAACACCGGAAAGAAGCAAACAACATAGTAAACAACCACCACTTAAGCATGGCATGATGCACAACCAAGTATGATGCATGTCCAGTTTAATTATGCATGACACGGCAAACTGCACAAGCAATCCTACAAATTAAGTGGAGCTCAATATGCAACGATTTGCATATTGACGGAACACCACAAGACTTATTTAGTTCTCTCTTGGTTATGTGCTCAACAATATCAAATGTTGGTTAGCATGTCAAGAGGTGAAGCATAAGAAAAACTACCTATCTAGGCAAGTTTAAATGAGACTGGAACAACAAACAACAATTCCGGTAAATCCTCATGTGTAAATTTATGGATTTGGTACTATTCTGCCCTAAACCATATTTTAGAGTTTTTAAACATGCAATATGAGTGCACCATGTTAAACTAGGCATTTTTATACCCCATTTACATATAAAGTTTATTAAATTTGGAGCTACGGTTAATTAGTTATGAAATAAAGCATTTTAACATGGCGTATGAGCAAATTAATGCAACCAGTAGTTTAAACATTTTAAACATGGATGAAAGTTGGATATTGTGAAACTAGATGAAAATCTAGTCATTTTTCATATATAAATCATTTTAAACCGATGCACGGTTGTGGAGTTATTAAATGCATGAAGTCTAGGGACTATTCTGCAAAACTGAAATTCCCTGGAAAAAAAAGACAGAATCGCTGGAACAGGAAAAACCCATAACGGTCCGAATCTGACTAGCCAAGCAGAATAGAAAAAAGGAGGGCACAAGGGGGGTGGCCTCACCATGGGCCAGGCCCAGTCGGCCCAGGAGACGGAAGACGCTGCTGGGCCTTGCTGGAGAGGTTAACGCACGACATGGCTTTCATCATATCGTTCCAGCAGTTGTAGGCGGCAGTGGGACTTGCGGCGAGGGCAGACGATGGGACGACCACCGGCGGCAGGGACGAGGTTGGTGGAGCCGGGAACGGGCGGATCTGGCCTGCGGCTCTCCAGATCCGGGCGATGGCGCGACGGACATAGCTTCAAGCTGCGCTACACAACGGGCGGCCATGGCGGGCTCGGTTCCTGCGCGGGGAACAGAGAGAGAGATGAGGGAGAGGGAGGACGAAGGGAAAGAGAGAGAGAGGGAGATTGATCTGGCCTGGGGTCACCAGCGGCGGCTCCTGGTCGCCGGAGTTCGCCCCGGCGCGGTGTGAGGCGACGCAAGCGACGGGGACGAGCGGGAGGGAGCTCGGGGCAAGGGCGCCTGCAGGGCTGCGTGCGCGCGGCGGCGGATTGGGCCCGGTTTTGGCCCAGGGCGGGCCTCGCTCGGGCTTCGGCGGGCCCTCGGCCATGGGACGGGGAGGCAGGGCGACATGGCGCGCGCAGGTTGGAGGAGGGCACGGTCAGGTGGCGGCGGGGCTAATGGAGGCGCGACAAGTGGTGGCAGAGGACTTCGCCGGCGCGGAAATGGAGGAGAAGGTGGGAGGAGGCTGGCGGCTGGTGGTTGGGCAGCGCGGAAAACGAGGGAGGCTAGGGTTTTGACAGAAATGGAAGGGGGAGGCCGTCCATTTATAGGCAGGGGCTAGGAGAGGGGGTTTTAGTCCATTTTTGGACTGTTCGATCACCATCTGGCGGTCCAAAACGGAGAGGGGTAGCAGAGGTGGGCTAGTGGGCTGTGTAGAGGGCCATGGCTGAGAGAAGAGAAGAGAGAGAGAGGCCCGATGACTGTTTCCGGAGACCGAAAACGTCCGATGATTTGACCGACTATAATGTCGCTATAGTTATCCATTGGGGCGTCAAACGAACTCCGAATGCTATGAAACTTGACAGGGGGCCTACTGACAACATAACAACACCGCATGCCAACTTTCAACCCATTCGGAGAACATATTCCAGCCACTTACAAAATAATATTTCGGACGTGCCGCGGGCGCGTGCAAGTGTGTCTGGGCTCAGAACGGACAATAGACGGAACTAGGGGAACCCGGACGAATGCAAGTTTTGAAAACATGATGATGCAATGCACATGATGACATGGCAAGATGCAACACGCAAGAAAATGACATGGCAAAGACAGCGAATAACTGGAAGACACCTGGCGCAACGGTCTCGGGGCGTTACAACACTGCACCACTACAAGAGGATCTCTTCCCGAGATCTAGGATGACACTGGAGAGAAATGGAAGATGAAGAGGTAAAACAAAGTTGCTTCTTGGACAAACGAGTGAAACGATGAACATTGAGAGGTTAAACCATTTTTAGAAAAGAAAACAACGGAGATGATCGAAGTTGAAAACACTCGTTAGAAAAGAGGAACAAGGAAGAACAAATTCGGATAGCACTCCGGTTGAAAAGAGATGTAAGACTTGATAAGATGAAAAGAGCTTGAGCAGAGGGCACAAGACCCCGGTTGAATGGATAAGCAACGAAAAGAACATGATCTTTGACAAAAATGAGATAATGGGTTGAATAGAACAACAATACAATGCCTCCGGAACGAATGTAAGAATGGAATCAAAAGAACGGAGGGGAAAACAACATCTTATACCTCAAATGAGCTTGAAAAGCATCTTTAGGAGAAGGGTCGAACGGAGTTGTTGGAAAACCAACAACGAAAATAACAAGGTTGTAGTGGGCTTGTGGAGAACAACTCAAAACTATGAGGTGAAATTCTAGCACTAACGGAAACAATAGATTGGATTGATTTCAACAAGGAGACGAGAAACTTATTTCACCAGGAGGATAAATGAAGAACTTGGGTCATTTATAAGCACCATAAATAGCAACAATCCTTAGGGAAAGCTTTAGGTGAAATATAACCCAAGATACTCCAATGAAGACATTGATGGGTTGCAACGGATCTCATGAACGAATTGAAAATGGCGGGTTTAAAATATGTCATTCCAGACAACTTGTGAACCATGAAACACTAAGCAATTGTCAAAATGACATAACACCACCTCAAAAGATACGGTAGAATGAATTGCGCTTCGGAATGCAAGATGAATAATACTTGAGCTCCTCTGAAAAGAATCTCGATGAACACTTCGAGAAGGAATTAAATCCTTGATGAACCACCATGTAGAGCCTCAATGAAGAATTCCGGTAATAAAAGAATGATAAAAAAGAAGTGAAGGATGAAAGAATAAGATTGAGGCCTTGCAATGATTGGATGAAGCTTTGAAATGATATAATCGAGAACAACTTGGCACTCCGGAAAGGAAGATGACCAAATGAAATCAAGAATTTTGATGAGCCTCCGAAATAAGGAAATAATCGCTTGGATGAAACAAGAATAAGAATTACATTATGCTTATCCTTCATCAATTTAGATTGATGACAAGCAACAGATTTAGCATATTACTTATTCTCATAGAAAGGATTGGGGAAATACATAGCGCAAACTTGAGAAGGTCTTCGACGAACCACTGGTAGGATTTGGAAACAAACGAATGAATAGATATGATAACGAAGGAAGAGAAATCTAGAACGAACCACCGTAAGAATTGAAAATGAACGAAGAAAAGATAAAGAAACACCGGGAAGAATTAGCAAATGAACGAAGATGCTTGAGAGAATTTAGATACAAGTGAACAAAGAGATCATGAACTGACTAGAGAATACTTGGATGATGCACTGGTAAGATTTGGAGAACGAGAGCTGAAAGATGGAATGAATAATTCTGAGATGATGGGCTTTGGACGAATCAAACTGAAAAGACTCCTGAATTGCTCCGGATAGGTGAAAAGAATTCTCACAATCGAAAACAATTATGAGAGGATGACATCAAGCTAGAACCAAGAATCTTGATGAGAATGGAGCAAGATTTAAGGGAAACTCTTCTTCAGTCTTCAAATGCAGAGAATGACGATGAGAAACACCACCACGAATTGTTGAGATACTCCGAGATGACGAATAGAAAGGTTGAGCCAACGACGAATATTTTTGAAAGATCTTGGATAAATACAAATGACTGATGCTAATTCATTCTTATGTCAAACTTGGAGAAGAATTTGAGAGTAACTTCGAGAAAATAGAAGAGTCAGGTAAGATCCTGGGAAAAGACCTATGGGTTAGGGCCCACTCAAAAGATACACCATTGAACGATTTAAAAGAGAGATTGTGCCGGTTGAATTAAATGTCTTGAAAGAGATAACAACCTCGAAAGAGCTTGAACGAATGCAGAGTGGAAACACGAATCTTCGAGATATCTTCAGCACTCCGGAACAATTGAATAGCAAGCGGGGAATGATTATGAGGTGCACCGACATGAGAAAAACATTTGAAAGGAGGAAAAGGATATGATCAACAACGCTTGACTTGAATCCACCGGAGAATAAAAGAATGAAGAATTATACACTTGAAGCTCCGTTAGTATCTTCCTGAGAATCACCAGATAAGAACATTGACAGAAAAGAATGGAGAGGCTTCCCATCAATAAAATGATACTTGATTAAGAAATCCGAGTCCTTGAAGAAAAAGGGTGGGAAGGCGGGAAAACAAAGGCAACATGGGACGGATGAAACAAACAACGTTGAGAAGACTTAGAGTTGATCTTGCAGATGTCAAGAATGATCGGATCCACTTGAAGAGGAGCACACCGGTTGAGAAGAAATTGACATGACAAACTCGGTGATCAAGAAGGATTGGTATTCACATAGAAGTGTGAGAACACCACTTAGAAAGGTATGGAATCAACACTTGACATTGAAGCAACTCTAATAGCACAACTCAAAACAAAACAAAGGATTGGCTTGCAAAATAAGCTGGAAACAAACATATGATAGATCCCATATCGTATCATATGTCTGTTGGAAAGAATTCCTACGTGATACTTGAATTCCCACTTGTAAGCTCCCGAAACTTTCTGGTTATGCAATCAGGTGATGGGGATACAGGGGAAGCATAATATCTCACCCAAACTAACAATTCCTACATCCAGCTGTATCCATCCTTCAACACATAACCAAGAAACCTTCGGAAATCGTATACCTCAACCTTCGAAAAGCATCCGTTATACGAGTTATGGCAATACTCCCAAACTCCCGCCCTAGTACTGGGTGGCATCGTGGTTATCTCACCAACAATTACATAAAAGAGATTTTCGATGTCGGTGAAACTCAGGTATTCCAGAACAGCAACGATAAAATTTTGACGGCAACACCTCGGAGCTCAACTCCCCAGGACACTGCCACAACCCCTAAATGTCAGTAGGCACCAAGAACAATGTTCTCGTCACAAAACCATCGGAACAATTCCAAGATACCCGCGTGATCCTAATTTTTTTTCATGAAATTTGAGGAGATAAGAGTCAAAACTCTACATCAGGAGGCCTCACCAGAGCAACGAAGGGACTAAGGAGTAAAAAGAATCCTACTCTCTGATATATATAATTCTATAAGACTCAAAACATTTTCTTCTAGACTCAACAACGTCAGCGAATCAATCAGGCAGGGGGCTCCTAAGTCGGGGAAGGCTCTGATTACCAACTTGTAACACCCATAATGCGACTATATCTCCCACGTGTTGGGGCACGACTTAGAGGCATAGCCGCAGGGTAGGTTTGTCGCAAGAGGTGTAATCTTCACACAATCCCATGTACTAATTAGAAAGGGATAAAGAGTTGGCTTAAAATTGCCACTTCACACAAATACAAGTTAAACATACATCATCTAGAATAGAATCAAGGTCCGACCACGGAACCAAAATAAAAGGAAGACAACCCCAAAAGCTAGATCCCCGATCGTCCCAACTGGGCTCCACTACTGATCAAATGGAAACGAAACAACACAATGAACAAGATATTCCTCGAGCTCCCACTTGAGCTCGGTTGCGTCATCTGCACTGGTACCATGGGCACCTGCAACTGTTTGGAAGTATCTATGAGTCACGAGGACTCAGCAATCTCACACCTGCGAGATCAAGACTATTTAAGCTTATGGGTGGGAAAGGGGGTAGTGAGGTGGAGCTGTAGCAAGCACTAAGAATATATGGTGGCTAACTTACGCAAATAAGAGCGAGAAGAGAAGCAACGCAACGGTCGAGAAGCAAGAAGTGACCAAGAAGTGATCCTGAAACTACTAACGTTCAAGCATAACACAAGAACCGTGTTCACTTCCCAGACTCCGGCGAGAAGAGACCATCACGGCTACACACGCGGTTGATGCATTTTAATTAAATTAAGTGTCAAGTTCTCTACAAACGGACATTAACAAATTCCAATCTGCCCATAACCGCGGGCACGACTTTCGAAAGTTCAAATCCTGCAGGGGTGTCCCAACTTAGCACATCACAAGCTCTCACGGTAAACGAAGGATATTCCTTCTCCCGAGAAGACCCGATCAGTTTCGGAATCCCGGTTACAAGACATTTCGACAATGGTGAAACAAGACCAGCAAGACCGCCCGATGCGCCGACATCCTGATAGGAGCTACACATATTTCGTTCTTAGGGCAACACCGGATGAACACTACGTACAACTAAAACCAACCCTCAAGTTTCCCCGCGGTGGCGCTGCAAGTGGCTCTGTTTCGGACCAACACTTAGAGAAGCACTGGCCCGAGGCGGTTAAAATAAAGATGACCCTTGGGAGCGCGACTCCCAAGGGAAAAGTAGGTGGTGGTGAGGCAAATGGTAAAACCAAGGTTCGGCCTTGCTAGAGTTTTATTCAAAGCAAATTGTCAAGGGGTCCCCATAACACCCAACCGTGTAAGGAACACAAAATCAAGGAACATAACACCGGTATGACGGAAACTAGGGCGGCAAGAGTGGAACAAAACACCAGGCATATGGCCGAGCCTTCCACCCTTTACCTAGTATATAGATGCATTAATTAAAATAATAGATATTGTGATATCCCAACATATCCATGTTCCAACATGGAACAAACTTCATCTTCACCTGCAACTATAGCAACGCTATAAGAGGGGCTGAGCAAGCGGTAACATAGCCAAACAACGGTTTGCTAGGAAAGGTGGGTTAGAGGCTTGACATGGCAATATGGGAGGCATGATATAACAAGTGGTAGGTATCGCGGCATAGCAATAGAGCGATCAACTAGCAAGCAAATATAGAAGTGATTTCGAGGGTATTGTCATCTTTCCTGAGATCCCACAAGGAAGAAGAACGAGTCCATGAAGAAGACAAACGGACATAGTCGAACGGATCCTCACAAACACGACGTTATCGGAACTAGCCCGAAGAAGCAACACCGGAAAGAAGCAAACAACATAGTAAACAACCACCAGATAAGCATGGCATTATGCACAACCAACTATGATGCATGTCCCGTTTAATTATGCATGACATGGCAAAGTGCACAAGCAATCCTACAAATTAAGTGGAACACCACATGACTTATTTAGTTCTCTCTCGGTTATATACTCAACAATATTAAATGTTGGTTAGCATGGAAAGAGGTGAAGCATAAGAAAAACTACCTATCTAGGCAAGTTTAAATGAGGCCGGAACAACAAACAACAATTATGGTAAATCCTCATGTGCAAATTTATGGATTTGGTACTGTTCTGCCCTAAACCATATTTTAGATTTATTAAACATGCAAGATTAGTGCACCATGTTAAACTCGGCATTTTTCTACCCCATTTACATATAAAGTTTATGAAATTTGGAGCTACGGTTAATTAGTTATGAAATAAAGCATTTTAACATGGCATATGAGCAAATTAATGCAACCAGCAGTTTAAACATTTTAAACATGGATGAAAGTTGGATATTGTGAAACTAGATGAAAATCTAGTAATTTTTCATATATAAATCATTTTAAACCGATGCGCGGTTGTGGAGTTATTAAATGCATGAAGTCTAGGGACTATTCTGTAAAACTGAAATTCCCTGAAAAAAGACAAAATCGCTGGAACAGGAAAAACCCATAACGGGCTAAATCTGACTAGCCCAGCAGAACGGAAAAAAAGGAGGGCACAATGGGGGTGGCCTCACCATGGGCCAGGCCCAGCCGACACAGCAGAGGAGGAGAAGGGCCGGTCCAGGAGACGGAGGACACTGCTGGGCCTCGCTGGAGAGGTCAACGCACGGCGTGGCATTAGTCGTCTCATTCCAGCAGTTGCAGGCGGCAGCCGGACTTCCGGTGAGGGCAGACGACAGGACGACCACCGGCGGCAGGGACGAGGTCGAGGGAGCCGGGAACGGGCAGATCCGGCCTGCGACTCTCCAGATCCGGGCGACGGCGCGACGGGCGGAGCTTCAAGCTGCGCTACACACCGAGCGGCCATGGCGGGCTCGGTTCCTGCGCAGGGAACAGAGAGCGAGATGAGGGAGAGGGAGGACGAAGGGAAAGAGAGAGACATAGAGAGAGACGGATCTGGCCTGGGGTCACCAGTAGCGGCTCCTAGTCGCCGGAGATCGCCCCGGCGCGGTGTGAGGTGACGCAAGCGACGGGGACGAGCAGGAGGGAGCTCGGGGCAAGGGCGCCTGCGGGCCTGGGTGCACGCGGCGGTGGATCGGACCCGGTTGTGGCCCGGGGCGAGCCTCGCTCGGGCTTCGGCAGGCCCTCTGTTATGGGACGGGGAGGCAGGGCGACGTGGCACGCATAAGTTGGAGGAGGGCACAGTCAGGTGGCGGTGGGGCTAATGGAGGTGCGACAAGTGGCGGCGGAGGACTTGACCGATGCAGAAATGGAGGAGACGGTGGGAGGAGGCTGGCGGCTGGTGGTTGGGCGGCACGGAAAACGAGGGAGGCTAGGGTTTTGACAGAAATGGAAGGGGGAGGCCGTCCATTCATAGGCAAGGGGCTAGGAGAGGGGGTTTTAGTCCATTTTTGGACTGTTCGATCGCCATCTGGTGGTCCAAAATGGAGAGGGGTAGCAAAGGTGGGCTAGTGGGCTGTGTAGAGGGCCATCGACTGAGAGAGGAGAAGAGAGAGAGGCCCGGCGACTGTTTGCGGAGACCGAAACGTCCGGCAATTTGACCGACTATAATGTCGCTATAGTTATCCGTTGGGGCGTCAAACAGACTCCGAATGCGATGAAATTTGACAGCCGGCCTACTGACAACATAAAAACACCGCATGTCCACTTTCCACACATTCCAAGAACATTTTCCGGCCACTTACAAAATAATATTTTGGACGTGCCGCGGGCGCGTGCAAGTGTGCCTGGGCACAGAACGGACAAGGGATGGAACTAGGGGAACCCGGACGAATGCAAGTTTTGAAAACATGATGATGCAATGCACATGATGACATGGCAAGATGCAACATGCAAGAAAATGACATGGCAAATACAACGAATAACTGGAAGACACCTGGCGCAATGGTCTCGGGGCGTTACACCCTAACTCTTGTTTCCCCACACATACGGACTCTAGAAACAGCCTATACTTAAGTATTTCGGAAATACAAGGGCCTGGCCCAATAATAAGGTGACACAACACCTAGAATAGCCTCTGGAGGAAAGTTGTGAAGTGGCATCTTGTATATTTCGTCCAAGGCTTCATGCACTCCTTATGGTGGCTTCAATGTCCTGAAATCATCACTTGTAACTCCGTTCTTGATCCTCTTGCACATGCCATCATCTCCATGCTTGGTCTTGCTCCAGTGTTCATCCCTCTTATCCATGCCAAGCCCTTCATTTGTAAGCAAAACAAATGTATACAATTTAGGCAGCATCATATTCTCATGAACATTAGAATCATTACCAAGAAACGAAGTACCTAATAATTTAATTGGCGTGCGCGAGCTCTAGTAATTGGTCCAGTATGTATAGCAGCAAGGGTTGTGGGTGTAACAATGGTATTGATGTCCTCATTAGTTCCGGTCATTCTTATGCCAAAATGAGATGGTAACTTTTGCATGTGCTCCAATTGTAGACGTACAAATGCTATCACCGTTCGCTATAGGTATCCCATTCCACGCCTTGATGATATGCTTGATGAACTTAGTGGTGCCACTATATTTTTGAAGATTGATCTTAAAAGTGGTTACTATCAAATCCACATACAAGAGGGTGATGAATGGAAAACCGCTTTCAAAACAAAGTTTGGCTTGTATGAGTGGTTAGTCATGCCTATGGGTTTATCGGAAGCACCGGGTACATTCATGCATCTTATGAATCATGTCTTTCGCCCTTACATTGGTAAGTTTGTTGTGTTCTACTTTGATGATAACCTTGTTTATAGAAAATCTCTTAAAGATCACGTCACCCATGTCCGAACCATTTTGCAAACTCTTCAAAAAGAGCGTCTCTATGCTAACATGGAAATGTGCCTTTTTGGCGTTGATAAACTCGTTTTCTTGGGTTTTGTAGTTTCCTCTAAGGGTTTTCAAATTGATGACTCTAAGATCAATGCTATTAAAACTTGGCCCCAACAAACCAATTTGCAACAAGTGCGTATTTTCCTTGGTTTAGCCGGTTTCTACCGTAGATTGGTGAAGGACTTTAGCACCATTGCTTCACCTTTGCATGCTTTGAGCAAGAAAAATGCGCCTTTTGTTTGGGGACCATCCCAAGATACCGCTTCCAATGAGCTTAAAAATTTGCTGACTCATGCTCCCGTGCTTGCATTACCCAACTTTGACAAGACCTTTGAGATTAATTGTGATACTAGTGGTAATGGCATAGGAGGTGTGTTAACGCAAGAGAAGCGCCCCATAGCTTACTTTAGTGAGAAACTTTCCAGAGTGCAACTCAATTACCCCATCTATGACAAAGAGTTATATGCTTTAGTGTGAGTTTTGCATGAAAGGGAACACTATCTTCACACTCATGAATTCATCATTCATACCGATCATGAAACGCTTAAATACCTTAAGGGTCAAACTAAGTTGAACAAGCATCATGCTAAATGGAGTGAATTCATTGAGGCTTTTCCTTATATCATCAAGTACATCAAAGGTAAGATAATCCATGTAGATTGCAATCTCAGTTTCTTGCTTGTTCTTCATACCATGAAACAAGATAGATGATGCTTCACATGTTTCCAATCTCTTTTGTAGGGAAATATTGCGTCTACATGGAGTGCCAAAGACGATTGTCTTGGACCGTGACGTCAAGTTCGTAAGCTACTTTTGGAAGAACCTATGCGCCAAGCTCGAAATCAATCTACTCTTCTGCATGGTGTACCATCCACAAACTGACAGGTAAACGGAGGTGACCAACTGCACACTCTCCGCTCTACTTCGTGTTCTCATCAAGAAGAACATCAAGGAGTGGGAGGAGTTTCTACCTATCACCGAGTTCGCCTACAACCATGCAAGACACTCAACAACCGGCAAGTCCCCCTTCCAGGTCGTCTATGGATTTGACCCATTGTCACCATTGGACATTCTTCCTCTTCCACTCCAAAAGGGCATCAATATGGATGCAAGTGCACGTGTGACTCATCTCAAGAAGGTGCATGAAGATACAAGGCACACCATCAAGCGCCAAGTACAATGACTTGCGACCAAGCTCAACATCAACAAGCAAACCATGGTATTCAACATTGGTGATCTTGTGTGGCTACACCTTCGCAAAGACCACTTCCCCATCAAACGCAAGTCTAAACTTCTACCTCGAGCAGATGGACCCTTCAAGGTGCTTGCACGCTACAACAACAATGCTTACAAGATCGACCTCCCGCGCGACAAGTACAACATGAGCGACATCTTCAATGTCAAGGACCTCTCACCCTACCATGGTGATGAAGAATTTGATCCAAGGTCGGATCTTTCCCAAGGGAGGGGAGATGATGCGGAGCATCCCACGACCATCCCCATGGATGCATCTACACCTCCAACGACACCACTTGGACCAATGACAAGAGCCCGAGCGAAGGCTATCAAAGATAAGGTGAACTCACTCCTCTCCGAGCTACCCCTTTCTATGCATGAGACTTGGCTACTACATCAAGCGGGAACACTATGTGTGATCAGGTGCTTGGAGGAAAACCATAGACCAACTACACTCAGCACACAAGACGGTGAGGACACCAAGCTCCGGACGACCAGAGAGCTACGAATGTCGGATGACCTCGAGGCACCGGACGACTGGCCCTCTCCGGTTGACCGGTACACCGACACCCGAGCCAAATCACCGGATTTCCGGAGCCCTCCGGACGACTGACGCCCCGGACGTCCGACCCTGACCACACGTCCGATCGAAGCCCCCTCGAGCCAAATCTACGGACGTCCGACGAGCACCGGACATCCGGACCCCCGCGAGCCTCTAGACAAACGGTAACTCCCTGACGTCCGACGCCTGTGTGCTGTTTGCGTGGGCCGTAACCCATGTACCCCTTCGACCTCTAAGACTATATATATAGACCTTCTCCTTCTCTTTTCTAGGGTTAGCAAAGGATTAGCTCATATTTCGTGTGAGAGCTTTGCTCATCCACTTGGTTACTGTCTCCTCGGAGATAGCGCCTCCTCGGAGACGATCCCCCAAGAGGATTCAAGACCCCTTTACAAGAAGAACCTTAAGACCTCCTCACGGAGAAGATCGTGCTACTTGTATCGTCCTTAGTTGACCATGGATCGTGTGATCTCTTGTACTCGAGGATCTAGCATATGTGTGACTATTTCTTGTTAGTTTAGTGTTTCTCTCGTGTGTCCCCTTGTGTTTCCCCTCGTGTTTCCCCTCGTGTTCTTCGTGTTCATCGCGGGATCTGCTCCTTTCGTGAAAGATCGGCCCATAGGGTTCCTACCCTACATCAAGTCATATATATAGGAGTTGGGGGGGCGAAGGGGTACATGGGCCTCGGCCCAACATCATGCACGCAGGCACTGTCCGGATGATCCGGATGTTGGCCCGGATGATCCGTGCTTCGGGGTCCAAATGATCTGGGTTGGCGTCCCGATGGTCCGGCTGTGTCGTGGGCGCCGCGGGAGGTCCGGATGTCCGGGTCCTGGTCCAGACGTCCAGGTGTGGCCGGATGATCCGGTTTCATGGTGAAGCTTTGGGTGTCTTCGGGCGGGTTAGCCGGATCGTCAGGGCCATGGTTCGGATCGTCCGGGCTGGGGCCGGATCGTCTGGACAGCGGTCCGGATCGTCCGGGCTTCTGCTCACTTTGCCCTTCTTCTTCTCCGTCTTCACGTCCATCTTCCTCTTTGGATTCTCCTTGCTCCATAGCGTCTCCATGGCTAACTCCTTGATACCTGAGTATGCACAACGTCTCCGTTTGAGGTAGTAGCCATGTCTCATGTGCATCAACGTGGAATTTTGAGAGGAGAGATGTCACATCGGTTTCGAGAGCTCTTGCACGTGCTCGTGTCATGGGTCCTCTAGGAACTTGGTGAGACGATGGTTGGTCCATGGGGATGATCTTGGGATGCTCTGCATCAACGATCAACCTGACCACGAGGGTCTGTTTCCTGCTAACAAACGAAGAACAAGCAAGAAACTGAGATCGCAATTGAGATATTGTGAATAAAATAGGAAAGCTTAATTAATGAAGGTGGGGTTCTGTGACGTCTTGGTATGGTCATTGGACACAAACAAAGTACGCGAAGTTGCAGCTATGGTGAACTTTTAATCTAAACAAAACCCAAAGTCTAAATGACGCCCTAAGGGTTGTATATATGGAGGAAGAGGGGGAAATTTCGTGGCCCTTGGAGGAGGTGTCCTAAACCAACCCTAACTCTTCTTTCCCCACACATACGGACTCTAAAAACAGCCTATACTTAAGTATTTCGAAAATACATGGGCCTGGCCCAATAATAAGGTGATGCATCACCTAGAATAGCCCCTGGAAAAAAATTATGAAGTGGCATCTTGTATATTTCGTCCAAGTCTTCATGCACTCCTTATGGTGGCTTCAAAGTCCTGAAATCATCACTTGTAACTCCGTTCTTGATCCCCTTGCGCATGCCATCATCTCCATGCTTGGTCTTGCCCCAGTGTTCATTCCTCTCATCCATGCTAGGCCCTTCATTTGTAAGCAAAAAAATGTATCCAATTTAGGCAGCATCATATTCTCATGAACATTAGAATCATTACCAAGAAACGTAAGTACCTGATGATTTAATTAGCGTGTGCGAGCTCTAGTAATTGGTCCAGTATGTATAGCAATAGGGGCTGTGGGTGTAACAATGGTATTGATGTCCTCATCAGACAATGCTAACCCTAAAACATACGTAGGAAAAGATAATATATAGTCTAGGTGAGCGAAGGGGTACACGGGCCTCGGGCCCTTACACCGTGCGTAGAGAGGGGAGGCCGGATGTCCGAGCATCAGGCCGGATGTCTTGGCTAGAGTGGCCGGATGTCCGGGATGGAGGCGCTGGTTTGTTGCTCTCTGGATAGGCGGGGTCTGGATTTCCGGGTGAAGGGCGGGATATCCGGGTGCGCGGCACGGGCCGGATGTCCGGGCCCTGTAGACTTCGTCGATGGCTCCTTGCTGCTGTTGAGACTTCCAGGGGCCGGATGTCCGGGGTCATGGCCGGAGGTCCGAGCCCTGGGAGTTTTTCTTGACTTCTTCCATCGGTTTTCTTCATCCGTGAACTTGGGGACTTGTCTGTCTTCACGTGCATCTTCGGGAGGGTCCTCTTGGTACCTAATAATGCACAACATCTCAGACTTAGGTAGTAGCCATGTCTCGAGAGGATCATATGTGATATCACTAAGGTAGGAGGTCACCTCGTTCTCGAGAGCTCTAGCTTTTGCTCGTGTCATGGGTCGTCTTGGCTCTTGATGAGACGATGGTAGGTCCATGGGGATGACCATAGGATGCTCCTCATCATCTCCCCTCCCTTGGGAAAGATCCGACCTTGGATCGAAATCTTCATCACCATGGTAGGGAGAGCGATCTTTGATGTTGAAGATGTCGCTCCCGAAGTACTTGTCGCGTGGAATGTCGATCTTATAGGAATTGTTGTTGTAGCGTTCAAGCACCTTGAAGGGTCCATCCACTTGTGTTGGAGTAACAACATAGCCAAGAAAAGATACTCGGTCGGTGCAAAAGGTGCACTTCCCAAGGTTACCAAACACACGTGCATCACGTAGAGTAATAAAAACATCACGTAAATATTCCAAATGTTCTTCCAAAGATTTGTTATAAATCAATATATCATCAAAATAGACTACCACAAATCGTCCAATGAAAGCACGTAAAACTTCGTTCATTAATCTCATTGAAAGTACTAGGTGCATTAGTTAACCCAAAAGGCATGACTAACCACTCATATAAACCAAACTTACTTTGAAATGTCGTTTTCCATTCATCTCCCAATTTCATACGAATTTGATGGTATCCACTCTCAAATCAACTCTGGAGAATATTGTAGAGCCACTCAATTCATCAAGCATATCATCTAGCCTAGGAATAGGATGACGATAACGAATAGTAATATTATTAATGCCTCTACAATCAACACACATACGTGATGCACCATCCTTTTTTGGCACTAGAATAATAGGAACATCACAAGGACTAAGGGATTCACGTATATAACCTTTGTCGAGCAGCTCCTAGACTTGACGCATAATCTCCTTCGTCTCCTCTAGATTGGTACGGTATGGTGCACAGTTGGGTAGTGAAGCACCGGGCATTAAGTCAATCTGATGCTCAATCCCTCGAATAGGTGGTAATCCCGGTGGCACGTCTTGTGGAAAGACGTTAGCGAACTCCTGCAAAATTTTAGTAACGGCGGGAGGAAAAGAGGAAGGCACATCCTCGAATTAAAATAATGCCTCTTTGCACACAAAAGCATAGCAAACAGATTTGCTGAAATCTAGATCATCAATATCAGATTTGGTGGCAAGTAAACGTGCACTTTTCAATTTAATTTCAGAAGCAACACTAGATGGTTTGTTATTAGGCTTCATTTGTTGCTCAAATTCTTTTGCCACAATCTGATTTTCGCTCTATTTTCCTCTTGTTTTTCTTTATTAGCTCTATTAATATCATCTTTCAAAATGCAATCAAGAGACATAGGAAGCAAAGTAATATGTTTATCCTTATGAACAAGAGTATACTGATTGTTTCTACCATGGTGTACATACTTTTTATCAAATTGCCATGGTCTACCAAGTAATAACGAACATGCTTGCATGGGTACCACATCACAATCAACATATGTAGAGATATTAAAATGCACACGAACAGTACGTGTTACCTTAACCTTGCCGCTATTGTTGAACCATTGGATGTAATAAGGATGTGGATGTGGTCTTGTGGTGAGAGATAGCTTCTCCACCATCTCCATGCTAGCCAAGTTGTTGCAGCTCCCTCCATCTATGATGACGCGGACAGAACTTTCCTTCACAACTTCCTTTGTATGGAACAAAGTATGCCTATGATTTTGCCCAGCTTGTGTAACCTGCACACTCAAAACACATTGAGCAACTAAACATTCATACCTGTCAGCGTCTTCAGGAGCCATGTATTCCGTCTCATGATCAGAATCATCTACACCGTGTTCTCCACGTGTAATAAGAGCCAAAGTCTCCTCATCATAGTCACTAGCAGAATCATACCCACCATCCTCAGTAGCAATCATCACACGCTCAGATTTGCTTTCTCTTGCATAATGACCTCTTCCCTTACAACGACGACAAATAATATCAATTGTGTGCCGGCAGGTGTGCTCTTAGCATATAGTGGTGGTTGGGCCTGCTTTCTTGTATCACGGCTGGAGGTGGCACCTGATGGAGGTGCTGGTGCAGTCGAAATAGAGAATGCACGTGGTGTCCATGATGAAGGTTGACCTGCAGAATAGTTAGTTCATGCCAATGCCTGTCGATCCTGCACTTCATGTTCAGCTTTAAAAGCAAGATGGAATAGACGAGTGATATTATTATACTCCTTATACTCTAGAATGGTCTGAATCTCTCTATTTAATACACCCACAAAACATGCAAGCATAGCTTCATTATCCTCAACATTACTACATCTAATCATGCCAGTTTGTAATTCCTGATAATATCCCTCTACAAAATTTTTTCCTTGTCTTAAACGCTGCAATTTTTGAAGTAATTCATGTTGATAATATGGTGGAACCCAACGAGTATGCGTAGCAGTTTTCAAAGCAGCCCAAGTAGTTGGAATTTATTCGGATATAATCTACAATGTTCAGACCACCACACACAAGCAAAACTAGTGAAAGCACAAAGTGCAGCAGCAACACGTCTCTCCTCAGGATATTCTAAACATGTAAAACATTGTTCGGTTTCTAACTCCCAAGTAAGATATATATCAGGAACGTATCTACCCTCAAATGGTGGAATATTCCATTTTAGTTTAGGGAGATGGTCATGATCTCGTATCTGAGGGGGAGCCCTACCATTGCCATTATTTGCATGTGGATGACCTGGTGGTTGCACGTAGTTCTGATTTTGATCAACCTCATCCTTGTAATATCCCACATAATCTTCCTCCTCCGCATCAGCAGCAGGAGCCACAGAAGTATCGACAGCAGCACCAACAGTTTGGCCAGGCTCAAGAGGGACACGGCTCGCTCGGCGGAGGGCTATTTCGCGATGTGGAGGTAGTCGTCGTCGTCGTCGTTGTTGTTGTTGTTGTTGCTGTTGTTGCAGAGGTGCGGCAGGTGCAGCTGGTGGTGGTTGTGGAAGACGCGCAAGAAGTTCATTAAATTTGTTATTGACCTTTGTTTTGAATGTCTTCTCAAAGCCCGTTCAGCACATCTTGCACCTGTTCAGTCATCATTTGCTGAAATTTATCACGCAACTCGTTATTCGTCATGTTCTCCTAGTCAGTCTCATCGACTTGTGATCCTGCCATGGTTAGCAGCAATAGAAACACACAAGAATATGACCCTACAGACTACTAGAAAATGGTGGTGGTGGGGCATCACAAATCCGTCAAGCAAATCTCAAATTCTTACCAGTTCTTACCCAGCAGCAGGCGGTGATCGGCAACAGTCGTAGTCAAAACTCTCAAAACTTGGATAGAGCGATTACCAGGGAGAGTCAAACGCACGACGTATATGTATATGGAGATGGGAAGGCTTATAATATGGTAGCAAAAAGGGTCAGCAACGGTACTGTGTTGGTCCTAGGCTATACCGTGCTAGAGATGCGAGCCTAGATCACTAACAAAATCACGGTGCTGCACGTAAATAAGGGAGGAGCACACTCTGAAATTTTTTTCCTTTTTTCACTTTTTTCTCTTTTTTTTCCTCCGCAACAATTTTTTTCTCGAAAAAGTCTACAAATGGTCTAAAAACTGCCTAGCCAGAATTTTCCAGACTTAGTTTTTTTAAACTGGAACTATTTTTCTACTGCGGGTAGCACGAAAGTTCGGGAGTCCTACTCTGTCATGACTCGAAGTATGGCGTGATCTGTAAATCCAAAACAGAGTAATAAAATACTGGGCTCGGACTAGGACTGGTGACGGAAATGAATCTGGTGGAACTCGGACTGGTGACGGACATATGTTGCAAGTGGACTCGAATTAGCGTGATGGCGGCGGATATGTGGTGCCGTATATGGACTCGGATTGGTGGTGAATATGTGGTGGTGGTATATGGCAGCGACGATGAAGTTGGTGTGGTGGTGGTATATGGCAGCAGCGATGATGATGATGCGGTGGTGATATATGGCAGTGGCGACGTGACAACCTGTGAACAGAACTCGAAACTTGACACGACGATGCAACCGCAAAATCAACAAAGCAAATACAGAAAAGATTATGCAAAGGCTCAGATTGGTTAGGATAGGATGAACTAACCCTAATTTTTTTGGCTTTTTCGTGGACTATAGGTATGAAGAACATACTCGGTCTAAACTACGAAAAACTGTAAAATCTCACCAAGAAACCTGGAAATCTGATACCACTTGATAGAGGCGAAGGTGTCCCGATGTTTCAATGAGATATATATCGTTTTCTGTGGGAGTCGACTTTGACGATCCGACTATGAACATGCGAAGACGTCGCGCCTTAGCAATCGCTAAACCAACTTCTGAGGGTTATTGTCCACGCCGGAGCACGATCAACCTGACCACGAGAGTCTATTTCTTGCGAGCAAACGAAGAACAAGCAAGAAATTGAGATTGCAATCTGGATATTGCGAATAAAATAGGAAAGCTTTATTAATGAAGGTGGGGTTCTGTGACGTCTTGGTCTGGTCGTTGGACACAAACAGAGTACGCGAAGTTGCAGCTATGGAGAACTTTTAATCTAAACCAAACCCAAAGTCTAAACAATGCCCTAAGGACTGTATATATGGAGGAGAGAGGGGGGAATTTCATGGCCCTTGGAGGAGGGGGTCCGAAACCAACCCAAACTCTTGTTTCCACACACATACAGACTCTAAAAACAACCTATAATCAACTATTTCGAAATTACTTGGGCCTGGCCCAAAAATAAGGAGACGCATGACCTAGAATAGCCTCTGGACGAAATTTATGAAGTGGCATCTTGTTTATTTCGTCCAAGGCTTCATGCACTCATTATGGTGGCTTGAAAGTCCTGGAATCATCACTTGTAACTCCGTTCTTGTTCCCCTTGCGCATGCCATCATCTCCATGGTTGAACTTTCTCAAAAGATCATCCATCTTGTCCAAGCTAGAACCTTCATTTGTAAGCAAAACAAATGTATCCAATTTAGGCAACATCATATTCTCATGAACATTAGAATTGTTACCAAGAAACGGAAGTACCTGGTAATGCAATTGGCGTGCGCGAGCTCTAGTAATTGGTCCAATATGTATAGCAGGAGGGGCTGTGGGTGTAACAATGGTATTTGATGTAGGGTACGAACCCTAGGGGGGCGATCTTTCACAAAAGGAGCGGATCCCGTGATGAACACAAAGAACGTGAGGGGAAACACGAGGGGAAACACAAAGGGAAACACCAGAGAAACACTAAACCAACAAGAAATAGTCACACATATGCTAGATCCTTGAGTACATAAGAGATCACATGATCCACGGTCAACTAAGGATGATACAAGTAGTACCTCTCCGTGAGGAGGTCTTGAGGTTCTTCCCGTAAAGGGGTCCTGAATCCGCTTGGGGGATCTTCTCCGAGGAGAAGGTAACCAAGTGGATGAGCAAAGCTCTCACACAAAATATGAGCTAATGATGCGGAGCATCTCAAGGCGATCCCCATGGACTTACCTAAATCTCCCACGACACCACTTGGACCAATGACAAGAGCCCGTGCGAGTGCCATCGAGAACAAGGTTAACTCTATCCTTGTTGAACTCCTCTTTGACCCACTTGAGACATGCCTACTACCTCAAGCGGAGATGCTTTGTGTGCTTATGTACCATGGAAACAACCAAGGAGAAGTTACGGTACCAGATAGACATCGAAAGCATGAAGAACATCTTCCCATCTCAGAAATCCCGGAACAACCACCCATGTACCACCCAACAACCGCCCAGGCGGTACAACCGCTAGACTACTGGTCAACTACTGGTCAAGCTTCTGTCATCAAGTGGTGCTAGGCTGGTACAACATTGGTTTATCCCCACAATAGCCACCCGACCGGTACAACCGCCCCAAGCACTTGTACAACCACTGAGCACCTTCGGAAACATCTCCAAGAACCGATACCTGAGCTCCCAGCGGAACAACCACCACCATGACTGGTACTACGGGCCTGCCTGTGCGCAGTGAAAGGGTCAACGACCCGTGTAACCCCCAACTTACCCTTTATACTATAAGAACTCCTCCCCTAGCTCCGAATTAGGGTTAGCAAAGGATTAGCTCATATTTGTGTGAGAGCTTTGCTCATCCACTTGGTTACCTTCTCCTCGGAGATCGCGCCTCCTTCGGAGAAGATCCCCCAAGCGGATTCAAGACCCCTTCATGGGAAGAACCTCAAGACCTCCTCGCGGAGAATATCATTCTACTTGTATCATCCTTAGTTTACCGTGGATCATGTATGTCTTATGTGTTTGAGGATCTAGCATATGTGTGACTATTTCTTGTTGGTTTTACTGATTCTCTCGTGTTTCCCCTCGTGATTACCCTCGTTTTGCCCCTCGTGTTCTTCGTGTTCTTCATGTGATCCGCTCCTTTCGTGAAAGATCGGCCCCTAGGGTTTCTACCCTACATCATCTTGGTATCATGAGCCACGTTGATCACGATTTTGGAGCCTCCCCTCTTTGTTTTCTAGCTTGATTTTCTAGTTTTTGTCCTAAATTCAAAAATCCCCACCAAAAATAGCCCCCAATTTTTTTTGTGATTTGTTGGTGTGATGAAGTTTTGTTGGATTTGATCCGCGGACTTGTTTGGTTTCAAGTGGACCTAGCATCTCCCCAAGTTTCACCACTTTCCATCCATGAATTCCATCCACTTTTAGCCCGAAAATCATCCGTTTCCGACACAATTTCGTCCCGACACCAATGGTACTTCCACCCACTCCAAGCGGTACCACCGCTGAGCTCTAGGAGCGGTACAACCCCCATCCCTAGCGGTACTACCGTCCCTCCCAGGTTCAGCCTCGGTTGATTGACAGTTTTGACCATAACTTCCACATCCGGAATCCGATTTACGCGTTCTTTAGCTCGTTGAATAGCTATTGACATCCTACATCCATATAGATAGATTCCTACACAATTTGACAATTTGACAACTTCAAACTTTTTTCATTTATTGGCATCATTGCCTAGGCCCTCCACCATATCATGTGCATAACACCACCGCTTTCCGCAAACAGTCTCACTTCCACATTGCCAACTTCGAAAGCACCATGTTGACTTTGGTTTTGATACTTTGAGTTGTGGTTCATCGTTTCCTAGGGTGTTTCGGCTAACTAGGAACGGTTCGACATCGACATCACCAATGCTCATCATCAACGGTAACCTCACCTTGGCATCGTGATATCATCATACATTCTTGCAATTGCATTGATAACCCCATAGCCTTACTTTTTGCGTTGCCTTTGAGTATTGCGGGCAACGTGACTTGTGCACATTAGTGATCATAAATCCCATAACATACGTGCATATCATTGGTGCATATCTTGGTATCATCTCTTGTGTCACAAGGTTGTCATCGCATACACAATTGCTATCTTGGTTCATGAATCATTGCATGAGAAAAGATCTCAAACAAAAAAAGATCCAAACAAGCTTTTAAGAAAACAAGGGAAAGATAAGTAAAGAGCTTTTAAGCAAGAACCATAGCATCATACAATATTAAGATTGTCATAATAGATCATCTTGGATCATATCGATGAAACACCATACATAGAGCATACTTGGGATATAAGTGGTTGCATTTTTTGCTTAGTAGGTTGTGCACAAGTCTTCATATCCGCCTATTGTGCAATCGTGGTAGCATCTCTCTAGTGTTGTGCAACAAGAGCATTTTCGTGGATTCCACATTTTGGCTCATCCTTGGTTGCACGACCCCGCTTATCTCTTTGCGAGTGTGTTTCCGTGTACCGTATATTGCTTGGTCTACTTGTTGCATTGCAAACTTGCGAATCTTTTCCAACATTATTGAAGCTGACTAACAATTGCATCAAATTTTGTGCCACTATCCTAACCAGGCTCCACCATAAGCTTTTACTTGTGTAGGTGTGAGAAACCGACAAGAATTGGTAACAATTGTGCTATTTCCTTATTCCACATTGGAGTGATCATTGATCCACATTCAACTTTGGTCAAGGTACATTTGGTATACGTTCTTCTCTTTCTCCCACTCACATATTTCTTTTGGAATGATGGATAGGCCAAGTACTTGATGCGGAGTAGCCCAAGGTCATCCCCATGGACCTACCATCGTCTCACCAAGTGCCTAGCGGACCCATGACACAAGCACATGCAAGAGCTCTTGAAACCGAGGTGACATCTCTCCTCTCACATTTCCACTTTGATGCACATGAGACATGGCTACTACCTCATACAGACACATTGTGCATACTCAGGTAACATGGAGAAGCTAAGGAGCAAGGAGAAGAAGAAGAGGAAGATGGACGTGAAGACGGAGAAGAAGAAGTGATGAAGAAGAAGCTACAGGCTCCGGACAACCGGCCAGGACCGGACGTCCGACGATCTCCAGGCTCCGGACGTCCGACCCAGACCGGACGTCCGACGCTTCCACACCCGAGCCAAAACTACGGATTTCCGACACCCCTCGGACGTCCGACCCCGACCGGACGTCGACCGAAGACCACCCGAGCCAAATCTATGGACGCCCGACAGGCACCAGACGTCCGGACCCTCGCGAGCCTCCGGATGACCCGTGACTCCTGGACGTCCGACGCCTGTGTGATGTTTCGTGTTGGGGCGCAACCCATGTACCCCTTCGCCCCCCTCTTTTGCACTAAGACTATATATAGACCTCATATTCCTTCTAGCTAGTGTTAGCATTGGTTTTCTCATTTGAGAGATAGAGCATTGCTCATCCACATTGGATCCACTCCTCGAGAGAGACCACGGCCTCTTCGGAGAAGATCCCTTTGACTTCAAGACCTCCTCGCGGAGAAGAACATGAAGACTTCCTCACGGAGAAGACCGGCTTCCCTTGTATCGTCCCTAGTTGATCGTGTACCGTGTGAACTCTTATGTATCCGAGGATCTAGCACATGTGTGACTATATTGTGTTGGTTTAGTGATTCTCACGTGTTTTCTCTTGTGTTTCCCCTTTGTTTCCCCCTTGTGTTCTTCGTGTTCATCGCGGGATCCGCTCCTTTCGTGAAAGATCGGGCGATTTGGGTTCTACCCTACATCATCTTGGTATCATGAGCCAAGTTGATCACGATTTCGGAGCCTCCTTGTTGTGTTGCTAGCCTAGTTTTTGTTGTTTTTGTCCCAAATTCGAAAATTCCCCACAAAAATAGCCCCAATTTTTTTTTGATTTGTTGGTGTGTTGAAATTTTGTTTGATTTGATCTGTGGATTTGCTTTGTTTTGATTGGATCTAGCTTTTCCCCCTTGTCTCCAAACTTCCATCCACAAAATCCTCCGGATTGGACGAATTTCCACATCTCCACCACGAACCCCTACACCCAAATTTCACCCTGGCACCAGACGTCCGACCCCTACCGGACGTCCGACGATCGGACGATCGGCCCAACTCGGACATCAGACGAACCCTGACGAAACTGATATTTTTTTCTTCCGTTTTGCACCACCATTGCCCCACATTTCCGCATACGCACTCCTACCACCTATACACCATCACCACTTCCGCATACCACCAACCTTGCTTACCCGTTTCGCACTCCGACACGTTTTGCCTCTTCTAGCTTTGAGAATTTGAGTTGTCATTCCGTATCCTTTTGTGTTTCGGCTATCTAGGTACGGTTCGACATCAACATCACCGCCACTCATCTTCGCCATGGACGTGTCATCGACAACGACCACCTCGACTACATCTTGGTATTCGTTCCACCATTTTGACACCATACCGTAAGCAAGAATGGTAACCTCGTCTTGGTATCGTGATACATCATTCTTGCCATTACATTGATAGGCATCATAGCCTTACTCCTTTGCGTTGCTTACCAAACGAGACTAGCCATTGAGTATTGCCGGCAATGAGACTTGTGCACATTAGTGATCATACTTCCCATAGCATAGATACATCATTGCTGCATATATTGGTATCATCTCTTGTGTCACAAAGTTTTCATCGCATACACAATTGCTATCTTGGCTCGTCAAGCATTGCATGAGAAAAGAGCTCAAACATCAAAGAGCCAAACAAGCTTTTAAGCAAAAAGGAAAGATAAGCAAAGAGCTTTTAAGCAAGAACCATCGCATCATACGACATTAAGATTTTCATACTAGATCATCTTGGATCATATCATAGGAACACCTTGCATAGAGCATACTTGGGATAGAAGTCGTTGCATTTCTGCTAAGTAGGTTGTGAACAAGTTCTTGTATCCGCCTATTGTGCAATCGTGCTAGCGTCTCTCTGGTGTTGTGCAATAATAGCATTTTCGTGGTTCCCACATTTTGGATCATCCTTGGTTTCCCAACCCCACTTATCTTTTTGCGTGTGTGTTTCCGTGTACCTTATATGCTTGGTCTACTTGTTACATTGCATCTTGCGAATCTTTTCCAACATTATTGAAGCTCACTTACAATTGCATCAAATTTTGTGCCACCATCCTAACCAAGCTCCACCATAAGCTTTTACTTGTGTAGGTGTGAGAAACCGACAAGAGCTAGTACCAATTGTGCTATTTCCTTGTCCTACATGGGAGTGATCATTGATCCACTTTCTACTTCGGTCAAGGTACATTTGGTATTCGTTCTTCTCTTTCTACTACTCACATTTGTATTGGAATGATGGATAGGCCAAGTACTTCTACAAACCCACTCTTCATTGAGCACGTCGACGACATGAACTCCTACGTCACCAAGAGCCACCTCTTCGGTGCACAACGTGCTTTGCATCAAGAGAAGCAAGCAATGAGTGAACGCATCGACAACCTCACCGCCGACTTGCGACTCTCCGAGCAACGTACAAGGGACTACTTCGACCACAAGCTCGACGATCACAAGCAAGAGAATGACGCAAGGATGGACGAGATTCAAGCTTTGCTTCTCAACCGCTCTTCTTCCACTTCGTCTTCATCAAGGACCCGCTCAAGTCGACACTCCGACTTCACCCACTCCGGCTCAAGTACACCGACATCGAACACTTATGCCGTGTCGCGCGCAACGATCGTCAAGAAAGCCTCAATCCTCTACACGACACCGAATCTCAAGAGCACCGACAACGTCAAACCCAAGAGGCTTTGGCGCTAGCACGAGAACAGCAACGACAACGCCAACATGAAGAGGAAGAGCGAGCGCGTATACACCAAGTTGCACAAGATGTCGAAGCAAAACACTGAGAACAACAACTCCGTGAAGCTCAAGCACTTGAGGCGCAACACACCCTCCAAGATTCAAGTTGAGCCATAGCCAACCGAGGCTGACAAGCTCGTGAACAAGAGGAAGCACTTCGCGAAGAAGTTCAAGAACGAAGATTTCAAGCTCGCGTGAATCGTCAAGTTCCTCCTCGATCTCGACAAGCCCCTCCACAAGCTCGCCAAGAACATCAAGTTCATCAAGAGCATGAAGACAATGGAATTCATCCACGACAAGAGCAACATGAGGTTGACAACCCTCCTCACCAAGAGTGTCACGAGCTTGACAATCATCAACAACATGGGCATCATCATCCCCGACTCCAACACAATGAAGAGAGATGCTACGGCAAGCTCAAGTTCACCATGCCCAAGTTCAATGGAAGCAACGATCCCGAGAAGTACCTTTCATGGGCATTGAAGGTCGACAAAATCTTCCGTTTGCACAACTATGAAGAAGAGAAGAAGATCGCGATGGCATCCCTTGAGTTCCAAGACTATGTCCTCATTTGGTGGGAACAAGTCATCGAGCGCCGAGAGGCAAGAGGTGAACCACCCATCACTACTTGGGCACAAATGAAGGATGTCATGAGAGCATGCTTTGTGACTACCTACTACAACTGCGACCTCTTCAAGAAACTCCAACTACTCAAGCAAGGAACCAAGAGCGTTGAAGAGTACTACAAGGAGATGGAGATTGCCATGATACGAGCCAATGTCACGTAAGACGATGAGCAAACTATGGCATGTTTCATGAATGGACTCAACCATCCTATCAAGAAGATCACCGACTTGCAACCACACTCGAACCTCATCGAGCTAGTGCATCAAGCTACAAAGCGGAACGTCAAGTGCAAGACGATTACAAGTATGCCAAGTTCTCATCCAAGTCCTACCGCTTCTGCAACAACCAAGCTTCAACGACTCCAACACCTTCTATCAAGCCATCTACAAGCAACGTCGACAAGTCGAGTTCCAAGAAAGCTTCGTCAACTCCAAGTCATCCTCCTACTACAAGAAACTTCAAGCCGAGAGCTTCATCATCCTCAACCCCCACCGATGAGACCGTCAAGACAAGTTCCTTCAAATGCTTCACTTGCGGAGGCCAAGGCCACAAGTCCTATGAGTGCACCAACAAGCGGACCATGATCCTCAACAACGACGGAACCTACGACTCAATGAGTGAAGGAGAAATAGACACTCTTGAGCAAGTCGTCATGCACCAGCAAGTGAACGATGAAGAGGAACAAGTCTTTTGCGATGAAGATTCATGTCCCGCTCTTGTTGCCTCCAAGGTCTTGACTCTCCAACATCACCAAGAAGAAGACGAAATATGCCACATATTCCACACCAAGGCCGGCATCAATGGACGCTCCGTCAAGGTCATCATCGATGGAGGGAGTTGTCATAATGTCGCAAGTGAAGAACCTTGCTCCAAGCTCCAATTGCCCAAGACGAAGCACCCACATCCATACAAAGTGCAATGGCTTAGCGACTCCGGCACTATCCAAGTCAAGCATCGAGTACAAGTCTCCTTCAAAATTGGCGCCTATGAAGCACCTTAGAGTGCGACGTCGTTCAATGACCGTTTGCCACCTTCTCCTTGGACACCCATGGCAATTTGATAGATGAGTCATCCACAACAGCCGAACGAACCACTACATCTTCAAGATGAAAGGGAAGGAGTACGTACTTCGTCCAATGTTGCTAAGCCAAGTGATCGCCGACAAGCAAGCCACCCATCGTGGAGATAATAGTGAGAGAGTGAGCCACCAAAAATAGAGTGAGCACCACAAGCCCAAATCAAGCGCCTCCACGATGAGTGACAAGAAGAACTTAATCCTATTTGCCACCAAGAGTGAGATAAGAGGAGTGTGTGAGAACCCATCTAGTGTCCTACACTATGTCCTTTTGTGCAAGAACAATGCACCACAAGCTAACAGCTCTCACACTCTTCCTCTAGTATTGTCTTCTCTTTTGCAGGAATTTCACGATGTTTTACCTGACGAGCTACCTCCGGGACTACCTCCACTACACGGCATCGAGCACCGCATCAACCACATCCCCGGAGCACCGCTTTCGAACAAAGCTCCCTACCGCATCAACCCCGAAGAAACCGAAGAAACGCAAAGGGAAGTAAAGCATCTCATAGACCATGGACATGTGCGTGAAAGTTTGAGCCCTTGTGCTGTCCTGGTCATTCTTGTGCCAAAACAAGATGGTAGCTTTCGCATGTGCTCCGATTGTAGACCTATCAATGCTATCACTGTTCGTTATAGGTATCCCATTCCATGCCTTGATGATATGCTTGATGAACTTAGTGGTGCCACTATCTTTTCAAAAATTGATCTTAAAAGTGGTTACTATCAAATCCGCATCTGTCGGCGTCCTGGGAACAGAGGTCCCCAGGCTTGCCTGCCTGCGGCCCGCGGCGTGGCTAAACCAGTAGGCCGTATGGCCCATCTTCATCAACAAGGCATCCACGACCATCGCGAGGGGCCAAGCCTCACGAAACGGACAACACAAGACCTCCTCTGGAGTGGCCTAGTTGGGCAGGCTCACAAGGAGCGGAGATATGAAGGCGAGGCAAATATCACAAGGCTCTCGTGATGTGAGCCATGACGATCGACATCAGGAGGGCGCCAGTGCGCGAAGCGTCCTTGTTTCCTCTTTGGTGCTAAGGAGGCCTGTGCAGGCGCGGAGTACTGAGGCATCAGGCAAAGGTTGCCATATCGGTGCAACAAGGCCAGGACCAGAAGGACGGCAAGACGGAGGTCATCGTGGAGCCCAAGACGGCGTCACCACCAGAGCCTTTGGCACGTGAAGACCACTTTTGTCAGGATAGCTTGTACTAGCTGTCCCCCTTCAAATTAACCCGCTGTTGTTGGCTCCCTTCCCGCTCAATATTTGGGAAGAGGACCAGGGCCTATATAAGTAGGACTAGCCACCACCATGGATAGAGGGAGAGGAGAGAGATCACTCTCACCCACACAAGTTAGTCAAGCACAAGAACACCACAACCTCAGGATGCTGTTCTTCCCCTTGTATTGTTCACATCACCCCAAGAGGCAATCCACCCCCACCACACTGGAGTAGGGTATTACACCACAACGGTGGCCCGAACCACTATAACTCTTGTGTCTTTCCGTATTGCGAATTCGTCGAGTTCGTCCGCAAGATCTTAGCGAGCTAGGGCATAGATCGGTGGGAGGAAAAGACTTCGCGCGCACCCCAGTGTTCGAACCTTAAGGGTTTGCTGGAACCCCACATCCGACATTTTGCGCGCTAGGTAGGGGTGTGCCGGAGCTTCTTCTCCGACAACCGACTTGCAGGTGCTCCGCGGCCGCGATGTCCGACGACCCAAGAGATGACGAGATGACTCCAACCGCTAGGCAGCCTGGCCAGCTCGGTCGGTGCCGCCCGCCTATGAAGACCTTAACCCCACGCTCCAGGCGGCACGAGCGCCGTCCAATCCGGCGGGGCGCGGGTGATGCGGCGGGGCGTCATCTACCATCACTCCGCGGCAAGTGCGAGCCGCTGCCAGAGCCGCAAGCCACGCCGCGGCAACGGCGCCGCACTCACGGCGAGAACAGGCAAACACGCAGGCAGCACTCAACATGGCAAGGGAGCTGCTACGGTGCCGGCTGATGGAAAGCGGCCGGGACACACTACTGGAATGCTTCGCCGAGCTGCTGGACGCGGCAGCCTCGGGAGCCCCGCCCTTCTGCCATCAGCTTCCTCCTTAGACCACTACGGGGATTCTCGGCGGGCCACACCGCCACCACGCACCATCAGGCGCGCCAGGGGGCTTCGTCAACACCAGCACGGCCGGCGGTGCCGGGGGCTCTACCACCCCAGTACCTCCTGCAACAAGCATGGGGACAAGCGTCGCCTTCCATGGCCCAAGTGGGATGCCATGCTATCACCCCCAGGACATCACGTTGGGCCGGACGACATGGAGTGTGGGGCACCACGACGAGGTGTTCGGGGTAACAGCCCCAGAAGCCTACATGCCCGGCATGACGGACTAGGAGTACACGCCGGAGAACGACCCCGGCTCATTTGTTGGAGAAGATTGGGAAGAAGGGATGCTAGGAGTCAATGCTTTCCAGGAGCTGTTGGGGAACCACCACGACCGCGTGTGCAACGACCGCTATAGGGTACCCCTAATCCCTCAGGAGCAAGCTTACGCTAACCATGAGTCGCAGGAGGAGCAGGTCACCATAGCGGTAGGTGGCCCCAGCTCGACGGCCCCCCTGGCAGCGGGAGGATCGTGTTGGCAGCTATAGGAGAGGGGTCGGGAGCCAGGCCCCTCCCCAAAGCATGCAAGGCCAGGGGTTACCCGGAGGTAGGCCCTCTGCCGGGGAGGCTTCGAGGACCCTTCCCCCGGGATAGGACCCGTGGTCACCGAGGGAACCGCTGGCGTCCCCTTTTACCTCTTTTTGTGTCGTCCTGGTGACCGGTTGGCTCAAAGGAGGTCAGGGGTGGCACAAGGTGGGGCCCTCGTCTGGCGATATGAAGCAAGGCCGTTACCTGTGAAGAAGGCCCAATGCCTGTGATGCTCGCCGCCCGTGACACTCTCACGTAATAATGAGTTTGGGCTGTACATGCCTCGGAGTCTCAGGAGCGCCGGCCTCAGGCCCTGGGGCTCCCTCCCACGCCTAGTGGCAGCACTTAGCTCCGCGCTGGTGAGAAGACTTGAAGACCTGAAGACTAGACTAGGTGCCGGACGCGACCTTTTGCTTTGGATCTCTCTTTCTGTGGCTTTGCTTTTTGGATCTAGATTTAAGTTGAAGCTGAATTTTTTATCGATGCGCGCGGGGGGTGCCTTTTCTTGTTTGAGCCATTTCTCACCTTCCGGATCTCGTTTGGTTTGGGACTCATGTCCATCGCCTTTCCCTCGCAAGCTCCTCGCGAGCCGGACCGCGCAAAGCGCACGCTCGTGAAGCACGCGCCAGCGTTGCGGCTGGCGCTCACCTCTTGAGGGGCCCCCTCAGACGGGGCGATAAGCTCCACAGGATTCTTAGAAGCTCGTCGCTTCACGACCCAGCCCGGAGCTGGCCCTGACTAAGCTAAACCACGACGGGATGCTCACCCCGGCTTCACGAGTTCACGAGGACACATACCCACATCGCATAGGAAAGTAAAAACTACAATTTGCTTACATGAGGGGCTCCCCCTCTCAAAATGCTCTTACGAGCCTTCCAAGGGACACGCCCGAGTTTTGCATGTAGGATGAAACGACAGGAGAACATGGGATCAGCCCGAAACATCACTCGCTACATCACCCGCGGACGCGTCACTCGCATCAACATTGTCTTCGTCGGTGTCGTCTTCGTCTGCGACGACCACCACCGCGTCATCCTCCGAGGTGAAGGCCCTAACTAATGCGTCCACATGGTCCTCTACCCAACGAGCCAGGTCGCCCCGGACGCTCGTGGGTACGGGGGCAATGCGGCGTCGAAGCCCAAGTTGGGGTCGGCATTCAGAAGGTGGCTGAAGACACGGGAGAAAGCGCGATCAAGCAGACCACGCCCCCTTTCCTCCACAAGCTGGCGATCCCTGGAAGATCGAGCCTCCAGGCGCGTCACCACCTCGGTGAAGAAGGTCAGGTGGCTAGCATACTCATTCGAGTGAGGGGCCAGGGCGTTCTCGTCGCAGATGTAACCCAGGGTGGTGTTGGACCTGTTCCGGAGGTCCTGAAGCATAGGAGCATGCTCGCGCTCCAGCGTCTGGCGCTGAAGCACTTCCTCCCTGTTTTGCCGTGCGACGGCCTCAGCATCATCAACTCGGTTCCGGAGAGAGAGAGTAGCTCGGCGCGGGCGGAGGCCAAATCCGCATGCGCTGTAACCAGGGTGGCGGTTGTGGCCTCCGCACGCCTCTCGGCCTCATCCAACCTAGGCCTGAGGGCGGCAGCCCTCGCATCCTCCAGACCCGTGAGTTTCAGCTTCGAGTCGTACCTGCCCTCCAAATCTACGCGAACCTCGACCACCCGGCGATTGATCTCCTGCTCGACTCTAGCCTCGCGGGCCCCGACGACGTCTTCTGCTTGACCAACTTGACGCTCCCTGGTCTCCAGTTTGCTCGAGCTCGAGGCTGCGCTCCACAGCTTCCAGGGCCAACCCCTCCTCGCGCTTCCGGACCTCCTCTTCCTCCGCGGGCGTCCCCCTCAGTGATGCAAGAGCGGCCCCGCGTGCCTCCACCTGCTGCTCAAGGGACGCGCTCTAGGCCTGGAGCCCCCACGTGCGCTCCCCTGCAGCCCCGCGATGGCGATCGGCCTCACGAGCCTCTTCCAAGGCTCGCGAGCGGGCTTCATGGGCGATCTTGTGGGACGCCTCGGCCTTCGCATTCTCGAGGTCGCGCTGATAGCAACCGAGGTTGATGGCCACCCTCAGCTTGCGCTGATGGCCACCCTCAGCTTGCGCCGCTCCTCCACCGGTCGGAGACCTTCAGCCTCAAGACGCGAATCGACACCAGCGAGCTCTTCACCGAGGCGGCTCGTCGCGCCCATCGCCTCCTGGAAAAACTCATGACGAACTACGCTCCGCCGGCACTCGAGCTCGAATGCTCGACTCGTGTTGTCCTCTACCTCGGGGGCAGCGGGGGGAGCATCAAGTGGCGCGCTACCTCCTGGCGGGGGGCTGGGGGCTGGCGCCACGCCTGGCAGGGGGCTGGGGGCTGGCGCCACGCCTGGCGTCAGCCCGTCCAAGTGAGGAGCCCAAGCTGATCGGGGCTCGCGCTTGAAGTGGAACTGAAGATCGAGGTCAGCCAGCGGCTGTTCATGAGCAAAGGAGGAGTCTTGGGCACGCCCGCCGAGCTCCACACCAGACCGTGGGGGAGGGGCGGCCAAGCCGAGGAATCAGCGCGCCATGAAAGCGGGGACGCTCCCCCAACCGACCTTGCACCAGGGGTGGCAGGTAGGCCAGGAACGCTCAAGGCCAATGGGGGAGTTGGTGAAGGAGGAGGTAGCCTCTCGGAAGACGCAACAGCGTCGACAGAAGGAGCCCTAAAGGACAGACGTCAAAATAAGAATACCACACGCAAGAAGCCATGGCAATAAGATTCTTACGCGTCAATGGCGATGTACTTCCGACGCTTCAACGGCCCGAAGATATTGCTGCCACTGGGGGACCCCTTCCTCTTGGGAGCTCCTCGAAGTCCACACAAAGACGACCGAAGCGCTGGACGTGACGGCCGGTGCACGGGGAGCCGAAGAAGAACTAAGAGGGATGCCTTCAGGGGAGCCCGGTCGTGGCGAACAGCCCGGCGCCTTATCACTGCGACCTCCCGAGGCTCCTGGAGCCTCAGCATCGGGAGCCACTTGCTGCATCTCCTCAACAATCTACACCTCAGGAGGAGGGTCGTAGGCCCCCGAGGACTACACCCCCAGATCACCACTCGACATGTGCTCCTCAACACTCGAGCCGCTGGCCCCCGTCGCAGCTCGCCCTCCTGCGCCGCCACCTGGGGGGAGCTCGGCACCGGCGGCAAGGAGGGTGACCACGATGATGGGGTTCTCGCGGGGCCCCATCAAGCGGATTGGGCGCAGCCCCCACTCATAAGAGGGAGGCATGCTCGCGGCAAATGTGACTTTGTTCTCGCAACAGTACAACAGGCAGCTGTTCCTGGGCATCTCATCCAGTAGAGGGACACCTGATAGGACCGTGAGCACTGTTTGCCACACTGCAAGAGGAAGCCCCTCCTCCTGAAACCTCATGTTGTCCTAGCTGCAGAGCAAGTCCCACATCGGGCGGGAGTGGCGCTGAAATGGAGCGACTCGACGCCTGACGAACTCCCTCACCACCATGGGCGCAGTCACGACGAGGTCCTTCAACCACCTCAGCCTGGCCCAGACGGGGGCAAGGCAGGGGCTCGTGAGCTTCTGATGACCCTAGCCGGAGTTTGGAATAGCAGGCCCCACCGAAGCTTGGAGCAGAGGGTTGAGCACGCCGGCGTCAACAAACACCCATCGTGTACGGAACTCGCTCGTGGATGAAGGAAGCTCGAAGTCGATCCCCGCACCTGCTGTCACAGCCACGGCCTAGAAGCCCACGCACCCCGAGCTCTACCGGGGACCGGTGAGATGCAATCAGAAAAAGTGGCAGAGGAGTGCCACGGAAGGAGCGATGCCCACCATGGCCTCGCACAAGAAGGCGAAGACGGCAAGAAGGGTCACAGATTGAGGGTCGAGATGGAGCATGGGGATTTGATAGTGCTCGAGCACCGCGTTGAAGAAGGCGGAGAAGGGAGGAATCAGGCCAGCCCAGAGGGCCTCAATGAAGATCAGAATTTCGGCGACTGCCCGAGCCATGCGAGCGCGAGACGTGGGCCAAGCTGCCGTCGCTCCCCACTCGTTGAAACTGGAGGCAAGCATGGGGCGCACCTTGTCCATGGCTTCGTTGTTGAGCACCCGGGGCCGCCTGAGCGCCGAATCGAAGGATGGAGGCGCAGTTGGCGAGGACACAGGTTTCTTCCCCTTCTCGGTTTGTTTCGGCGACATGGCGGTGAAGCAGGCGGAGCGCAAGTCAGATTGGGAGGACGGAGCAGGGCCTCGAGGAAGCAGGGAGATTGGAAGAGCCAGGCATGGCGAATGAAGAATAACTGTGTAAGAGGCGGGGGCCGCACAGCCAGGCGGATTCAAAGGCAGCGTGGGGAAGTGGAGACGCCCACATCCAATCAACCGCCACGCGTGAACCGAGGCCGCAGGCTTTTGGGGCCCACGGCGCTCTGTACTTGGCCCTTGGCTTCGCCGCGAAGCCAAGCCCGAGCGCACCTTGGGCCCGGGGGCTACTGTCGGCGTCTTGGGAACGGGGGTTCCCAGGCTTGCCTGCCTGTAGCCCGCGGCGTGGCTAAGCCAGCAGGCCGTACGACCCATCTTCATCAACAAGGCATCCAAGACCCTCACGAGGGGCCACGCCTCGCGAGGCGGACGACACAAGACCTCCTCTAGATTGGCCTAGTCGGGCAGGCTCACGAGGAGCGGAGATATCCAGGCGAGGCAAACCTCACGAGGCTCTCGTGACGTGAGCCATGACGATCGACATCAGGCGGGCGTCAGGCGGGCGCCAGCGCGCGCAGCGTGCTTGTTTCCTCTTTGGTGCTAAGGAGGTCTGCGCAGGCGAGGAGTAGCGAGGCATCAGGCAAAGGTTGCCATATCGCTGCAACAAGGCCAGGACCAGAAGGACAGCAAGACGGAGGTGATCGTGGAGCCCAAGATGGCGTCACCACCAGAGCCTTTGGCACGCGAAGACCACTTTTGTCAGGATAGCTTGTACTAGCTGTCCCCTTCAAATTAGCCCGCCGTTGTTGGCTCCCTTCCTGCTCAATATTTGGGAAGAGGACCAGGGCCTCTATAAGTAGGACTAGCCACCACCATGGATAGAGGGATAGGAGAGAGATCACTCTCACCCACACAAGTTAGAGAAGCACAAGAACACCTCAACCTCGGGAGGCTGTTCTTCCCCTTGTATTGTTCATCATCATCGCAAGAGACAATCCACCACTACCACACTAGAGTATGGTATTACACCACAACGGTGGCCCAAACAAGTATAAATCTTGTGTCTTTCTGTGTTGCGAGTTCACCGAGTTCGTCCGCAAGATCTTAGCGAGCTAGGGCATAGATCGGTGGGAGGAAAAGACTTCACGTGCACCCCAGTGTTCGAACCTTAAGGGTTTGCCGGAACCCCACATCCGACAACATCCAAGAGGGTGATGAATGGAAAACCGCTTTCAAAACCATGTTTGGCGTGTATGAGTGGTTAGTCATGCCTATGGGTCTATAGGAAGCACTGGGTACTTTTATGCGTCTTATGAATCATGTCTTTCGCCCTTACATTTGTGTGTTTGTTATGGTCTACTTCGATGATATCCTTGTTTTTAGCAAGTCTCTCAAAGAGCATGTCACCCATGTCCGAACCGTTTTACAAACTCTTTGAAAAGATCGTCTCTATGCTGATATGGAGAAATGCCTTTTTGGCGTTGACAAGCTCGTTTTCTTGGGTTCTGTTGTTTCCTCTAAGGGTGTTCATGTAGATGAGTCCAAGATCAATGCTATTAAGACTTGGCCTCAACCAACCAACTTGCAACAAGTGCGTAGCTTTCTTGGCCTTGCGGATTTCTATCGTCGCTTTTTGAAAGAATTTAGCACCATTGCTTCGCCTTTGCATGCCTTGAGCAAGAAGAATGCACCTTTTGTCTGGGGACCATCCCAAGATACCGCTTTCAATGAGCTTAAGAATTTGCTTACTCATGCTCCTGTGCTTGCATTACCCAACTTTGACAAACCCTTTGAGATTCTTTGCGATGCTAGCAGTAATGGCATAGGAGGTGTGTTAACATAAGAGAAGCGACCAATAGAATACTTTAGTGAGAAACTCTCCGGCGCGCTACTCAATTACCCCATATATGACAAAGAGCTATATGCTTTAGTCCGTGTTTTGCATGAATGGGAACACTATATTCGCCCTCATGAGTTTATCATTCATACCGATAATGAAACGCTCAAGTATCTTAAGGCCAAACCAAGTTGAACAAGCGTCATGCTAAATGGAGTGAATTTATTGAGTCTTTTCCTTATGTCATCAAGTACATCAAAGGTAAGGAAAACATTGTGGCGGATGCCCTTTCCCTCATATGCATGCTTGTTACTCAACTTGAATTGGATGTCATTGGCTTTGAGCATATAGAAGACTTGTATGAGTATGATCCTACTTTTGCTACTCCTTATGCCAAGTGTTTGACGCACACCTCTTCGGAACGCTATTACATCAAAGATGAATTGATGCGGAGCATCCCAAGGCCATCCCCATGGACCCAACTACATCTCGTACAACACCTCTTGGACCCATGACACGAGCACGTGCAAGAGCTATTGAAACCGAGGTGCCATCTCTCCTCTCACAATTCCACTTCGGTGCACATGAGACATGGCTACTACCTCATATGGACACATTATGCATGCTCAGGTATCATGGAGAAGCTAAGGAGCAAGGACAGGAAGAAGAGGAAGATGGACGTGAAGACGGAGACGAAGAAGAGGAGCTGCAGGAAAAGTCCGAGCCACCGGACCACCGACCGGGAATGGACGTCCGGATCCTGAAGCATCAGCGAACGTTCGGTCTAGACCGGACGACTAGCGCACCTCCATCCAAGCCAAACGAGCGGACATCCAGTCCAGACCGGACGACCGGTGCCCCTGCACCCGAGGCAAAAGAGCGAACGTCCAACTGATGTCTACCACACAACCTTCTTTTTGTAGACGTTGTTGGGCGTCCAAGTGCAGAGGTTTGTAGGACAGTAGCAAATTTCCCTCAAGTGGGTGACCTAAGGTTTATCAGTCCGTAGGAGGCGTAGGATGAAGATGGTCTCTCTCAAGCAACCCTGCAACCAAATAACAAAGAGTCTCTTGTGTCCCCAACACACCCAATACAATGGTAAATTGTATAGGTGCACTAGTTTGGCGAAGAGATGGTGAAACAAGTGGTATATGGATAGTAGATATAGGTATTTGTAATCTGATAATAAAAAAACAGGAATGTAACTAATGATAAAAGTGAGTGTAAACGGTATTGCAATGCTAGGAAACAAGGCCTAGGGTTCATACTTTCACTAGTGCAAGTCCTCTCAACAATAATAACATAATTCGATCATATAACTATCCCTCAACATGCAACAAAGAGTCATTCCAAAGTCACTAATAGCGGAGAACGAACGAAGAGATTATGGTAGGGTACGAAACCACATCAAAGTTATTCTTTCCAATCAATCCGTTGGGCTATTCCTATAAGTGTCACAAACAGCCCTAGAGTTCGTACTCGAATAACACGATAAGATAACTTCAAAGGGGAAACTCAATTCATTACAAGAGAGTAGAGGGGGGAGAAAACATCATCGGATCCAACTATAATAGCAAAGCTCGCGATACATCAAGATCGTATCACCTCAAGAACACGAGAGAGAGAGAGAGAGAGAGAGAGAGAGATCAGACACATAGCTACTGGTACATACCCTCAGCCCCGAGGGAGAACTACTCCCTCCTCGTCATGGAGAGCACCGGGATGATGAAGATGGCCACCGGAGAGGGATTGCCCCCTCCGGCAGGGTGCCGGAACGGGTCTATATTGGCTTTCGGCGGCTACGGAGGCTTCTGGCGGCGGAACTCCCGATCTATCGTGCTCACGGATGTTTTTAGCATATATGGAGATATATAGGCGGAAGAAGTACGTCAGGGGGGCCACGAGGGGCTCAGGAGGGTGGAGGGCGCGCCCCCTGCCTCGTGACCTCCTCGTAGATCCCCCGACATGCACTCCAAGTCTTCTGAGCTTCTTTCCTTCCAAAAATGAGTTCCGTGAAGTTTCAGGTCAATTGGACTCCGTTTGGTTTTCCTTTTCTTCGAAACCCTAAAACAGGGTAAAAGCAGAAACTGGCACTAGGCTCTGGGTTAATAGGTTAGTCCCAAAAATGATATAAAAGTGTATAATAAAGCCCATAAACATTCAAAACAGTAAATAATATAGCATGGAGCAATCAAAAATTATAGATACGTTGGAGACGTATCAGCATCCCCAAGCTTAATTCCTGCTCGTCCTCGAGTAGGTAAATGATAAAAACAGAATTTTTGATGCGGAGTGCTACTTGGCATAATTCCAATGTGATTCTTCTTAATTGTGGTATGAATATTCAGATCCGGAAGATTCTAGACAAAAGTTCATATTGACATAGAAAATAATAATACTTCAAGCATATTAACAAAGCAATTATGTCTTCTCAAAATAACATGGCTAAAGAAAGTTATCCCTACAAAATCATATAGTCTGGCTATGCTCTATCTTCACCACACAAAATATTTAAATCATGCACAACCCCAATGACAAGCCAAGCAATTGTTTCATACTTTTGACATTGTCAAACTTTTTCAATCTTCACGCAATACATGAGCGTGAGCCATGGACATAGCACTATAGGTGGAATAGAATGGTGGTTGTGGAGAAGACAAAAAGGGAGAAGATAGTTTCACATCAACTAGGCGTATCAACGGGCTATGGAGATGCCCATCAATAGATATCAATGTGAGTGAGTAGGGATTGCCATGCAACGGATGCACTAGAGCTATAAATGTATGAAAGCTCAAAAAGAAACTAAGTGGGTGTGCATCCAACTTGCTTGCTCATGAAGACCTAGGGCATTTTGAGGAAGCCCATCATTGGAATATACAAGCCAAGTTCTATAACGAAAGATTCCCACTAGTATATGAAAGTGACAACATAGCAGACTCTCTATCATGAAGATCATGGTGCTACTTTGAAGAACAAGTGTGGTAAAAGGATAGTAGCATTGTCCCTTCTCTCTTTTTCTCTCATTTTTTTATTTTTTTATTTGGGCCTTCTCTTTTTTTATGGCCACTTTTCTCTTTTTTTATTTGGGCTTCTTTGGCCTCTTTCATTTATTTTTCGTCCGGAGTCTCATCCCGACTTGTGGGGGAATCATAGTCTCCATCATCCTTTCCTCACTGGGACAATGCTCTAATAATTATGATCATCACACTTTTATTTTCTTACAACTCAAGATTTACAACTCGATACTTAGAACAAGATATGACTCTATATGCATGCCTCCGGCAGTGTACTGGGATGTGCAATGACTCAAGAGTGACATGTATGGAAGAATTATGAACGGTGGCTTTTCCACAAATACAATGTCAACTACATGATCATGCATAGCAATATGAAAATAATGAAGCGTGTCATAATAAACGGAACGATGGAAAGTTGCATGGCAATATATCTCGGAATGGCTTTGGAAATGCCATAATAGGTAGGTATGGTGGCTGTTTTGAGGAAGGTATACGGTACCGGCGAAAGTTGCGCGGTACTAGAGAGTCTAGCAAAGGTGGAAGGGTGACAGTGCGTATAATCCATGGACTCAACATTAGTCATAAAGAACTCATATACTTATTGCAAAAATCTACAGGTTATCAAAGCAAAGTATTACGCGCATGCTCCTAGGAAAAGACCATCGCTCGTTCCCGACCGCCACTCATAAGGAGGACAATCAATAAATAAATCATGCTTCGACTTCATCACATAACGGTTCACCATACGTGCATGCTACGGGAATCACAAACTTCAACACAAGTATTTCTCAAATTCACAACTACTCAACTAGCATGACTCTAATATTACCATCCTCATATCTCAAAACAATCATCAAGTATCAAACTTCTCTTATTATTCAACACACTCATAAGAGAATTTTATTATTCTTGAATACCTAGGATATTAGGATTTTAAGCAAATTACCATGCTATTTAAGACTCTCAAAATAATCTAAGTGAAGCATGAGAGTTCATCTATTTCTTCAAAATAAAACTACCACCATGCTCTAAAAGATATAAGTGAAGCACTAGAGCAAATGACAAACTACTCCGAAAGATATAAGTGAAGATCAATGAGTAGTCGAATAATTGTGCAACTATGTGAAGACTCTCCCATACAATAATTTCATACCTTGATACTTTATTTAAACAGCAAGCAAAACAAAATAAAATAAAATGACGCTCCAAGCAAAACACATATCATGTGGCGAATAAGAATATAGCTCCAAGTAAAGTTACCGATGAACGAAGACGAAACAGGGGATGCCTTCCGGGGCATCCCCAATCTTAGGCTCTTTCCACTCCTTATTCCATAGTCCATCGAATCTTTACCCAAAACATGAAAACTTCACAACACAAAACTTAAAGTAGAAAACTCGTAAGCTCCGTTAGCGAAAGAAAACAAAAGACCACTTCAAGTTACTGTAATGAACTCATTCTTTATTTATATTGGTGTTAAACCTACTGTATTCCAACTTCTCTATGGTTTATAAACTCTTTTACTAGCCATAGATTCCTCAAAATAAGTAAACAACACATGAAAAACAGAATCTGTCAAAAACAGAACAGTCTGTAGGAATCTGTAACTAATGAAAACTTCTGGATCCCCAAAAAATCTAAAATAAATTGCTAGTCCTGAGGAATTTATCTATTAATCATTTTAAAAAAGAATTAACTAAATATCGCTCTCCAAATAAAAATGGCAGCAATTCTCGTGAGCGCTAAAGTTTCTGTTTTTTACAGCAAGATCAACAAGACATCCCCAAATCTTCCCAACGGTTCTACTTGGCACAAACACTAATTAAAACATAAAAACTCAATCATAACAGAGTCTAAATAAATTATTTATTAGTAAACAGTAACAAAAATCTAGGAACAAAAATAAAGTTGGGTTGCCTCCCAACAAGCGCTATCGTTTAACGCCCCTAGCTAGGCATGATGATTTCAACGATGCTCACATAAAGGATAAGAATTGTAACATAAAGAGAGCATCATGAATAATATGACTAGCACATTTAAGTCTAACCCACTTCCTATGCATTGGGATTTTGTGAGGAAACAACTTGTGGGAACAATAATCAACTAGCATGGGAGGGTAAAACAAGCATAACTTCAAAGCTTTAAGCACATAGAGAGGAAACTTGATATTATTGCAATTCCTACAAGCATATGTTCCTCCCTCATAATAATTTTCAGTAGCATCATGAATGAATTCAACAATATAACCAGCACCTAAAGCATTCTTTTCATGATCTACAAGCATAGAAATTTTATTACTCTCCACATAAGCAAAATTCTTCTCATTCGGGATAGTGGAAGTATCATAAGAGACTTGGATACTATAAATTGTTTCCACATTAAAAGAGTAATGTTCAGAGAAGGGGTAATCATAATCATGACAAGTTTTATAAATATAATCACTACTTTTTATAGCATATGTATCATCACAATAATTATCATAAGTAGGAGGCATGCTATCATCATTATAAATTTTCATATCAAAACATGGGAGACTAAAAATATCATCTTCATTAATCATAGCTTCCCCAAGCTTGGGACAAACATTAATTGCAGCAAATATATTCTCAAAAACATCATCTTCATCAAACATAGCATCCCCAAGCTTGTGCCTTTTCATATCATAAGCATCATTCTCATAATTAATAGTATGGATAGCACCAATAGTATAGCAATTATCATATTCTTCCAAGCAAGTGCCGAAAAGATTTTCAAGATCATAAGAAGTATCATTATCTTCCACAATTATATTTTCATGAGGCACAATAGTAATAGGAGCAGCATTATTTGAGAGAGATATCTTTTTACCTCTCTTCCTTTTTCTTTTCTTCTTCTTCACCACATCATGTGTGGGTTCAATCCTCTTTTTGGAGCTCCTTATTAATGATGTTGGTTGAATAGGAGGCTCCTCCTCGTTACCTGATTCATCATAAGAAATAATAGGAGGATATTGGGAAGTCTCTTCCCTTCCATTAGTATTCTCTTCATATTCTATTTGTTTTCTTTTCTTTATGTAGTTGGAAATATAAGGATTTTCAATACAATTCACCACACAATACATATAAATTTCCTCTAGATGAAATTCAAGAAGTTTATCAAGATTAAACTTTGGAATACCCTCAGTTATATGTTTCATTTCCTCATACCCTAAAAGAATACTAAGCTCTTTATGATTCTCAAGGGTAATAAATTATCACAATTTTTGGATACGATTCGGTCATGAAACAATCTGCATTGGAGATTTAAATGACCATGTTCATTGCAAAGTTCACAAGGGGCGCGAAAAATATTGAATTTTTCAGCACAATCATCAAGACTTTATTGCAACAATTTAGTTTCTAAGTACTTATGCCTCTTGCAATATCTATCTTCCCTATTTGGTGTGTACTTACAAACCCAATGCACTCCACAAAAATTGACATGTTTATAGGAGACATTTTCATCATAACTAGTGCAATCATCATTAGTATTATGGGTATTCAAAGAATTCGTACTAAAAACATTGCAATCATGCTCATCATTCAAATATTTAGTGCCAAACATTTTATAGATTTCTTCTTCTAACACTTGAGCACAATTATCCTTTCCATCATACTCATGAAAGATATTAAAAAGGTGAAGCGTATGAGACAAACTCAATTCCATTTTTTTATAGTTTTCTTTTATAAACTAAACTAATGATAAAACAAGAAACTAAAAGACTCGATTGCAAGATCTAAAGATATACCTTCAAGCACTCACCTCCCCAGGAACGGCGCCAGAAAAGAGCTTGATGTCTACTACACAACCTTCTTCTTGTAGACATTGTTGGGCCTCCAAGTGCAAAGGTTTGTAGGATAGTAGCAAATTTCCCTCAAGTGGATGACCTAAGGTTTATCAATCCGTAGGAGGCATAGGATGAAGATGGTCTCTCTCAAGCAACCCTGCAACCAAATAACAAAGAGTCTCTTGTGTCCCCAACACACCCAATACAATGGTAAATTGTATAGGTGCACTAGTTCAGCGAAGAGATGGTGAAACAAGTGGTATATGGATAGTAGATATGGGTATTTGTAATCTGAAAATATAAAAACAGCAAGGTAACTAATGATAAAAGTGAGCGTAAACGGTATTGCAATGCTAGGAAACAAGGCCTAGGGTTCATACTTTCACTAGTGCAAGTCCTCTCAACAATAATAACATAATTGGATCATATAACTATCCCTCAACATGCAACAAAGAGTCACTCCAAAGTCACTAATAGCGGAGAATGAACGAAGAGATTATGGTAGGGTACGAAACCACCTCAAAGTTATTCTTTCCAATCAATCCATTGGGCTATTCCTATAAGTGTCACAAACAGCCCTAGAGTTCGTACTCGAATAGCACCTTAAGACACAAATAAACCAAAACCCTAATGTCACCTAGATACTCCAATGTCACCTCAAGTATTCGTGGGCATGATTATACGATATGCATCACACAATCTTAGATTCATCTATTCAACCAACACAAAGGACCTCAAAGAGTGCCCCAAAGTTTCTACCGGAGAATCACGATGAAAACATGTGCCAACCCCTATGCATAGGTTCATGGGCGGAACCCGCAAGTTGATCACCAAAACATACATCAAGTGAATCACGTGGTATCCCATTGTCACCACAGATACGCCCGGCAAGACATACATCAAGTGTTCTCAAATCTTTAAAGACTCAGTCCGATAAGATAACTTCAAAGGGGAAACTCAATTCATTACAAGGGAGTAGAGGGGGGAGAAAACATCATAGGATCCAACTATAATAGCAAAGCTCGCGATACATCAAGATCGTATCACCTCAAGAACACGAGAGAGAGAGAGAGAGATCAAACACATAGCTACTGGTACATACCCTCAACCCCGAGGGAGAACTACTCCCTCCTCGTCATGGAGAGCACCGGGATCAGGAAGATGGCCACCGGAGAGGGATTGTCCCCTCCGACAGGGTGCCGGAAAGAGTCTAGGTTGGCTTTCAATGGCTACGGAGGCTTCTGGCGGCGGAACTCCCGATCTATCGTGCTCACGGATGTTTTTAGGGTATATGGAGATATATAGGCGGAAGAAGTACGTCAGGGGGGCCACGAGGGGCTCACGAGGGTGGAGGGCGCGTCCCCCTGCCTCGTGACCTCCTCGCAGATCCCCCGACGTGCACTCCAAGTCTTCTGGGCTTCTTTCCTTCCAAAAATGAGTTCCGTGAAGTTTCAGGTCAATTGGACTCTCTTTGGTTTTCCTTTTCTTCGAAACCCTAAAACAGGGTAAAAACAGAAATTGGCACTTGGCTCTGGGTTAATAGGTTAGTCCCAAAAATGATATAAAAGTGTATAATAAAGCCCATAAACATTCAAAACAGTAAATAATATAGCATGGAGCAATCAAAAATTATAGATACGTTAGAGACGTATCACCAGCCCCGACCGGACGATCGGCGCGACTGCACCCGAGCCACCATCAGCGGAAGTCCGGAGCTACCGGACGTCCGACACCCTCATCACAGAGCAGAACCAGCGGACGTCCGAAGGACACCGGACGACCGGCCGCTCCTGAGACACGGGATGACCGGCCACCAGCGGACGTCCGGTACCTGGCTGCGTCCAGATTGGGCCCGAGGCCGATGTACCCCTACTTTCGCCCCCATTTGCACTTAGACTATAAGTAGACCTCTCCCTCCTCCTTTCTAGGGTTAGCATTGGTTTAGCTCATTTGAGAGATAGAGCATTGCTCATCCACATCGGATCTACTCCACGAGAGAGACCGCGACCTCTTCGGAGAAGATCCCTTTGGATTCAAGACCCCTCTTTAGGGAAGAACATCAAGACCTCCTCACGGAGAAGACCGGTTACCGTGTATCGTCCGTTGTTGACTTTGGATCGTGTATCTTCTTTTATGTATTCAAGGATCTAGCACTTTTGTGACTTGTTCTTCTTAGTTTGAGTGTTCCTCTTGTGTTTCCCCTTGTGATTTCCCTCGTTTCCCTCCTCGTGTTCTTCGTGTTCATCACGGGATCCGCTCCTTTCGTGAAAGATCGGCCCCTAGGGTTCCTACCCTACATCATATTGGTATTAGAGCCACGTTGATCATGATTTCAGAGCCTCCCCGTTGTGTTTCTAGCCTTGTTTTTGTTGTTTTTCGTCCTAATTCGAAAATTCCCCACAAAAGTAGCCCCAATTTTTTTTTGATTTGTTGGTGTGTTGAGATTTTGTTGGTTTGGATCCGTGGATTTGCTTTGTGTTGAGTTGATCTAGCTTTTCCCCTTTGTCTCCACCCTTTCCATCCACGAAATCGCCCGCAATCGATGATTTTCACATCACCGACCTCGCCCACGTGCAGTTCTTCCCATGCCCGAACAGTGTCCAGGCACCGGACGTCCGATCGCCACCAGACGTCTGACGACCGGACGACCGCTCCCCCACTGGACGTCCGGAGTTCCCTGACGAAACTGATTATTTTTCAGCCTAGTCACCACCATCGCCCCACATTTCCGCATACGCACTCCTACCACTATACACCATCCCCATTAGCACCACCCCACATTACCACCACCATTGATTTACCATTTTGCTCTCCGACACGTTTGCTACTTTAGGCTTTGAGAATTTGAGTTGCGGTTCCGTATCCTTTTGTGTTCCGGCTATCTAGGTACGGTTCGACATCAACATCACCGCCGCTCATCTTCGCCATGGACGCGTCAGCAACAACAATGACCACTTCGACTACATCTTGGTATTTCGGTCAACCATTTGGACACCATACCGGAAGCAAGACCGGTAACCTCGTCTTGGTATTGGACATATCACTCTTTCCATTACATTGATAGACATCATAGCCTTACTCCTTTTCCTTGCTTACCCATCGAGACTAGCCATTGAGTATTGTCGGCAATGAGACTTGTGCACATTAGTGATCATACTTCCCATAGCATACATACATCATCGTTGCATATATTGGTATCATCTCTTATGTCACAAAGTTGTCATCGCATACACAATTGCTATCTTGGTTCGTCAAGCATTGCATGAGAAAAGAGCTCAAACATCAAAGAGCCAAACAAGCTTTTAAGCAAAAAGGAAAGATAAGCAAAGAGCTTTTAAGCAAGAACCATCGCATCATACGACATTAAGATTTTCATACTAGATCATCTTGGATCATATCATAGGAACACCTTGCATAGAGCATACTTGGGATAGAAGTCGTTACATTTCTGCTAAGTAGGTTGTGCACAAGTTCTTGTATCCGCCTATTGTGCAATCGTGCTAGCGTCTCTCTGGTGTTGTGCAATAATAGCATTTTCGTGGTTCCCACATTTTGGATCATCCTTGGTTTCCCAACCCCACTTATCTTTTTGCGTGTGTGTTTCCGTGTACCTTATATGCTTGGTCTACTTGTTACATTGCATCTTGCGAATCTTTTCCAACATTATTGAAGCTCACTTACAATTGCATCAAATTTTGTGCCACCATCCTAACCAAGCTCCACCATAAGCTTTTACTTGTGTAGGTGTGAGAAACTGATAAGAGCTAGTACCAATTGTGCTATTTCCTTGTCCTACATTGGAGTGATCATCAATCCACTTTCAACTTCAGTCAAGGTACATTTGGTATTCGTTCTTCTCTTTCTACCACTCACATTTGTCTTGGAATGATGGATAGGCCAAGTACTTCTACCAACCCACTCTTCATGGAGCAAGACGACGACATGAACACCTTCGTCACCAAGAGTCACCTCTTTGGTGCACAAAGTGCTTTGTATCAAGAGCAACAAGCTATGAGTGAACGCATCGACAACCTCGCCGCCGACTTGCGACTCTCCGAGCAACATACAAGGGACTACTTCGACCACAAGCTCAACGATCACATGCAAGAGAATGACGCAAGGATGAACAAGATTCGCGCTTTGTTGCTCAACTGCTCTTCTTCCACTTCATCCTCAACAAGAAGGACTCGCTCAAGTCGACACTCCGACTTCACCCTCTCTGGCTCAAGTACACCGACATCGAACACTCTACGTCGTGCCGTGCGCAACGATCATCAAGCAAGCCTCAATCCTCTACGCGACACTGACTCTCAAGAGCATCGATGATGTCAAACCCAAGAGGCTTTTGCGCTAGAAGGAGAACGGCAACGACAGCGCCAACTTGAAGAGGAAGAGCGAGCGCGTCTACACCAAGTTTCACAAGATGTCGAGGCACAACGACAAGATCAACAACTCCGTGGGCTCAAGCACTTGCGGCGCAACAGGCTCTACGAGATTCAAGTCGAACCGTAGCCTATCGAGGTCGACAAGCTCGTGAACAAGAAGAAGCACTTCGCGAAGCAATTCAGGAACGACGACATCAAGCTCGTGTGCACCGTCATGTTCCTCAAGTTCCTTCTCGAGCTCGACAAGATCCTCAACAAGCTCGCCAAGAACACCATGTTCATAAAGAGCATGAAAACATTGGACATCCTCCACGACAAGAGCAACATGAGGTTGACAACCCTCCTCCACGACAAGAGCAACATGAGGTTGACAACCCTCCTCCACGACAAGAGCAACATGAGGTTGACAACCCTCCTCACCAAGAGCGGCACGAGCTTGACCACGAACAACAACATGGACGTCATCATCCCCGACCCCAACACAATGAAGAGAAATGCTACGGAAAGCTCAACTTCACCATGCACAAGTTCAACGGAAGCAACGATACCAAAGAGTACCTTTCATGGGCATTGAAAGTTGACAAGATCTTCTGTTTGCACAACCACGACGAAGAGAAGAAGATCGCGATGGCATCCCTTGGGTTCCAAGACTATGTCCTCATTTGGTGGGAACAAGTTATCGAGCACCGAGATACCAAAGGTGAACCACCCATCACTACTTGGGCGCAAATGAAGGATGTCATGAGAGCACGCTTTGTGCCTACCTACTACAACCGCGACCTCTTCAAGAAACTCCAACTACTCAAGCAAGGAACCAAGAGCGTTGAAGAGTACTACAAGGAGATGGAGATTGCCATGATACGAGCTAATGTCATGGAAGATGATGAGCAAACAATGGCACGTTTCTTGAACGGACTCAACCATCCTATCAAGAAGATTGCCGATTTCCATCCATACTCAAACCTCATCGAGCTAGTGCATCAAGATATCAAATTGGAAAGCTAAGTGCAAGAAGATTTCAAGTATGCCAAGTTCTCATCCAAGTCATACGGCTTCTCCAACAACCAAGCTTCAACGACTCCAACACCGTCTACCAAGCCTTCTACTAACAACATCGACAAGTCGAGTTCCAAGAAAGCTTCGTCAACTCCAAGTCATCCTCATACTACAAGAAACTTTAAGCCGAGGGCTTCATCATCATCCACTCCAAACAATGATACCGTCAAGACGAGTTCCTTCAAATGCTTCACATGCGGAGGCTGAGGCCACAAGTCCTACGAGTGCACCAACAAGCGAACCATGATCCTCAACGACGACAGGACATACGACTTGATGAGTGAAGTAGAAATGAACGCTCTTGAGCTAGTCGCCATGCACCAGCAAGTGAACGATGAAGAGGAACAAGTCTTTTGTGATGATGATTCAAGTCCCGCCCTTGTTGTCTACAAGGTCTTGACTCTCCAACATCACCAAGAAGAAGACCAAAGATGCCACATATTCCACACCAAGGCCGGCATCAATGGAAGATCCGTCAAGGTCCTCATCGATGGAGGGAGTTGTCATAATACCGCAAGTGAAGAACTTTGCTCCAAGCTCCAATTGCCCAGGACGAAGCATCCTCATCCATACAAAGTGCAATGGCTTAGCGACTCCGGCACTATCCAAGTCGAGCATCGAGTACAAGCCTCCTTCAAAATTGGCGCGTATGGAGACACCTTGGATTGCGACGTTGTTCCCATGACCATTTGCCATCTTCTCCTTCGACTCCCATGGCAATTTGATAGAGGAGTCATCCACAACGGCCGAACGAACCACTACACCTTCAAGATGAAGGGCAAGGAGTATGTCCTCCATCCAATGTTGCCAAGAAAAGTGATCGCCGACAAGCAAGCCACCCATCATGGAGATCCTAGTGAGAGAGCGAGCTACCAAAAAGAGAGTGAGCGCCACAAGCCCAAATCAAACACCTTCACGATGAGCGAAAAGAAGAACTTAGTCCTATTTTCCACCAAAAGTGAGATAAGAGGAGTGTGTGAGAACCCATCTAGTGTCCTACACTACGTCATTGTGTGCAAGGACAATGCACACACAAACTAACACTTCTCACACTCTTCCTATAGTGCTGTATTCTCTTTTGCAGGAATTTCACGATGTTTTCCCCGATGAGCTACCTCCGGGACTACCTCCACTATGAGGCATTGAGCACTGCATTGACCTCATCCCCGGAGCACCGCTTCTGAACAAAGCTCCCTACCGGTCAAACCCGAAGAAACCAAAGAAATACAAAGGCAAGTAAAACATCTCATAGACCATGGACATGTGCGTGAAAGTTTGAGCCCTTGTGCTATGCCGGTCATTCTTGTGCCAAAATGAGACGATAGCTTTCGCATGTGCACCGATTGTAGACCTATCAATGCTATCACTGTTCGCTATAGGTATCCCATTCCACGCCTTGATGATATGCTTGATGAGCTTAGCGGTGCTACTATATTTTCCAAAATTGATCTTAAGAGTGGTTACTATCAAATCCGCATACAAGAGGGTGATGAATGGAAAACCGCTTTCAAAACCAAGTTTGGCTTTTATGAGTGGTTAGTCATGCCTATGGGTCTTTCGGAAGCACCAGGTACTTTTATGCGCCTTATGAATCATGTCTTTCGCCCTTACATCGGTGTGTTTGTTGTGGTCTAATTTGATGATATCCTTGTTTATAGCAAATCTCTTTGAGATCATGTCACCCATGTTCGAACCATTTGCAAACTCTTCGAAAAGAGCCTCTCTATGCTAATATGGAGGAATGCCTTTTTGGCATTGACAAGCTCGTTTTCTTGGGTTTTGTTGTTTCCTCTAAGGGTGTTCATGTTGATGAGTCCAAAATCAATGCTATTAAGACTTGGCCACAACCAACCAATTTGCATCAAGTGCGTAGTTTTCTTGGCCTTGCGGGTTTCTATCGTCGCTTTGTGAAGGATTTTAGCACCATTGCTTCGCCTTTGCATGCTTTGAGCAAGAAGAATGCGCCATTTGTTTGGGGACCATCCCAAGATAGCGCTTTCAATGAGCTTAAGAATTTGCTTACTCATGCTCCCGTGCTTGCATTACCCAACTTTGACAAACCCTTTGAGATTCATTGTGATGCTAGCGGTAATGGCATTGGAGGTGTGTTAACGCAAGAGAAGCGCCCCATAACTTACTTTAGTGAGAAACTTTCTGGAGCACAACTTAATTACCACATCAATGACAAAGAGCTATATGCTTTAGTGTGAGCCATACATGAATGGGAACATTACCTTCGTCCCCATGAGTTTATGATTCATACTGATCGTGAAACTCTCAAGTATCTTAAGGGCCAAACCAAGTTGAACAAGTGTCATGCTAAATGGAGTGAATTTATTGAGTCTTTTCCTTATGTCATCAAGTACATCAAAGGTAAGGAAAACATTGTAGCGGATGCCCTTTCCCGCATATGCATGCTTGTTACTCAACTTGAATTTGATGTCATTGGTTTTGAGCATATCAAAGACTTTTATGAGCATGACCCTACTTTTGGTACTCCTTATGCCAAGTGTTTGATGCATACTTCTTGGGAACGCTATTACATCAAAGATGGATATCTTATGAGAGCTAACAAACTTTGCATCCCCGAGTCTTCTCTTCGTTTGTTGCTTTTGTAGGAATCTCATGGAGGAGGCTTAATGGGACATTTTGGATGAGACAAGACGTTCGCCACGCTCTCGAAGAACTACTTTTGGCCCTAGATGTTTCGCGACGTCAACCGCTTAACCAACCGATGCTCTACATGTCACAAAGCTAAGTCCAAAGCTCAATCCCAGTGCCTTTATATGCCTCTACGAATTCCATACAAACCATGGGAAGATATTAGCATGGACTTTGTACTTGGTTTTCCTAGGACTAGAAATTGGAAGGATTCAGTATTTGTCGTTGTGGACCGTTTCTTTAAAATGGCACATTTCATTCCTTCCAACAAGATAGACGATGCTTCACATGTTGATAATCTCTTTTGTAGGGACATATTGCGTCTACATGGAGTGCCAAAGACTATCGTCTCGGACCGCGACGTCAAGTTCCTTAGCTACTTTTGGAAGACCCAATGCGCCAAGCTCGGAATCAAGCCGCTCTTCTCTACAGCATATCATCCACAAACCGACGGCCAAATGGAAGTTACCAATCGCACACTCTCCACTCTACTTCGAGTACTCATCAAGAAGAACATCAAGGAATGCGAGGAGTGCCTACCTATCGTCGAGTTCGCCTACAACCGTGCAAGACACTCAACAACCGACAAGTCCCCCTTTGAGGCCGTCTACGGGTTCAACCCTTTGTACCCTTTGGACATTCTCCCTCTACCACTTCAAGAGCGCATCACGTGTGACACATCTCAAGAAGGTGCAAGAAGATACAAGAAACACCATCGAGCACCAAGTTCAATGCCTTGCGTCCAATCTCAACTTCAACAAGCAACCTATGGTCTTCAACATTGGTGATCTCGTGTTGCCACATCTTCGCAAGGATCGCTTTCCACAAGAACGAAAGTCCAAACTTCGACCACGAGCGGATGGACCCTTCAAGGTGCTTGCATGCTACAACGACAATGCTTACAAGATCGACCTTTCACGCGACAAGTACAACGTGAGTGACATCTTCAACGTCAAAGATCTCTCTCCCTTCCATGGTGATGTAGATTTTGATCCGAGGATGGACCTTCCCCAAGGGAGGGGATATTGATGCGGAGCATCCCAAGGCCATCCCCATGGATCCAACTACATCTCCTATGACACCTCTTGGACCCATGACACGAGCACGTGCAAGAGCTCTTGAAACCGATGTGACATCTCTCCTCTCACAATTCCACTTCGATGCACATGAGACAAGGCTACTACCTCATATGGACACATTATGCATGCTCAGGTATCATGGAGAATCTAAGGAGCTAGGACAGGAAGAAGAGGAAGATGGACGTGAAGACGGAGACGAAGAAGAGGAGCTGCAGTAAAAGTCCCAGCCACCGAACGACCAGCCAGGAACGGACGTCCGGAGCATCAAGAATCGGCGGATGTCCGGTCCTAACCGGACGACCAGCACACCTGCATCCGAGCCAAATGAGAGGACGTCAGGTCCAGACCGAATGACCGGTTCCCCTGAACCCTAGGCAAAAGAGCGGACATCCGGCCTCGTGCCGGAACCACACTCGAGCCACCATCAACGGTAGTCCGGAGCTAGCGGACGTCCAGCACCCCCATCATAGAGCAGAACCAGCGGACGGCCGGAGGACACCGGACGACCGGCCGCTCCTGAGACACCGGACGACTGGCCACCAGCGGACGTCCGGTACCTGGCTGCGTCTAGATTCGGTGCTGAGGCCCATGTACCCCTACTTTCGCCTCCATTTGCACTTAGACTATAAATAGACCTCTCCCTCCTCCTTTCTAGGGTTAGCACTGGTTTAGCTCATTTGAGAGAGAGTGAAATGCTCATCCACATTGGATCTACTCCACGAGAGAGACCGTGGCCTCTTCAGAGAAGATCCCTTTGGATTCAAGACCCCTCTTTAGGGAAGAACATCAAGACCTCCTCACGGAGAAGACCGGTTACCGTGTATCGTCCGTTGTTGACTTTGGATCGTGTATCTTCTCGTATGTATTCGAGGATCCAGCACTTTTGTGACTTGTTCTTGTTAGTTTGAGTGTTCCTCTAGTGTTTCCCCTTGTGATTTCTCTCGTTTCCCTCCTCGTGTTCTTCGTTTTCATCATGGGATCCGCTCCTTTCATGAAAGATCGGCCCCTAGGGTTCCTACCCTACATCATGAATATCTTATGAGAGCTAACAAGCTTTGCATCCCCGAGTCTTCTCTTTGTTTGTTGCTTTTGCAGGAATCTTGTGACACCCCAAAATTTTAACCTTGTTTTACTAATTAAAATTTTGCCAGGAAAATTAAACTTTTCATTTTTCTGGGTTTTCTTTGATTTCAGTACCATCCTTTCTTGGATTTTTATGGAGTTTTATCCCAAGTGAAAGTTTCCAAATATATTACTGGACTTGTTTTCTCCCTCGAGAAAAACATTTCTCTTAGAAGTGGATTTAATTGCATAACTAGTTCTGCCTGAGATTTATTCCTTGAAATGATTTTTTTTAAAGTTTCAGGACCCAATTTGCACTGCAACCTCTTGATATATTTATCTAAAATTCCAACCAAAATTTGGAGATGTCATGTGATGTTTTTGAATCACTTTTATGGAAAAATATAATTCATTCACTTAATATTTTGAGCTCTACACCAAGTTTTAAAATCTGGTCCAGTGAGCATTTTTACACTGCAACCTAATTAAATATTTCTTTAAAGCCTCCACGAAAATTTTGGTATGTTAATGGAAGTATATTATTATACTTTATGCAAAAACCCTTTTATGTTCTTTGAAAAATTTGAGTGAATCAACCTCTTTTGCTTTCTGGTCCAGTTTGGCTTTTTCTACTTCAACCCTAGTTAAATTTGCTCTAGTACTCTTGAGCTTTCGCCTGCTTATAGACCATGCTACAAAACCCTTAAGTCCAGAAGAGTGGACCCATTAGAGAATTTTGAGTGCATGCAACCATGCCTTTTTCTTTCTGTCCAAAACTGATGTTTTGCAAAACTTGCACTAACAAGTTTCTGATTTTGTCAAACTAACCTCACCACCCTCTGTAGCAACTAAAGAGACCCCAATCTGGAAATTTGGGCCACCCCAAGAATTGCCTAGATGCCTTTGGAATTTTTTCAAACACCCTGTGTGCACAACCAGATTTGACATGATTTCATGTTTACATTGTGAACTTGATCCCCTGACCAAACCAGCTTGTCCCATGGACTTGACCTAGCCTATTGCCTCACCCTGCTAACTCCCTTGTGGTTTGGAGCCCCCTAGCATGCCTTGGCATATTGTCGAGCACGTAGCATGCGTGCTCTGGGCACGCCTAGAGCGCGCGTTTTGCACGTGCGTGTGCTCGGGTCACCACGTCGCGCCCCGGCCCTTGCTCGCATGCAGAGCCACACCCCCGACCTCATCCGCTCGCAGAAACCAGCCAAGCCCCCCTGGCGCCCAACAGCGCCGCCGTCAGGTCGGCAACGACGGCTAGCGGGCGACCACAGCAGCTTCTGCCGTGGACGGCGAGCACTCGAGCGGCAGCATCGCGACGCTCATCGTGGATCATCACACACAGGAGCACAGAGAGCCCCAGCAATGCCTCCAGCCCTCCGCACACCAGGATCACGTACCAGTCCGGCATCGCCTCCACCATTAGAGCCTCAACCGAGCTTCTGTAAACGGAATTGGAGGAGGAATAAGGAGAAGGGGAAGCGAGGCCAGATGTGAGGAAGAAGAGAGGAAAACCTCGGCCGTTTTATAGCTCGAGCTCGGTGTACGGTGGGCGAAGTCCACCAGCGCCGCTTGTCGCACGATCGCCGGTGTTCGGAGACGAATCTGCGAGCAGTGCCGACAGCACACTGGCCCGCGAGGTGAGTGCATGCTGCACCGGCAGCTAGCACGCCGCGCACTACCGCAGGTACGGCCTAGATGCCCTACACGCAAGATGTCGCCGGTGGAGAACGCGCGGGAGAGAGGAAGAAGAGAGAGCCAGAGGAAGAAGAAAAGGCTGACAGTGGGCCCCCGGGTCCACCTGTGCTCTCGGGTACGACCAGCGTATTTTAAATTTAGAATTTATTCTAAATTTACTGTATCCAACGTAGAAATCTCTCGTTTTCCCCCTAACCGTAGATTTTTCCACGCAGCGCCAGTGTTCCACACTGTGGTTTTACACCACTTATTGCCCTCTCACTGTAGCCACATTTTATTGCATATATTTTCTTAAAACAGCTTTTAACAAATCTCGAGGACGAGATTTTTCTTAAGGGGGGTAGTGTTGTGACACCCCAAAATTTTAACCTTGTTTTACTAATTAAAATTTTGCCAGGAAAATTAAACTTTTCATTTTTCTGGGTTTTCTTTGATTTCAGTACCATCCTTTCTTGGATTTTTATGGAGTTTTATCCCAAGTGAAAGTTTCCAAATATATTACTGGACTTGTTTTCTCCCTCGAGAAAACATTTCTCTTAAAAGTGGATTTAATTGCATAACTAATTCTCCCTGAGATTTATTCCTTGAAATGATTTTTTTAAAAGTTTCAGGACCCAATTTGCACTGTAATCTCTTGATATATTTATCTAAAATTCCAACCAAAATTTGGAGATGTCATGTGATCTTTTTGAATCACTTTTATCGAAAAATATAATTCATTCAGTTAATATTTTGAGCTCTACACCAAGTTTTAAAATCTGGTCCAGTGAGCATTTTTACACTGCAACCTAATTAAATATTTCTTTAAAGCCTCCACCAAAATTTTCGGATGTTAATGGAAGTATATTATTATACTTTATGCAAAAACCCTTTTATGTTCGTTGAAAAATTTGAGTGAATCAACCTCTTTTGCTTTCTCGTCCAGTTTGGCTTTTTCTACTGCAACCCTAGTTAAATTTGCTCTAGTACTCTTGAGATTTCTCCTGCTTATAGACCATGCTACAAAACCCTTAAGTCCAGAAGAGTGGACCCATTGGAGAATTTTTAGTGCATGCAACCATGCCTTTTTCTTTATGTCCAAAACTGATGTTTTGCAAAACTTGCACTAACAAGTTTCTGATTTTGTCAAACTAACCTCACCACCCTCTGTAGAAACTAAAGAGACCCCAATCTGGAAATTTGGGCCACCCCAAGAATTGCCTAGATGCCTTTGGCATTTTGTCAAACACCCTGTGTGCCCGAGCCACCAGCGCTCGCCAACTGCCCCTTGAACAGCTCAAGCTCATCCGCAGCCTTGTCCGCAAGCGCTCGTCGCCGCCAAGTCCCCCTGCTGCAACAGAATGACGGTCGCCGGCGTTCTTATCCACGACCATCGTCGGAACCGACCCCGACCGCCAATTTAAGGAGCCCCGAGCCTCTCCGAAACCTCAGGCAACCTCAAGCCACCCCACCTAGCACCCCCGTAGCAGTCAATCGACCAGGGAAGGTCTTCTACCCCATCTCCGGCCAGTACAGCCGCCGCCGCCCTCCGGTCCATTCAGTAGCAACCCGAGCCCCTCCCGTACAACCAGTGCCACCATGCGATTCCCCTCGACCGTGCGGAGCTACCCGACCCCTCAAACGCGATCAAAACCCACAGTAGCCCAATTCCCCAATCATGCCCGAAGCTTCCTCCGCCGCGGAGCTCGCCGCCGGCGGCTCCCGCCGTCCCCACTGGCCAGTCGACCACCGGTAGGACCGCCTAGGAGTGGCGGATCCATCCCTGGCCTCGGATGCCCTCGAGGAGCCTCTGTTCGCCGGCGACGATCACCGGAATCCCGCCCCCGCTCGTGCAGAGCAAAAGGAGGGAGCGGGCGACTGGTCAAACCTCACCAATGGGCCCCGTGGACCCACTGTCAATGACCCACGCGCCGTCCATGCTGGCGTAAGTGGAAGTGCAAACCCCCGAGTACGTCTCCCCTGCTTCGAAGTCGTATTCTGTCTGAAACGTTTTCTTTTTCTGTTTTAATTTAAAAACAGAATTTGAACAAAACTTTGACTGGCTATAACTTTTTAAATATAAGTCCAAATGAATTGATTCTTTTTCCTACCTCTGTCAAATTTCACCTAGTTTATTTTAAGATTTATTTAAAAAATAATTAGGACAACTTTTTGTACTGTTTTTAAAGTATGTGTTGTTTGCATATTTTCGAAAATAGGAGTTTGGAGAGAGAGAAGAGAGCTTTCAAAAAGTATTGGAGTGCACCTCACCTCTCCACACCTTGAAGGCAAGCATTCTGAACCCTGGCATAATACTGCCGTGTGTGGTTTGACTTGGTTGCAACACCACCATGTCTCGAAATTTCCATTATTTATTAGGGTGATATGATCCTACTCGTAAGTTCATGTTAATGATACCGTGCTCTTGAACATTGATATGTTGTGATAGTGGTCACCCTCATATAGCCTTCATGCCTACCGGAAGGAAACCGGGAAAGCCTCTGTCTTGGGTAGACACGATGCTTGTCTCCAGTTCCTCGTCGAGACCGTTGTGTCTGGTCTAGCATGATGAGGTATGCTGAGTGGTGATTTTGTCCGTTGGATTGAAATATATTGGTTATGCTAATCATGCAGGGAATACCTAAGCCTCCTGAGTCGACCATAGATCGAGTCTTGTTCCGGTAACCCCCATACTTGTTTCATACTACCACTTATCCCTGCCATGGGTAGGGTACGGTTCATTAAGTTGTCAACCCCTGTCTAGCACACACCGTACAGAGAGACCGCGATGAGGGTTCCATGGCCCTGGATTAAAGCCAATCATCCGGTCCGGGGGCATGGGTGTTTTCGGTTGTAGCCGAAGGGGGTAGCTCCCCTAGTTTGCGCACGGTATAAATTTTTTGATCCCATGCTAAGTCGAGGTTGTAGCCTCCCCACTTAGAGTTTTGCTTAACAGGTGTCAAGGGTGATTCCAGACACCGGTGAGTTTGGTTGGTGTGTGCGGTTAGGGTGTTTTCAATTAAAAGACCATAGACAGAATTAGTCCCGATGGACTAAAGGAATTCGTTACTCGTGGGTAAAGAGTACACCCTCTGCAGAGATATTAAACCTATTCGAATAGCCGTGTCCATGGTTAAGGACTACAGTCTGGGATGGGTCAAGTGTCGGTCTTAGTGTCGGTCTTCGGAGGAGAAACTATTAAACCAGAATATTGATCATGACTTGTGATCTATGATGATTATGATTATTATTATTATGGACTAACCATTTATGTTATTTGAATTATCGAGTATCCCTGGGACGGTTCTACCTCCTGGATATTCACTATGATTATTTTTATACATAAGCCCTTTATGTGGTGTCGCTCAGACGCCCGACTGTGGCATGTTTTGTTATTTCATTTGCTTATAAGCGCTTTATGTGGTGTCGCACAGACGCCCGACTATGGCATGTTTGTTATTTCGGTTTAATTATAAGCCCTTTATGTGGTGTCGCTCAGACGCCCGACTGTGGCATGTTTTGTTATTTCTTTTACTTATAATCCCTTTATGTGGTGTCGCACAGACGCCCGACTATGGCATGTTTGTTATTTCGTCTAATTATAAGCCCTTTATGTGGTGCCTCTCAGACGCCCGACTGAGGCATGCTTCATATTATTATCCTTTCGAGGCGTCGCTTCAGACACCCGATCGGTGCTTTTCATTTCTACACCCTGTTTGTTTACTCATGTTTTATTTAAATGATCTACTTGCGTGCATCATGAACCTTATTTCATAACTGACGAAGTGATCATAGAATATTTTAAAGCATGCTTATCAGTGACTATATTATACCTGTGTTCTTAATGTTTGCGAGTACATTCAAAGTACTCACTGGCTTGTCCCTGGCTATTGTCTTGGCCGGATTTCTTGCATGGAGAGGAGCGTTGCGATGACAGCCCCGGAACCTACGCATTGGAGATAGCAGCCTCGCGAAGATAGGAGTTATCCTGGTCAGCTGTTCCTGTGGGAAATGGAGTCCCATAGACATTGAAGACCTGCAAATCGCTTCCGCCTACAGCCACTAGCAAACCAATTGTTGTACTCATAGGCCAGAATGGTCTTGTACTACATATTTTGTATTTTCCATGGATTTTCTGTAACAAGTTGGTGTCTCATCAGCTAACACTAATCCTGGGGCTGGTGAGCACAAGGGCCGCTTTTTTTGGGAAATTAATATCCCGAAAACCCGGTCCTGACAAACTTGGTATCAGAGCCAGGCTGACCATTGGCTAATCCTATCTTAGCCAGGTCGATAAACCTAGGTAAACCAACCCACCAGACCCTAACCAAACCCCGACCAAGCTTCCCATGCAAGATAGCCACACACTGAGCCCGTCACCTTTTTGGCAGTCGGTGCCCAACCTACCCACCTAGCCTGTCGATCACACGCCAGTGACCGGCCCCTGAATAGTCTTTTTTGCAAGCGTGCGAAGGAAGACTCTGTCCCCTTTTGCTATAAAAGGGCACGCTAGCCTCAACCTAGCACAGCACAGCATCTAACCCCAAACCAAGCTAAATGCCTGGCCCCATTGTTCACAATGAGACCACAGCAACCAACCTTGGAGGTTTCGTGACCGTGCTAGCAAACCTCACCCGCCGTGCCTTCGCGTTAGAAGAGCCCCCAGAATATGTTGTGTACCAAGGGTCCATGAGCGGTGAGAGCCGTCAATTTTGGGCCACTGTGCACGTCTATGGTAGGGGCCTATCACCAGAACGCCCCTACGGGTTCACCGGAAGGACAACTTCCTTTGAGCCACAAGCCATCCAACTAGCTGCTCAAGAAGCTATAGTTCAACTCCGGCACTTGTCACCCAGAGTTAACTGTCGCTCATTCTACTACTACCCCAGCCGTGACGGGTATGGTAGACCACCCCAAGTTGCCAACGGAGACCACGAGACGGACCCTGCATTATTGCATCTGTGCGCTATGTAAGTGCACTAGAGGGACTGTTCGATCAAATCACCCTTGATCTGATCGCAGCTCGTGGAGAACTGATCCGCAGAGCCCCAGCGAGAAGAGAAGATGAGCCCGACGCCGACAATCCAGTCATGCTGTTCGGACAACCGATCGAGACCTTGAGGTCAGCCCCAGCCATCAACCAAGGTGCTTTGATGACCCCAGAAGTGCTTCGTCGCCTTTTGGGAACACACTCCAACGGGATTGTGGCCAACAATCCCCGCGATGGTCATCATCGCTACCCCGACCCTGCAGTTCCTCAACCCCCTCCAGCCAATCCCTACGGTGAGGCCAATGGAGAAGCCTCGACATCCGCAAGGCACGCCCGCTTAGATATAAACGTGGTGGACTAAGTCACTCGAGTAGTACCAAGTCATAGTATGCCCCACGCCCTGTAATTGTGTGATCATGTGTCGCCATATTGGAATGCTACCTGCTTGTGCATCCCTATTTTGAATAGTGGCCATGCATGAGTGCGTTGGTGTACGGCTGCATTTTAATTCCGGGCATTGCTACCAAAACCAACCCCGACGGCACCCACAGTAACACGTCACTTTTGGGATATGTGTGTATCTGTGGCTTTGACCGCGACCCCCATGAGAGTAGAACCAGCAAGCTAGTGCCCCTCACCGCGGTGAATAACCCAGCCTGGAGGCTATATAAATAACCACCTTGTGACCTTGTCGAGTACCCCTCATCTTGTGCGCAACCCTCACAACCATTTCTTGCCATGCCGAGCCCTAGCATTTATCTGAGAACCCCAGATGCAACCCCGGGTAGCTTTGTTAAAATATTGTGGGACTTTACCTGCAGTACCATGGGTTCTACCCAGCCACCCTAGTACAAGTTTCTCAAGTCGAGGATCACCTCATCCGCCTCGAAATATTGGGCACTAGTGCACATCCCTCCCGTAGACTCAAATCAAGACCCAACGGAAGTCTCCTTCCTGGGGAAATCTATGCCAACTCCGCAGATGGCCATAGAAGTGGCTGCACACGAAGCGATTGTTCGCCTTCGATTCGCGGTACCCTATGCTAGAGAACGAGGGTATCATTACTTTCCGAGCCGTGCAGCACCCGGAGAAGTAGCATCCTTCCCCGGTGGAAGAATTGAGAGGGACCCAGTACTGGCCAACCTTGTCCAGTATGTCATCGCTCAAGAGCGTTTGACCCAGCGAGTGATGGGTTATCTCCAGAGCCTCACTGATTTAAATCCTCAGATCGCCATCGGCAGACCACTAAGGCCCGGCCAGGAGAGATGAGTTCATTGACTGATCAATCCGCTTCCCCCGATAGAAGAAGAGTGTGCCCCAATAGCAGAGACGTTTTCTCGGGACCCCGTCCAGTTGCCATTTTCATTCTAGACATCACTGCCTTGTTCTTTTATTCCAGCATTTAGCTAAGTGTTGTATCTCATGCGGGTTATTCTAAAACTAGTGCGATGAGATAAATATTTGGTTTCAATTATTGTTGAGTAACTTTTGCTGCTGTAAATTTTGATTAACTAATTTTCTCTCGCGAAAAATCCTGGAGTGAGATTTCTTTTCCCTGGGTTGCTACGACTTATATCTCCTCATGACATGGATCTTTATTCACGCAGCACCACGGCAACAGACTCACAACCACAACCACTCGAACACATACACTACTTGCAACACCACGTAACCGTGTTGCATCTGGCTAATCATCCCCCTAACCCACCATAGTCTTTGAAGGAGAGATTAGTGGATATTCATCCGGGTACAAGTTACCTCTCGCACACCGATGACCGTTAGCACCCGACACCACACCTACTCCTCGTGATCACCGCCACCGCGAAGAGCCAGCACTCGAGCGGCAGCATCACGACGCTCATCGAGGATCATCGCACACAGGAGCACGGAGAGCACCAGCAATGCCGCCAGCCCTCCGCACACAGGATCACGTACCAGTCCGGCATCGCCTCCGCCATTAGAGCCTCAACCGAGCTTCTGTAAACGGAATTGGAGGAGGAAGAAGGAGAAGGAGAAGCGAGGCCAGATGTGAGGAAGAAGAGAGGAACACCTGGCCGTTTTATAGCTCGAGATCGGTGTACGGTGGGCGAAGTCCACCAGCGCCGCTTGTCGCACGATCGCCGGTGTTCGGAGGCGAATCCGCGAGCAGTGCCGACAGCACGCTGGCCCGCGAGGTGAGTGCATGCTGCACCGGCAGCTAGCACGCCGCGCACTACCGCAGGTACGGCCTAGATGCCCTATGCGCAAGACGTCTCCGGTGGAGAACGCGCGAGAGAGAGGAAGAAGAGAGAGCCAGAGGAAGAAGAAGAGGCTAACAGTGGGCCCTGGGTCTACCTGTCGGCTAGGGAGAGCACTGTGCTCTCGGGTACGACCAGCGTATTTTAAATTTAGAATTTATTCTAAATTTACTGTATCCAACGTAGAAATCTCTCGTTTTCCCCCTAACCGTAGATTTTTCCACGCAGCACCAGTGTTCCACACTGTGGTTTTACACCACTTATTGCCCTCACACTATAGCCACATCTTATTGCATATATTTTCTTAAAACAGCTTTTAACAAATCTCGAGGACGAGATTTTTCTTAAGGGGGGTAGTGTTGTGACACCCCAAAATTTTAACCTTGTTTTACTAATTAAAATTTTGCTAGCAAAATTAAACTTTTCATTTTTCTGGGTTTTCTTTGATTTCAGTACCATCCATTCTTGGATTTTTATGGAGTTTTATCCCAAGTGAAAGTTTCCAAATATATTACTGGACTTGTTTTCTCCCTCGAGAAAAAACATTTCTCTTAAAAGTGGATTTAATTGCATAACTAATTCTCCCTGAGATTTATTCCTTGAAATGAATTTTTTTTAAAGTTTGAGGACCCAATTTGCACTGCAACCTCTTGATATATTTATCTAAAATTCCAACCAAAATTTGGAGATGTCATGTGATGTTTTTGAATCACTTTTATGGAAAAATAAAATTCATTCAGTTAATATTTTGAGCTCTACACCAAGTTTTAAAATCTGGTCCAGTGAGCATTTTTACACTGCAACCTAATTAAATATTTCTTTAAAGCCTCCACCAAAATTTTGGGATGTTAATGGAAGTATATTATTATACTTTATGCAAAAACCCTTTTATGTTCGTTGAAAAATTTGAGTGAATCAACCTCTTTTGCTTTCTGGACTAGTTTGGCTTTTTCTACTGCAACCCTAGTTAAATTTGCACTAGTACTCTTGAGCTTTCTCCTGCTTATAGCCCATGCTACAAAACCCTTAAGTCCAGAAGAGTGGACCCATTGGAGAATTTTTAGTGCATGAAACCATGCCTTTTTCTTTCTGTCCAAAACTGATGTTTTGCAAAACTTGCACTAACAAGTTTCTGATTTTGTCAAACTAACCTCACCACTCTCTGTAGCAACTAAAGAGACCCCAATCTAGAAATTTGGGCCACACCAAGAATTGCGTAGATGCCTTTGGCATTTTGTCAAACACCCTGTGTGCACAACCAGATTTGGCATGATTTCAAGTTTACATTGTGAACTTGATCCCCTGACCAAACCAGCTTGTCCCATGGACTTGACCTAGCCTATTTCCTCACCCTGCTAACTCCCTTGTGGTTTGTAGCCCCCTAGCATGCCCTGGCATATTGTCGAGCATGTAGCGTGCGTGCTCTGGGCGCGCCCAGAGCGCGCGTTTTGCACGTGCGTGCGCTCGGGTCGCCGCATCGCGCCCCGGCCCTTGCTCGCCTGCAGAGCCGCACCCCCGACCTCATCCGCTCGCAGGAACCAGCCAAGCCCCCCTGGCGCCCAACAGCACTGCCGTCAGGTCAGCAACGGCGGCTAGCAGGCGGCCACAACAGCTTCTGCCGTGGACGGCGCCGCCCGAGCCACCAGCGCTCGCCAGCTGCCCCGTTGAACAGCTCAAGCTCATCTGCAGCCTTGTCCACAAGCGCTCGTCGCCGCCAAGTCCCCCTGCTGCAACAGAATGATGGTCGCCGGCGTTCTTATCCACGACCATCGTCGGAACCGACCCCGACCGCCTATTTAAGGAGCCCCGAGCCTCTCCGAAACCTCAGGCGACCTCAAGCCACCCCACCTAGCACCCCCATAGTAGTCAATCGACCAGGGAAGGTCTTCTACCCCATCTCCGGCCAGTACAACCGCCGCCGCCCTCCGGTCCATTCAGTAGCAACCCTAGCCCCTCCCGTCCAACCAGTGCCACCATGCGATTCCCCTCGACCGTGCGGAGCTGCCCGACCCCTCAAACGCGATCAAAACCCACAGTAGCCCAATTCCCCAATCATGCCCGAAGCTTCCTCCGCCGCGGAGCTCGCCGCCGGCGCCTCCCTCCGTCCCCACCGGCCAGTCGACCACCGATAGGACCGCCTAGGAGTGGCGGATCCATCCCTGGCCTCAGATGCCCTCGAGGAGCCTCCGTTCGCCGGCGACGATCACCGGAATCCCGCCCCCGCTCGTGCAGAGGAAAAGGAGGGAGGGGGCAACTGGTCAAACCTCACCAATGGGCCCCGTGGACCCACTGTCAATGACCCACGCGCCCGTCCATGCTGGCGTAAGTGGAAGCGCAAACCCCCGAGTACGTCTCCCCTGCTTCGAAGACGCATTCTGTCTGAAATGTTTTCTTTTTCTATTTTAATTTAAAAACAGAATTTGAACAAAACTTTGACTGGCTATAACTTTTAAAATATAAGTCCAAACGAATTGATTCTTTTTCCTACCTCTCTCAAATTTCACCTAGTTTATTTTAAGATTTATTTCAAAAATAATTAGGACAACTTTTTGTACTGTTTTTAAAGTATGTGTTGTTTGCATATTTTCGAAAATAGGAGTTTGGAGAGAGAGAAGAGAGCTTTCAAAAAGTATTGGAGTGCACCTCACCTCTCCACTCCTTGAAGGCAAGCAATCTGAACCCTGGCATAATACTGCCGTATGTGGTTTGACTTGGTTGCAACACCACCATGTCTTGAAATTTCCATTATTTATTAGGGTGATATGATCCTACTCGTAAGTGCATGTTAATGATACCGTGCTCTTGAAAATTGATATGTTGTGATAGTGGTAACCCTCATATAGCCTTCATGCCTACCGGAAGGAAACCGGGAAAGCCTCTGTCTTGGGTAGACACGATGCTTGTCTCCAGTTCCTCGTCGAGACCGTGGTGTCTGGTATAGCATGATGAGGTATGCTGAGTGGTGATTCTGTCCGTTGGATTGAAATATATTGGTTATGCTAATCATGCAGGGAATACCTAAGCCTCCTGAGTCGACCATAGATCGAGTCTTGTTCCGGTAACCCCCATACTTGTTTCATACTACCACTTATCCCTGCCATGGGTAGGGTACGGTTCAGTAAGTTGTCAACCCCTGTCTAGCACACACCGTACAGAGAGACCGCGATGAGGGTTCCATGGCCCTGGATTAAAGCCAATCATCCGGTCCGGGGGCATGGGTGTTTTCGGTTGTAGCCCAAGGGGGTAGCTCCCCTAGTTTGCGCACGGTATAAATTTTTTGATCCCATGCTAAGTCGAGGTTGTAGCCTCCCCACTTAGAGTTTTGCTTAACAGGTGTCAAGGGTGATTCCAGACACCGGTGAGTTTGGCTGGTCTGTGCGGTTAGGGTGTTTTCAATTAAAAGACCATAGACAGAATTAGTCCCGATGGACTAAAGGAATTCGTTACTCGTGGGTAAAGAGTACACCCTCTGCATAGATATTAAACCTAATCGAATAGCCGTGTCCATGGTTAAGGACTACAATCTGGGATGGGCCAAGTGTCGGTCTTAGTGTCGGTCTTCGGAGGAGAAACTATTAAACCAGAATATTGATCATGACTTGTGATCTATGATGATTATGATTATTATTATTATGGACTAACCATTTATGTTATTTGAATTATCGAGTATCCCTGGGACGGTTCTACCTCCTGGATATTCACTATGATTATTTTTATACATAAGCCCTTTATGTGGTGTCGCTCAGACGCCCGACTGTGGCATGTTTTGTTATTTCATTTACTTATAAGCCCTTTATGTGGTGTCGCACAAACGCCCGACTGTGGCATGTTTGTTATTTTGTTTAATTATAAGCCCTTTATGTGGTGTCGCTCAGACGCCCAACTGTGGCATGTTTTGTTATTTCTTTTACTTATAATCCCTTTATGTGGTGTCGCACAGACGCCCGACTATGGCATGTTTGTTATTTCGTCTAATTATAAGCCCTTTATGTGGTGCCTCTCAGACGCCCGACTGAGGCATGCTTCATATTATTATCCTTTCGAGGCGTCGCTTCAGACACCCGATCGGTGCTTTTCATTTCTACACCCTGTTTGTTTACTCATGTTTTATTTAAATGATCTACTTGCGTGCATCATGAACCTTATTTCATAACTGACGAAGTGATCATAGAATATTTTAAAGCATGATTATCAGTGACTATATTATACCTGTGTTCTTAATGTTTGCGAGTACATTCAAAGTACTCACTGGCTTGTCCCTGGCTATTGTCCTGGCCAGATTTCTTGCATGGAGAGGAGCATTGCGATGACAGCCCCGGAACCTACACATTGGAGATAGCAGCCTCGCGAAGATAGGAGTTATCCTGGTCAGCTGTTCTTGTGGGAAATGGAGTCCCATAGACGCTGATGACCCGCAAATCACTTCCGCCTACAGCCACTAGCAAACCAATTGTTGTACTCATAGGCCAGAATGGTCTTGTACTACATATTTTGTATTTTTCTTGGAGTTTCTGTAACAAGTTGGTGTCTCATCAGCTAACACTAATCCTGGGGCTGGTGAGCACAAGGGCCGCTTTTTTGGGAAATTAATATCCCGAAAACCCGGTCCTGACAAATCTATCAGAGCAGGCTGAATGGCACATCTTAGACATGACAAGACTTTCGCCACGCTCTCAAAGAACTACTATTGGCCCAAGATGTTTCGCGACGTCAACCGCTTCACCAACCGATGCTCTACACGTCGCAAAGCTAAGTCCAAATCTCAATCCCATGGTCTTTATATGCCTATCCCTATTCCATATCAACCATGGGAAGACATTAGCATGGATTTCGTACTTGGATTGCCTAGAACTAGAAATAGAAAGGATTCGGTATTTGTCATTGTGGACCGTTTCTCCAAGATGGCACATTTCATTCCTTGTAACAAGATAGACGATGCTTAACATATTGCAAACCTCTTTTGTAGGGACATATTGCATCTACACGGAGTGCCAAAGATGATCGTCTCGGACCGCGATGTCAAGTTCCTAAGCTACTTTTGGAAGACCCTATGCACCAAGCTCAGAATCAAGCTACTCTTCTCCACGGCTTACCATCCTCAAACCGACGGCCAAACGGAGGTGACCAACCGCACACTCTCCGCTCTACTTCGATTACTCACCAAGAAGAACATCAAGGAGTGGAAAGAGTGCCTACCTATCACCGAGTTCTCCTACAACCGAGCTAAACAGTCAACAACCGGCAAGTCCCCCTTCAAGGTCATCTACGGATTCAACCCATTGTCACCATTGGACATTCTTCCTCTACCACTCCAAGAGCGCATCAATTTGGACGCAAGTGCACGTGTGACTCATCTCAATAAGGTGCATGAAGATACAAGACATACTATCGAGCGCCAAGTACAACAACTTGCGACCAAACTCAACATCAACAAGCACCCCATGGTCTTCAACATTGGTGACCTCATGTGGCTACACCTTCGCAAGGACCGCTTTCCACAAGAAAGCAAGTCCAAGCTTCGACCACGAGTGGATGGACCCTTCAAGGTGCTTGCCAGCTACAACGACAATGCCTACAAGATTGACATTCCATGCGACAAGTACTCCGTGAATGACATCTTCAACGTCAAATATCTCTCTCCCTACCATGGTGATGCAGAATTTGATCCGAGGACGGATCTTCCCCAAGGGAGGGGAGATGATGCGGAGCATCCCAAGGTCATCCCCATGGACCTACCATCATGTCACCAAGTGCCTAGCGGACCCATGACACGAGCACGTGCGAGAGCTCTTGAAACTAAGGTGACATCTCTCCTCTCACATTTCCACTTTGATGCACATGAGACATGGCTACTACCTCATACGGACACATTGTGCATACTCAGGTACCATGGAGAAGCTAAGGAGCAAGGAGAAGAAGAAGAGGAAGATGGATGTGAAAATGGAGAAGAAGAAGTGATGAAGAACAAGCTACAGGCTCCGGACGACCGGCCAGGACCGGACGTCCGACGATCTCCAGGCTCCGGACGTCCAACGCATCCACACCCGAGCCAAAACTACGGACTTCCGACGCCCCTCGAACGACCGACGCCCCTCGAACGACCGACGCCCAGACGTCCAACCCCGACCGGACATCCGACCGAAGACCACCCGAGCCGAATCTACGGACGTCCGACAGGCACTGGACGTCCGGACCTTCGGGAGCCTCCGGACGACCGATGACTCCCGGACGTACGACAAGCTGTGTGATGTTTCGTGTTGGGCCGCAACCCATGTACCCCTTCGCCCACCTCTTTTGCACCAAGACTATATATAGACCTCCTATTCCTTCTAGCTAGGGTTAGCATTGGTTTAGCTCATTTGAGAGATAGAGCATTGCTCATCCACATCGGATATACTCCTCGAGAGAGACCGCGACCTCTTTGGAGAAAAACCCTTTGGATTCAAGACCTCCTCGTGGAGAAGAACATCAAGACCTCCTCACAGAGAAGACTGGCTACCATTGTATCGTCCCTAGTTGATCGTGTACCGTGTGAACTCTTATGTATTCGAGGGTCTAGCACATGTGTGACTATCTTTTGTTAGTTTAGTGATTCTCCCGTGTTTTCCCTTGTGTTTCCCCTCATTTCCCCCTTGTGTTCTTCGTGTTCATCTCGGGATCCACTCCTTTCATGAATGATCGGGGGATTAGGGTTCTACCCTACATCAGTAGTTCTACCAATCCACTCTTCATCGGGCAAGACGACGACATGAACTCCTAAGTCACAAAGAGCCACCTCTTTGGTGCACAACGTGCTTTGCATCAAGAGCAACAAGCAATGAGTGAACGCATCGACAACCTCGCCACCGACTTGTGACTCTCCGAGCAACGTACAAGAGAATACTTTGACCACAAGATCGATGATCACAAGCAAGAGAATGATGCAAGAATGGACGATATTCATTCTTTGTCGCTCAACCGCTCTTCTTCCACTTCGTCCTCATCAATACGGAGCCGCTCAAGTCGACACTCCGACTTCACCCACTCCGGCTCAAGTACACCGACATCGAACACTCTTCGATGTGTCGCGCGCAACGATGGTCATGCAAGCCTCAATCCTCTACGTGACAATGACTCTCAAGAAGATCGACACCATCAAAACCAAGCTACCTTTGCGCAAGCATGAGAATGGCAATGAAAACACCAACACGAAGAGGAAGAGCGAGCGCGTCTACACCAAGATGCACAAGATGCCGAGGCACAACGCCAAGAACAACAACTACGTGAAGCTCAAGCAATTGAGGCGCAATGTGCCCTCCGATATTCAAGTCGAGCCGTAGCCAACTGTGGCCAACGAGCTTGTGAACATGAAGAATCACTTCACGAAGAAATTCATGAATGAAGATATCAAACTCGCGTGCAACGTCAAGCTCGACAAGTTCCTCCACAAGCTCGCCAAGAACATCAAGTTCAACAAGAACAAGAATACAATGGAACTCCTCCACGGCAAGAGAAAATTGTGAGAGACGATCCTCCTCATCAAGGACGTCATCATCCCCGTCCCAAACACAATGAAGAGCAATGCTACGGCAAGCTAAAGATCACCATGACCAAGTTCAATGGAAGCAATGATCCCGAAGAGTACCTTTCATGGGCATTGAAGGTCGACAAAATCTTCCGTTTGCACAACTATGAGGAAGAGACGAAGATTGCGATGGCATCCCTTGAGTTCCAAGACTATGTCCTCATTTGGTGGGAACATGTCACTGAGTGTCGTGAGCCAAGAGGTGAACCACCCATCACTACTTGGGCACAAATGAAGGATGTCATGAGAGCACGCTTCATGCCTACCTACTACAACCGCGACCTCTTCAAGAAACTCCAACTACTCAAGCAAGGAACCAAGAGCGTTGAAGAGTACTACAAGGAAATGGAGATTGCCATGATACGAGCCAATGTCACCGAAGATGATGAGCAAACTATGGCACGTTTCTTGAATGGATTCAATCATCCTATCAAGAAGATCGCTGACTTCCAACCATACTCGAACCTCATCTAGCTAGTGCATCAAGCTACCAAAGCGGAACGTCAAGTGCAGGAAGACTTCAAGTATGCCAAGTTCTCATGCAAGTCCTATGGTTTCTCCTACACCCAAGCTTCAATGACTCCACCACCGTCTACCTCAACCAAGCCTTCTACAAGCAATTTCAACAAGCCGAGTTACAAGAAAACTTCGACTACTCCAAGTCATCCTACTACGAGCAACTTCAAGCCGAGAGCTTCATCATCATCTACCCCAACCGATTAGACCGTCAAGACCAGTTCCTTCAAATGCTTCACATGCGAAGGCCGAGGCCACAAGTCCTTTGAGTGTACCAACAAGCGAACCATGATCCTCAACGACGATGGTACATACGACTCCTTGAGCGAAGGAGAAACAGAAGCACTTGAGAAAGTCGCCATGCACCGGCAAGTGAACGATGAAGATGAACAAGTCTTTTGCGATGAAGATTCAAGTCCAGCTCTAGTTGTCTCCAAGGTATTGACTCTTCAACATCACCAAGAAGAAGACCAAAGATGCCATATCTTTCGTACCAAGGCCGGCATCAATGGAAGGTCCGTCAAGGTCATCATCGATGGAGGGAGTTGTCATAACTTAGCAAGTGAAGAACTTTGCTCCAAGCTCCAATTGCCCAAGACGAAGCACCCACATCCCTACAAAGTTAAATGGCTAAGCGACTTCGGCACTATTCAAGTCGAGCATAGAGTGCAAGTCTCCTTCAAAATCGGCACTTACAAAGACACTTTGGACTGTGATGTCGTTCCAATGACCGTTTGCCACCTTCTTCTTGGTCGACCATGGCAATTCGATAGAGGTGTCATCCACGAAGGCCTTACGAACCACTACATCTTCAAGATGAAAGGAAAGGAGAACGTACTTCGCCCTATGTCTCCAAGCCAAGTGATCACCGACAAGCAAGCCACCCATCGTGGAGAGAATAGTGAGAGAGCGAACCACCCAAAAGAGAGTGAGCGCCACAAGCCCAAATCGAGGTCCTCCACGGTGAGAGAAAAGATGAACTTAGTTCTATTTGCCACCAAAAGTGAGATAAGAGAAGTGTGTGAGAACCCAACAAGTGTACAACACTACGTCCCTTTTTGCAAGGACGAGGCACCAAAAGCTAACAACTCTCACGATCTACCTTTAGTGTAGTCTTCTCTTTTGCAGGAGTTCCAAGATGTTTTCCCCGACGAGCTACCTCCGGGACTACCTCCATTACGAGGCATTGAGCACCGCATCGACCTCATGCCCAGAGAACCTCTTTCGAACAAAGCTCCTGCCGCGTAAAGCCAGAAGAAACCAAAGAAATACAAAGGCAAGTAAAACATCTCATAGACCAAGGACATGTGCGCGAAAGTTTGAGTCCTTGTGCCGTTCCGGTCATTCTTGTGCCAAAAAGAGATGGTAGCTTTCGCATGTTCTCCGATTGTAGACCTATAAATGCTATCACCGTTCGCTATAGGTATCCCATTCCACGCCTTGACGATATGCTTGATGAACTTAGTGGTGCCACTATATTTTCTAAAATTGATCTTGAAAGTGGTTACTATCAAATCCGCATACAAGAGGGTGATGAATGGAAAACCGCTTTCAAAACAATGTTTGGTTTATATGAGTGGTTAGTCATGCCTATGGGTCTATCAGAAGCACCTGGTACTTTTATGCATCTTATGAATCATGTCTTTCGCCCTTACATTGGCGAGTTTGTTGTGGTCTACTTCGATGATATCCTTGTTTATAGCAAATCTCTTAAAGATCATGTCACCCATGTCTGAACTGTTTTGCAAACTCTTCGAAAAGAGCATCTCTATGCTAACATGGAAAAGTGCCTTTTTGGCGTTGATAAGCTCGTTTTCTTGGGTTTTGTTGTTTCCTCTAAGGGTGTTCATGTTGATGACTCTAAGATAAATGCTAATAAAACTTGGCCACAACCAACCAACTTGCAACAAGTGCGTATCTTCCCTGGTTTTGCCGGTTTCTACCGTAGATTTGTGAAGGACTTTAGCACCATTGGTTCAACTTTGCATGCTTCGAGCAAGAAGAATCCACCCTTTGTTTGGGGACCATCGCAAGATACCGCTTTCAATGAGCTTAAGAATTTGCTTACTCATGCTCCCGTGCTTGCATTACCCAACTTTGACAAACCCTTTGAGATTCATTGCGATGCTAGTGGTAATGGCATAGGAGGTGTGTTAACGCAAGAGAAGCGCCACGTAGCTTACTTTAGTGACAAACTTTCTGGAGCGCAACTCAATTACCCCATCTATGACAAAGAGTTATATGCTTTGTTGGACCAATGCTAGCGGTAAAGAATATAACTCTTTGTCATATATGGGGTAATTGAGTTGTGCTCCGGAAAGTTTCTCAATAAAGTAAGCTATGGGGCACTTCTCTTGCGTTAGCACACCTCCTATGCCATTACTGCTAGCATCACAATGAATCTCAAAGGGTTTGTCGAAGTTGGGTAATGCAAGCATGGGAGCATGAGTAAGCAAATTCTTAAGCTCATTAAAAGCGGTGTCTTGGGATGCTCCCCAAACAAAAGGCGCATTTTTCTTGCTCAAAGCATGCAAAGATGAAGCAATGGTGCTAAATTCCTTCACGAATCTACGGTAGAAACCGGCTAAACCAAGGAAGCTACGCACTTGTTGCAAATTGGTTGGTTGTGGCCAAGTTTTGATAGCATTGATCTTAGAGTCATCAACATGAACACCCTTAGAGGAAACAACAAAACCCAAGAAAACGGGCTTATCAACGCCAAAAAGGCACTTTTCCATGTTAGCATAGAGACGCGCTTTTTGAAGAGTTTGCAAAACGGTTCGGACATGGGTGACATGATCTTTAAGAGATTTCCTATAAACAAGGATATCATCAAAGTAGACCATAACAAACTCACCAATGTAAGGGCGAAAGACATGATTCATAAGACGCATGAAAGGACCCGGTGCTTCCGATAAACCCATAGGCATGACTAACCAGTCATACAAACCAAACTTTGTTTTGAAAGCGGTTTTCCCTTCATCACCCTCTTATATGCGGACTTGATAGTAACCACTTTTAATAGCAATCTCGGAAAATATAGTGGCACCACTAAGTTCATCAAGGCGTGGAATGGGATACCGATAGCGAACGATGATAGCATTGATAGGTCTACAATCGGAACTCATGCGAAAGCTACTGTCTCGTTTTGGCACAAGAATGACAGGAATGACACAAGGACTCAAACTTTCACGCACATGTCCATGGTCTATGAGATGTTTTACTTTCCTTTGTATTTCTTTGTTTTCTTCGGGGTTGACGCGGTAGGGAGCTTTGTTCGAAAGAGGTGCTCCGGGGATGAGGTCGATGCGGTGCTCGATGCCTCGTAGTGGAGGTAGTCCTGGAGGTAGCTTGTCGGGGAAAACATCTTGGAATTCCTGCAAAAGAGAAGACAACCCTAAAGGTAGAGTGTGAGAGGTGTTAGCTTGTGGTGCGTCGTCCTTGCACAAAAGGATGTAGTGTATCACACTAGATGGGTTCTCACACACTTCTTTTATCTCACGTTAGGTTGCAAATAGAACTAGGTTCTCCTTTTCGCTCATCGTGGAGGCACTCGATTTGGGCTTGTGGCGCTCACTCTCTTTTTGGTGGCTCGCTCTCTCACTATTCTCTCCATGATGGGTGGCTTGATTGTCGGTGATCAGTTGGCTTGGAGACATAGGGCAAAGTACATACTCCTTTCCATCCATCTTGAAGATGTAGTGGTTCGTTCGGCCGTTGTGGATGACACCTCTATCAAATTGCCATGGGCGTCCAAGAAGAAGGTGGAAAACGGTCATTGGAACGATGTCACACTCCAAAGTGTCTTCATAGGCGCCAATTTTGAAGGAAACTTGTACTCGATGCTCGACTTGGATAGTGTCGGAGTCGCTAAGCCATTGAACTTTGTAGGGATGTGGGTGCTTTGTCTTGGGCAATTGGAGCTTGGAGCAAAGTTCTTCACTTGCTAAGTTCTGAAAACTCCCTCCATCAGTGATGACCTTGACAGACCTTCCATTGATGCCGGCCTTGGTATGAAAGATGTGGCATCTTTGGTCATCTTCTTGGTGATGTTGGAGAGTCAAGACCTTGGAGACAACAAGAGCGGGACTTAAATCTTCATCACAAAAGACTTGTTAGGTGTCTTCTTCGTTCACTTGCCGGTGTATGGCACTTGCTCAAGGGCTTCCATTTCTCCTTCACTCATCGAGTCATAAGTACAGTCGTCCTTGAGGATCATGGTCCGATTGGTGGTGCAGTCATAGGACTTGTGGCCTTGGCCTCCACATGTGAAGCATTTGAAGGAACTCATCTTGACGGTCTCATCGGTTGGGGTAGATGATGATGAAGCGCTCGTCTTGAAGTTGCTCGATGTAGAAAGATGACTTGGGGTTGACGAAGCTTTCTTATAACTCAACTTGTCTAGCTTGTAGAAGGCTTTGTTGACGAAGGCGGTGTTGGAGTCGTTGAAGCTTGGGGTTGGAGAAACCCTATGACTTGGATGAGAACTTGGCATACAAGTAATCAACTTGCACTTGGCGTTCTAGTTTGGTAGCTTGATGCACTAGCTCGATGAGGTTCGATGCAAGTCGTTGGCAAGGTTGTCGATGCGTTCACTCATTGCTTGTTGCTCTTGATATAAAGCACGTTGTGCACCAAAGAGGTGGCTCTTTATGACGTAGGAGTTCATGTCGTCGTCTTGCCCAATGAAGAGTGGGTTGGTAGAAGCACTTGGCCTATCCATCATTCCAAAAGAAATATGTGAGTGGGAGAAAGATAAGAATGTATACCAAATGTACCTTGACCGAAGTTGAAGGTGGATCAATGATCACTCCAATGTAAAACAAGGAAATAGCACAATTGGTACCAATTCTTGTCGGTTTCTCACACCTACACAAGTAAAAGCTTATGGTGGAGCTCGGTTAGGATGGTGGCACAAAATTTTATGCAATTGTTAGTGAGCTTCAATAATGTTGGAAAAGATTCGCAATTTGCAATGCAACAAGTAGACCAAGCAATACAATGTAGCGACCCGACCTCAGATGGTCAAGTCTCTGTGCTTTAGTGTCATCCCTAGATCGGTAATGCTAACACACACAGTACTTGAATGGATTTATAACAGAGTAGCAATCACACACTTATTACATCGAATGTCTCAAGAGAGAACTTAATACAATAAATATGGCTTAAGGCCATCTAAATAAGATAACAACGGAAGGCTTGGAAGATAAAGTGAGTCCATCAACTCCAACGGCATAGCTGAGTGCATGCAACGACCTAGCGCACCTTACTCATGTGAAAAGTATGCAACATGATATATTGCAGCCCGTAACGGGTCAGCACATGGAATATGCTGGCAATATAACACGATAGAGCAATGAACAGATAAATGCTATCACTACATGCATATATGGCTGGTGGAGGCTCTATGGTTGTAATGTTTTGCGAAAAGCTAGTTTTTCCCTACAACAAAGGAATAAATTTTACTTAACTATCATGGTGGTTGAAACATCATTGAGAAGGCTCCTCCAACTAAAATCCCAATTAAAGTAGTCATTAACATCCCAACAAATTAAATTAGAGTGATGAGATCAAACCAATAATTCAAGTACGAGATACTCAAGTTGTCCATAACTGGGGACACGGCAAACCATGACTAGTTTGTACACTCTGAACAGGTTTGCGCACTTTTCCCCACAAGACTCGATCTCCTCCATTGGATTTCTTGCACTACATGGTGTTTGAGAAACGGATGACCGAGACACAGTCTTTCAGAAGCATTAACTCTTTACTCTGGGTAGACAGTTAAAACTACTTTCCCTCTACATCTGCTAGCCTATGACTGAAAGAGGTCACAAAACATACTCAACTATGCCAGAGCCCATAATGGCTTGTGGCTGCACATGGAAGTTTCTAGCATGAATAATCTTATGATCCCTTTGAGCTTGGGTGGCGGACCATAGGATGATCACACGGGTACTCCAGGATATCCTAGGACAACACTGGATTCGCCAGGTGCCCACAATTAATCCACCCAGATGTGTATTAAAGTTGCCACCGTAAGTTGAAGCATTAATTAACAACTCGCATCTGTCATGGATACACTCAAACCCAAACCACGTCTACAAGCATACCATGGCAATATAAGCATAACGTAGAAGTAACTCCTAAGGGTTTGATAAGAAAACATGTAATAGGTTCTACCTCATCATCTACTTCACAGTACCCACAAGTTAATCCCATCCTAATCATGTAGTGTTTGAGGATTGTAACTAATGCAAATAAAATTGAAATAAAATCCAATAAAATTATTCATTTGATTTTAGTATTTTTCTTCAAATATTTCATTCATTTTGGAGAAGCCATATTATCTCCTCTCATATATTTTAATATGAAATATTTTCGGAGAGGAAAAATAGTTAAAACCAAATGATCCTTGTTTTGATATTTGAAAAAAAATTCAAATATCAAAAATGTGAAATCCCCAACTCTTTCCGTGGGTCCTTGAGTTGCTTAGAATTTCGAGGATCGCAACACAAAATGCAATAAAATATGATATGCATGGATGACCTATGTATAACATTCAAAATTGAAAATTTGGGATGTTACAAACCTACCCCCCTTAAGATGAATCTCGTCCTCGAGATTCGGGTTGGCTAGAAATAGGTGTGGGTGGTCTTTGCGTAGATCATCCTCTCGCTCCCAGGTGGCTTCATCCTCGGTATGGTGGCTCCACTGAACTTTGCAAAACTGGATAACTTTGCTGCGAGTAACTCGACTGGCAAACTCGAGAATTTTGACAGGTTTCTCCTCATAGGTCAAATCACTATCCAACTGAATTTCTTCCAGGGGCACAGTATCTCTCAGAGGAATATCAGCCATCTCTGCATGGCACTTTTTCAACTGGGAAACGTGAAACACATCATGAACTCCTGACAGCCCTTCGGTTAACTCCAACTTGTAGGCTACTTCTCCCATGCGTTCCAAAATACGGTATGGGCCTACAAATCTCGGGGATAACTTTCCCTTAACTCCAAAACATTTAACTCCTCGCAGAGGTGACATGTGACACTCGTAGATATGCTTTGTCTCCGATTTCATAGACTACCTCCTTGCGTTTTGAGTCTGCATAGCTCTTCTGTCGAGACTGAGGTACCTTTAGTCTGCCTCGAATCTGCTTAACCTTCTCTTCTGACTCTTTAATCAAATCCAGTCCAAACAACTGAGGGTCTCCGAGTTCATCCCACATTAACGGTGTTCTGCACCTCCTTCCATACAAAGCTTCGAAAGGTGCCATCTTCAAACTGGCTTGGTAGCTATTTTATGAGAACTCAGCGTAGGGAAAATTTTCATCCCAACTTGATCCATAATCTAGCGCACAAGCTCTCAACATGTCCTCCAGAATTTGATTGACTCTATCGTTCTGTCCATTTGTCTGCGGATGAAATGTTGTACCGAACTCCAGCCTGGTACCCAATGTCTAGTGCAGCTGGTGCCAAAACTTTGAAGTAAATTGTGTTCCCCTATCTAATACAATGGTCCTCGAAACTCCATGCAGATATACGATCCTGGTCATATATATCTTGGCCAACTTTGCGCTTGTATAAGTGGTTTTCACTTGGATAAAGTGAGCTAACCCGATCGGGTCCTGGGTAAACCGGTGATAAAATCCATGCCAAGCTTGTCCCACTTCCATTCGGGTATCGGCATAGGCTGCAGTAATCCTATTGGCTTCTGATGTTCTGCCTTCACTCTCTGACATACATCACATACGGCAACATACTCGGAAATATCCTTCTTCATTCTAGTCCACCAGAAATGCTCCTTCAAATCTAAATACATCTTGGTGTTTCCGGGGTGTATCGAGTATGGCGAGTCATGAGGTTCCTGTAGTATCAACTTCCTGATCTCGGCATTATTGGGCACATATACACGGTTCTCAAACCACAAGATGTCGTGCACATCCTCATGAAAACCTTTGGCTTTTCCTTCACTCATCTTCTCCTTTATCTCGGCAATTTCTTTGTCATCCTTCTGAGCTTCTCGAATCTTTCCCAATAATGTTGACTGAAACTCCAATGATGCTACAAAACCTCTAGGAACTATCTCCAAACCAAGCTCCCTGAGATCTTCGGCCAACCCCTTTGGTAATACTCCGCTCACGAGCGTATTGGCATAACTCTTCCGGCTCAAAGCGTCTGCTACGACATTGTCCTTGCCTTGATGATAGTGCAACTTCACATCATAATCCTTTATGAGCTCCAACCATCACCTCTGCCTAAGATTCAGCTCCTTCTGTGTAAAAATGTACTTCAAACTCTTATGATCCTTGTACACATCACAACGGTTTCCAATGAGAAAATGTCTCCAGGTCTTGAGTGCATGCACTACGGCTACTAACTCAAAATCATGCGTGGAATAATTCAACTCATGTGGTCAAAGCTGACATGAGGCATATGAAACAACTCTTCCGTCTTGCATAAGTACTCATCCAAGTCCTAAACGAGATGCGTCCCAATACCCTTGGAAATCCTTGCGTATATCCGGCAAAATTAGCACTGGGGCTGTAACCAAGCGTTTCTTCAACTCCTGGAAACTTGCTTCACATTCTTCAGTCCAATGGAACTTGGTATCCTTCTTCAACAACGCCGTCATAGGCTTCGCAATCTTGGAAAAAATCTCAATGAATCTCCGATAGTATGCCACGAGTCCAAGAAAACTGCGGATCTCTCCAACTGAGGTGGGTGCCAACCACTCGGTGACTGACTGAACCTTGGTAGTATCCACTGCTATACCTTCTCCTGATATAACATGTCCAAGAAATCCAACTTCCTTCAGCCAAAATGCACATTTGCTGAACTTGGCATATAACTGATGTTCCCTGAGTTTCTCAAGAACCAAACGTAAATGCTCCTTGTGTTCTTCTTCATTCTTCGAGTACACCAAGATATCATCAATGAACACCACGACAAACTTATCCAAGAATTCCATGAAAACCTTATTCGAAAACACGTGACATAACCGTATACTCATATAGCCCGTACCGTATGGTGAAAGCTGTCTTAGGTTTATTCTTTTCCCAGATCTTCAGCTGGTGGTATCCTGATCGCAAGTCGATCTTCGAAAACACGTTAGCTCCTTGTAGCTGGTCAAACAAATCATTGATCATCGGCAGTGGGTACTTGTTCTTGAAAGTCACCTCATTCAAGGCTCGATAATCAACAACCATTCTTAAGGATCCATCCTTCTTCTCAACCAAGAGCACTGGGGCTCCCCATGGCGATGAACTTCGTTGAATGTAACCTTTCTCCAATAACTCCTTAATCTGCTTCTTGATCTCTTCCAGATCATTTGCGGGCATCCGGTACGGTCTCTTCGATATCGGTCTGGTGCCTGGCAACAGTTCTATTAGAAACTCGATGTCTCGATCTGGCGGCATGCCTGGTAGCTCCTTTGGAAATACATTTTGGTAATCCTTCACTACATGCACTTCTTCTTGAACAACTCCCATGAGAGAATTTACTTGGGTCCTCTTCGGTGCATGCCTGGATGCGTACCTGATCCTTTTTTCCCTCCGGGGTGGTGAGTAAAATTGACTTACTAGTGCAATCGATGTTTCCCCCATACATTGATAGCCAATCCATTCCTAGTATCACATCCAATCCTTGTGACTCCAAAATTATCAGGTCTGAGGGGAAAACACAGCTTCCAATGCTCAATGGAATCTGAAAACATCCTTGACTTGACATATACTCCGCTCCTGGTGAGCTTACTAACATAGGTGTCCTAAGTACTTTAGTGGGAAACTTATATTTATCCATGAATCCCCTTGAAATGTATGAATGCGATGCACCAGTATCAAAGAGAACAATTGTAGTAAATGACCTAATCAAAAACTTACCGACAACTGCATCAGGCTGCTCTTCAACCTCCTCCACGTTCACGTGGTTCATTTGTCCCCTGTTGAAAGGGTTGCGCTTCTTCCCAGAGCTTCCATTGCCATTGCCATTCCCATTCTTCACTTCAGGGCACTCAGTGGCATAGTGTCCAGTCTTCCCGCACTTGAAACAAGTAATGTGACTTAGGTCCTTCTTGGCAGGTGTGGCTGGATTAGAGCTGTTCTGATTGTTGCCTGCTCCATTCCCGTTCCCATTCTTGGGGCCACTTTGGTTATGCGAACTTCCTCCATTGTGGGTATGGCCTCCATGGTTATGGGTAAATCCTCCCGAGTTCGGGGTGAAATGGGGCTTCTGCTGAGCTCCAGAATTGTACTTCCCTTGTCCATACTTCCTTTTGCGGCTCTCTATCTGCTGCTGCTTCCCTTCAATTATAAGCGCCTTGTCTACCAGCTCCTGATAGTTGTTAAATGTTGCCATCATCAACTGCATGCTCATCTCATCATTCAGCCCTTCCATAAACTTCTCCTGCTTCGCGGCATCCATGGCCACATCATCTGGGGCATAGCAAGATAGCTTACTAAACTCATCTACGTACTGAGCCATATTACGATTTCCCTAGCGCAAGTTGTGAAACTCACGCTTCTTCATGCTCATAGCTCCAGTTGAGACATGGGCTGTGCGAAAAGCTTGCTGAAACTGATCCCAAGTGACATTGGCTATAGGGAAAGTGGTCGTGTAATTCTACCACCATGCGGCTGCGGGTCCATCCAAATGTGCAGCAAAACGCACCTTCTCAGCATCTGTGCAACCTGCGGTGGTCAACTCCCTTCCAATCCTGCACAGCTAGTCATTAGCAACTATTGGCTCGGTGCTACTAGAAAACACCGGCGGCTGCAACCTTAGAAAGCGAGCTAAGTTGTCCACTGTGGGTGGTGGTTTAGGGTTGTTGTTGTTGTTGCCTTGGTTCCAGACTAATATCTGCATCAAGGCATTCTGCTGCTGGATCAACTGAGTGATCTCCGGTGGGAAGACAAATCCTGTATCATGTCTCGGAGGCATCTGATGGGTTTAGAGGGGATATATTAGAATAGAATGAGGTCTACTGAGAAAGCACTACCCATATGCACATGAGACAAACACAATCATATCACACCAAATCAATTCAAGCAAGGGCATACAATCGGTCTAGAACTATCATGACAAAAGTTCTCGGCTACTACTATATACATGGGGAAATACTACTAATCATATGGTGGTCTTCTAGAACTTTTTATCAGTGGAAGACTCCGTGATATCCGCTCCAGCTTCGTCTTCATAATCATTATCACTATCGCGGGGTCGGAGTCGGTGTCATCGATAATGATGTAGTCTTCAGAACGAATTTCCTTAGCTTCGTCATCTTCTCCTCCTGGCATGGGGTCTCCCATAAAAACTCCTAGCTTCCTTGTCAGGTCATCATTCTTCTCCACGAGTATCGTCATTTCCTCCTCATATCCATCGCGTGTATACTTGAGTTCCCCTTATAGCTCTGTGATCCTGGTCATCGCCTTCTTGAAATCTATCATGCTCGCGCACATCTGGTTCTCCTGTCGACGAATGTGCTGGTTTAACTCTTGGATGAAAGCTGCAATGGACCTGTCCTTCCTGGTGCTGATCATCTCCCATTGCTCATCTCGTTGCCCACATATCTGGTAGATAGTGTCCTTCAGCTCCTGTTTGTAGACTTCTCCAATTCGTCCCATAGCAATGTGGGCTGCCATGCTCTTGCCTAGACTCTAGGTGGGTGCATCAAAGGAAAACTCTATGGGCTTAGTGACTGGCATGAATGTCCTTCCTAGAACTTGAACTCGAATCATCCAACTCTCCTCTTCTGGTAAAGTGACGCTGTAGGTCCCAGTGAAGCTTGGTATTCCGATGTTCTAGTACCGAGTGACTTCCTTCAAGTGTCGTCCAAAAGGTGTGTCTTCATCCATTTGTGCAAACTTGTTCCTTGAGTCCGCCATCCTAAATGGTTGAAAATGGAGAGGAGTCAGAAATGAGTAGAGAAGAGTGACCTATGGCTCATCTTAGTGGTTGTGTCCTACATTCAGCGTGTGCTCTGATACCATCTTGTAGCGACCCGACCTCAGACGGTCAAGTCTCTGTGCTTCAGTGTCACCCCTGGATCGGTAATGCTGACACACACAGTACTTGAATGGATTTATAACAGAGTAGCAATCACACACTTATTACATCGAATGTCTCAAGAGAGAAGTTAATACAATAAATATGGCTTAAGGCTATCTAAATAAGATAACAGCGAAGGCTTGGAAGATAAAGTAAGTTCGTCAACTCCAACGGCATAGATGAGTGCATGACAACGACCTAGCGCACCTTATACCTTTTCTGAAAAGTCTGCAACATGATATGTTGCAGCCCGTAACAGTTCAACACATGGAATATGCTAGAAATATAACACAGTAGAGGAATGAACAGATAAATCCTATCACTACATGCATATATGGCTGGTGGAGGCTCTATGGTCATAATGTTTTGCGACAAGCTAGTTTTTTCCTACAACAAAGGAATAGATTTTATTTAACTATCATGGTGGTTGAAATATCATTGAGAAGGTTCCTCCAACTCAAATCCCAATTAAAGTAGTCATTAACATCATAACAAATTAATTTAGAGTGATGAGATCAAACCAATAATTCAAGTACCAGATACTCAAGTTGTCCATAACCGGGGACACGGCTAACCATGATTAGTTTGTACACTCTGCAGAGGTTTGCGCACTTTTCCCCAGAAGATTCGATCTCCTCCGTTGGATTTCTCGCACTACATGGTGTTTGAGAAATGGATGACCTAGACACAGTCTTTCAAAAGTATTAACTCTTTACTCTGGATAGACAGTTACACCTACTTTCCATCTACATCTGCTAGCCTACCACTAAAAGAGGTCACACAACATACTCAACTATGACAGAGCCCATAATGGCTTGTGTCTACACATTGAAGTTTCTAGCATGAATAATATTATGATCCCTTTGAGACTGGGTGGCAAACCGTAGGATGATCACATGGGTACTCCGGGATATCCTAGGACAACACTGGATTCTCCAGGTGCCCACAAGCAATCCACCCAGATGTGTATTAAAGTTGCCACCTTAAGTTGAACCATTAATTAACAACTCACATCTGTCATGGATACACTCAAACCCAAACCACGTCTACGAACATAGCATGGCAATATAAGCATAACGTAGAAGTAACTCCCAAGGGTTTGATAATAAAACAGGCAATAGGTTCTACCTCATCATCTACTTCCTAGTACACACAAGATAATCGCATCCTAATCATGCAGTGTTTGAGGATTGTAACTAATGCAAATAAAATTGCAATAAAATTATTTATTTGATTTTAGTATTTTTCTTCCAATATTTCATTCATTTTGGAGAAGTCATATAATTTAATATGAAATATTTTCGGAGAGGAAAAATAATTAAAACCAAATGATCCTTGTTTCGATATTTGAAAAAAAAATCTAATATGAAAAACGTGAAATCTCCAACTCTCTCTGTGGGTCCTTGAGTTGCTTAGAATTTCGAGGATCGCAACACGAAATGCAATAAAATATGATATGCATGGATGACCTATGTATAACATTCCGAATTGAAAATTTGGGATGTTACATATAAGGTACATGGAAACACACACGCAAAGAGATAAGTGGGGTCATGCAACCAAGGAAGAGCCAAAATGTGGAATCCACGAAAATGCTCTTGTTGCACAACACTAGAGAGACCCTAGCACGATTGCACAATAGGCGGATACGAAGACTTGTGCACAACCTACTAACAAAAAATGCAACGACTTCTATCCCAAGTATGATCTATGTATGGTGTTTCAATGATATGATCCAAGATGATCTAGCATGACAATCTTAATGTTGTACGATGCTATGGTTGTTGCTTAAAAGCTCTTTGCTTATCTTTCCCTTTTTGCTTAAAAGCTTGTTTGGATCTTTGTTGTTTGAGCTCTTTTCTCATGCAATGCTTCACGAAGCAAGATAGCAATTTTGTATGCGATGACAACCTTGTGACACAAGAGATGATACCCAGATATGCACCAATGATATACGTATTGATGCGTAGCATCCTATGGACATCACCATGTCAAGAGTCCGTTCGACGAGTGACATGTGCGACATCTACTTCACATACTCAAAGGTGAATCATCTCCTTTACACGTGCTCAGTTGACCCCTTCGAGGATGGTATACTACTTGGCACTTCTCCTGTGTGCATGCATAGGTATTGTCGGAGCTTCACGGATGACGAGGAGGAGTGCAAGCGCCAAGGAACAACTACACCATCCGTGAGGGAAGCCTGGAAGCAAGGACGGAAGAAGACGGAGTTGCTGAAGCTACAGTGGCCGGACATCCGGCGCATGGGCAGACGCGCAGGGGCTGCCCCAATAGACAGCCAACAACATCAGCGGCCGGACATTCGGCGCCAGCCCCGGACATCCGGTGCCTCGCCAAGTCCCGGACATCCGGCCTCGGCCCCGGAAATCCGAACACCGCCGAACCCGAGAGCAACAAGACCAACCCAGCCAGCCCGGACATCCGGCCCCTCCAGCCCGGACATCCGGCCCTCCGCGACCGCCCGTACATCTGGCCCGACGCCCGAACGTACGGCCTTCCCTGCCTGCGTGCAATGCATCGAGGCCGAGGCCCATGTACCCCTTCGCCCCTTAGACTATATATACTCCCCTCCACCTACGTTTTAGGGTTAGCATTGTGATATCTCATTTGAGAGATAGAGCTTCGCTCATCCATATCGGATCTACTCCACGAGAGAGACTGTGGCCCCTCTTTGGAGAAGATCCACCTTGGATTCAGGACCCCCCTCTTGGGCGGCCCCATCAAGACCTCCTCACGAAGAAGAACCCCTCGTGAAAGATCAGCACCCCTCGTGTTCTTCGTGTTCTTCGTGTTCTTCGTGTTCTTCGTGTTCTTCGTGTTCTTCGTGTTCTTCGTGCTCGTTTCCCCCCTCGTGTTCTTCGTGTTCATCGCGGGATCCGCACCTTTCGTGAAAGATCAGCCGTATAGGGTTCCACCCTACATCATGTATGCTATGGGATATATGATCACTAATGTGCACAAGTCACGTTGCCGGCAATACTCAAAGGCTAGTCTCGATGGGTAAGCGACACAAAGGAGAATGGCTATGATGGCTATCAATGTAATGGCAAGAATGATGTATCCAATACCAAGATGATGTTACCGTTCTCGCTTACGGTATGGTGTCAAAATGGTGTTGTGGTTGTTGTCGATGACGCATCCGTGGCGAAGATGAGCGGCGGTGATGTTGATGTCAAACCGTACCTAAATAGCTGAAACACAATACGACACAGAACCACAACTGAAATTCTCAAAGCACAAAGTTGCATAACGAGTCAGAGTGCGAAACGGGTAAGCAATGGAGGTGCTATGCGGATGTGGTGATGGTGTAGAGGTGGTGGCAGTGCGTATGAGGAGGTGTGGCGGTGGTGGAAACCAAACAGAAAAAATTCGGTTTCGTCAGGGAACGCCGGACGTCCGAGGGTTTACAGTCATCCGGTCGACGGACGTCCGGTGCCTGGGCGAAAATCGGGCACGGGAAGAACAACTAGGGTTCGTGAAGTGGAGGACGAAATTCGTCGAATCTGGGCGATTTCGTGGATGGGAAAGGTGGAGACGAAAGGGAAAAGTTAGATCCACTCAAGGAAAAGCAAATCCACGGATAAAATCCAACAAAATTTCATCACACCAACAAATCACAAAAACAATTGGGGCTATTTTTGTGGGGATATTTTGAATTAGGAACAAAATCAACAAAAACAAGGCTAGAAACACAACGGGGAGGCTAAAAAATCGTGATCAGCGTGGCTCTGATACCAAGATGATGTAGGGTAGGAACCCTACGGGCCAATCTTTCACGAAAGGAGCGGATCCCGCGATGAACACGAAGAGCACGAGTGGAAACACGAGGGGAAACACAAGGGAAAACACGAGAGAAACACTAAACCAACAAGAAATAGTCACACATATGCTAGATCCTCGAGTACATAAGAGATCAAACGATCCACGGTCAACTAAGGACGATATAAGTAGCACGATCTTCTCTGTGAGGAGGTCTTGAGGTTCTTCCCGTAAAGGGATCTTGAATCCGCTTGGGGGGTCTTCTCCGAGGAGGCGCTATCTCCGAGGAGAAGGTAACCAAGTGGATGAGCAAAGCTCTCACACCAAATATGAGCTAATCCTTTGCTAACCCTAGAAAAGAGGAGGAGAAGGTCTATATATATAGTCTTAGAGGTTGAAGGGGTACATGGGCTGTGGCCCAACACGCAAACATCACACATGCGTCGGACGTCCGGGAGTTACTGGTCGTCCGGAGGCTCGCGAGGGTGCGGACGTTCGGAGGCTCGCGAGGGTCCCGACGTCCAGTGCTCGTCGGACGTCCGTAGATTCGGCTCGCGTGGGCTTTGGTCGGAAGTCCGGTCAGGGTCGGACGTCCGGGGCATCGGTCGTCCGGGGGGCTTCGGAAATCCATAGATTCGGCTAGGGTGTGGGTGTGTCGGTCGTCCGGTGCCTGGAGGTCGTAGGACGTCCGTAGCTCACTGGTCGTCCGGAGCGTGGGAGTTTCGAGCAGTCCTTCTTCTGGTCCATTGAGCTTGGCGTCCTCACCATCTTGTCTGTTGAGTGTAGTTGGTCTATGGTTTTCCTCCAAGCACCTGATCACACATAGGGTTTCCGTTTGAGGTAGTAGCCAAGTCTCATGCATAGAAAGTGGTAGTTCGGAGAGGAGTGAGTTCACCTTATCTTCGATAGCCTTCGCTCGGGATCTTGTCATTGGTCCAAGTGGTGTCGTTGGAGGTGTAGATGCATCCACGGGGATGATCGTGGGATGCTCCGCATCAGTATTGATGTCCTCATCACAAAGCCCATGATATAGATCACGAGAGAGAGAGAGATAGATTAAACGTGATGCGGGGCTAACCCGACATAGGCCGATCTTTCACGATTGGAGTGGGTTCCCTCGAGGAACACGATGAACACGGGGAATAATGGAGATAAAACACAAGGGGAAACACTCAAGAACAAGTCCAATCACACATCCACTAGACAATCAAACACACAAGATCCACAAGGTACATGAACAAAAAAAGGAAAGATACAAGGTAAGGTTCATCTCCATGAGGAGGTCTTGAAGGGGCCACCCAAGAGGGGTTCTTGAATCCAAGGTGGATCTTCTCCGAAGAGGTGTCGGTCCCTCGCAATGGAGTAGATCCAGATGGATGAGCGAAGCACTATCTCAGATATGAGCTAGCACAACGCTAACCCTAGAAAGGAGGTGGAGGTGGTCTATTTATAGTCAAACCCATGAAGGGGTAAGTGGGAGAGAGATACAAGGCCAAAGGACTGGCTGCGCACAGGCAGGTACCGGACGACCGGTGGGGGTCGGTCGTCCGGTGGCTCAGGACGGTCCAGACATCCGGCGCGGGTCAGACATCCGCTGATTCTTCTTGGGACAGGTGGCACCGGACGTCCGGTCGGCGTCGGTCGTCTGGTCGCTGGGCTCGGTCTGTGGCTGGTCTTGGGTGTGTCGGATGTCTAGTGGATGCCAGTCGTCTTGGCGCTGTAGTGTGTCGGACGTCCGGTGGCACGTCGGACGTCCGACCACTGTAGACTCTGCAGCTGTGTCTTCTTCCGTCGTCGCTCCATGCTTCCCTCGCGGATGGTGTAGTTGTACACTTGCACTCGCACTCCTCCTCATCGTCCGTAGTGCTCCAACAATACCTATGCATGCACATGGGAGAAGTGTCAAGTAGTATACCATCCTCGAAGGGGTCAAGTGAGCACGTGTAAAGGAGATGATTCACCTTTGTGTATGTGAAGTAGATGTCACATGTGTCACTCGACAAACGGACTCTTGATATGGTGATGTCCATAGGATGCTCCGCATCATCTCCCCCCCCCCTTGGGAAAGATCCGACCTTGGATCAAAAACCAAATCTCCATGGGAAGAGATGGCTTCGCAGTGTAGAAGTGGACGTTCACCAAGTACTTGTCATCTTGAAGGTCGAAATGGACACTCTCCAATGTCGCACCATCTAGTGATTCCTTCAATAGGAGCAAGAATAATAAACACTTGGAAAACAAATGTGGTTAGCGTTAGTACAAAACCAAGCATTCAAGAGGTGATTCACCCAACAAGTGTCGTCATGAAGCATAGCATATGATGTGACAAGGGATTGTGACATGGCATGTGAGCGCATAAATTGAGAACAAAGAAGGATATTATGGAAACAAGCATGTAAATGTGAGGTAGTGATGCAAATATGTGTATCAAGAGAAGAAGCATCAACCTCAAGGTCATATCAATCATGCATAAAGCACTCGGCAAATGGTTGATGGTAGGCATAGGAATCATTCACAACACCACGTAAAATGAAGTGTCTAAATACATGGGACAAGTGCAAGAGAATCCAAGCATAATGTGCATAGGGTGTAGTGAATATCGTGTGGCACTCAGCACAATGGAAAGAGAAATTGTTCATCATGTGTGAGGCAATCAAGGCAAGCTTGTAGCAACCAATGGGACATGGCATATGTGAAGTGATGACATTGTTGCAACTTGCAAGCAAACATATGAGAGGAGCAAGTAATCCAAGAATTGGATGCAACACACAAGGCATATATATCATGATGCATGGAATTGTGAAAATGACAATTCGAAGTAAGATCTCTAACAAGTGTGCAATCAAGTGGTCCAAGATGAACAATAAGTCTCATGGTGCAAGCAAAACAAGTAGTATGATCTGCAATATCCATGCTCAAGAAAGATGTCACCTTGAAGGCGTGTCCTTGTGCATTCTTCACGTTGCCTAAGTGGAAGGAAAGGTGGTGTAGAAGCGAGTCGTGGTCAAATGTATGAGGCTCACTCTCAAGAGCTCGAATGGTTGACTCACATGAAGTGGAAGCCGACAGAAAGTCCAAGTATCCTACACATGCACACAACAAAACAAAGAACGTATGCGCATGGTAGATAAACATATCATCCATCATGATGGTTCTCTTATTTTGCACACAAACATTAGTAGCACAAGTGCATGAATAATATGATGCAATAATGGCTATATTCATGGCACTAGATAGATAGTGCAAAGAGGTAAGACAAGCATGCTTCACAAGAAATATGTCAAAATCTCCAAATATATGTGACAATGCCATGTGGGCAATCTCATGAGCAAGAGTAGAATTGATGTAGGGTGAAAACCCTAGGGGGCGATCTTTCACGAAAGGAGCGGATCCCATGATGAGCACGAAGAACACGAGGAGAAACACGAGGGGAAGTCAAAAAGGGTCACAAAGAGAAATAGTCAAACCAACAAGATTAAGTCACACATGTGTTAGATCCATGAACACAAAAGAAGATACAAGATCCACAGTCGACAAGGGACGATACAAATGGTAACCGATCTTCTCCGTGAGGAGGTCTTGATGGTCTTCTCCGCAAGGAGGTCTTGAATCCAAAGGGATCTTCTCCGAAGAGGGGCCGCGGTCTCTCTTGTGGAGTAGATCCGGATGGATGAGCGAAGCTCTATCTCACAAATGAGCTAACACAATGCTAACCCTAAAACGTAGGTAGGAGGAGAGTATACATAGTTTAGGGGGCGAAAAGGTACATGGGCCTCGGCCCTTTACTATGCGCAGACAGACGGGGCCGGACATCCGGGCGTCGGGCCAGATGTCCGGGCCTTCGGGAGGAGCCGGATGTCCGGGGCTGGGGCCGGATGTCTGGGTTGACGGGGATTCTCTTATGTCCTCTGTTTGCAGCTTGTCCGCATATCCGGGCGTTGGGGCTTGATTTCCAGGCCAGGCCGTTTGTCCGGGCTGGGGCCGGATGTCCATGGCCTGTAGATGCTCGACGACTGGAATGCTGTTGTAGTTGATGTCACCAGCGGCCGGATGTCCGGGCTCGGGGCCGGATGTCCGGGCCCTGGAGCTGCCTTCTTCTCCTTTCGGAGTTCCTCTTCATCCACGGACTTGGCAACTTTTCCGTCTTCACGGGCATCTTTGGGAGGGTCCTCTTGGTACCTAATCATGCACAAAATCTCGGACTTAGCTAGTAGCCATGTCTCGAGAGGATCATATGTAATATCACAAAGGAGAGAAGTCACCTCGGTCTCGAGAGCTCTAGCTCTAGCTCGAGTCATAGGTCCTCTTGGCACTTCGTGAGACGATGGTAGGTCCATGGGGATGACCATAGGATGCTTCACATCATCTCCCCTCCCATGGGGCAGATCCGACCTCGGATCAAAATCCTCATCACCATGGTAGGGAGAGAGATCCTTGATGTTGAAGATGTCGCTCATGGAGTACTTGTCGCGTGGTATGTCGATCTTGTAGGCGTTGTTGTTGTAGCGTTCAAGCATCTTGTAGGGTCTATCCGCTCGTGGTCGAAGTTTGGACTTGCGATCATTGGGGAAGCGGTCCGTGCGAAGGTGTAGCCACACAAGATCTCCAATGTTGAACACCATGGGGTGCTTGTTGATGTTGAGCTTGGTCGCAAGTCGTTGTACTTGGCGCTCGATGGTGTGCCTTGTATCTTCATGCACCTTCTTGAGATGGTTCACACATGCACTTGCGTCCATATTGATGCACTCTTGTAGTGGTAGAGGGAGAATGAAAAAAGGGGACAATGGGTTGAATCCATAGACAACCTCGAAGGGGGACTTGCCGGTAGTTGAGTGTCTTGCGCGGTTGCAGGCGAACTCGGCAATAGGTAGACACTTCTCCCACTCCTTGATGTTCTTCTTTATTAGCACTCGGAGTAGAGCGGAGAGTGTGCGGTTGGTCACCTCCGTTTGGCCATCGGTTTGTGGATGGTACACCATGGAGAAGAGTAGCTTGATTCCGAGCTTGGCGCATAGGGTCTTCCAGAAGTAACTCAAGAACTTGACGTCGCGGTCCGAGACAATCATCTTTGGCACTCCATGTAGTCATAAGATTTCCCTACAAAAGAGATTGGCAACATGTGAAGCATCTCCTATCTTGTTGCAAGGAATGAAATGTGCCATCTTAGAGAATCGGTACACAACAACAAATACCGAATCCTTTCCATTTCTAGTTCTAGGCAATCCAAGTACAAAATCCATGCTAATATCTTCCCATGGTTGATATTGAATTGGGAGAGGCACATAAAGGCCATGGGATTGGGCTTTAGACTTAGCTTTGCGACATGTATATCATCGGTTGGTGAAGCGGTTGACGTCGCGAAACATCTTGGGCCATTAGTAGTTCTTGGAGAGCGTAGCGAAAGTCTTGTCGCGTCCAAAATGTCCAATTAGTCCTCCTCCATGAGATTCCTGCAAAAGCAACAAACGAAGAGAAGACTCGGGGATGCAAAGTTTGTTAGTTCTCATAAGATATCCCTCTTTGATGTAATAGCGTTCCCAAGATGTATGTGTCAAACATTTCGCATAAGGAATAGAAAAAGTGGAATCATGCACATACAAGTCTTTTATGTGCTCAAAGCCAATGACATCCAATTCAAGTTGATTAACAAGCATGCATATGCAGGAAAGAGTGTCCTCCGCAACATTTTCCTTACCTTTGATGTACTTGAAGACATAAGGAAAAGACTCAATGAATTCACTCCATTTAGCATGTGCTTGTTCAACTTAGTTTGAACCTTAAGGTATTTAAGCGTTTCGTGATCGGTATGAATGATAAATTAACGCGGGCGAAGATAGTGTTCCTATTCATGCAAAACTCGCACTAAGGCATATCACTCTTTGTCATAGATGGGGTAATTGAGTTGCGCTCCAGAAATTTTCTCACTAAAGTAAGCTATGGGGCGCTTCTCTTGCATTAACACACCTCCTATGCCATTACCACTAGCGTCGGAATGAATCTCAAAGGGCTTGTCAAAGTTGTGTAATGCAAGCACGGGAGCATGAGTAAGAAAATTCTTAAGCTCATTGAAAGCGGTATCTTGGGATGGTCCCCAAACAAAAGGCCCATTTTTCTTGCTCAAAGCATGCAAAGGTGAAGCAATGGTGCTAAAGTCCTTCACAAATCTACGGTAGAAACCAGCTAAACCGAGGAAGCTACGCACTTGATGCAAGTTGGTTGGTTGTGGCCAAATTTTAATAGCATTGATCTTAGAGTCATCAACATGAACACCCTTAGAGGAAACAACAAAACCCAAGAAAACAAGCTTATCAACGCCAAAAAGGCATTTTTCCATGTTAGTATGAAGACACTCTTTTCGAAGAGTTTGCAAAACGGTTCGAACATGGGTTACATGATCTTTAAGAGATTTGCTATAAACAAGGATATCATCGAAGTAGACCGCAACAAACTCACCAATGTAAGGGCGAAACACATAATTCATAAGACACATGAAAGTACCCGGTGCTTCCGATAAACCCATAGGCATGACTAACCACTCATACAAGTCAAACTTTCTTTTGAAAGCGGTTTTCCATTCATCACCCTCTTATATGCGGATTTGATAGTAACGACTTTTGAGATCCATTTTGGAAAATATAGTGACACACTACAGGAATCAGACAGTTTGCCATCAAGCAAGTACAGACGGCAAAGGCTGAAATACAGACGGCAAAGATTTTGTCGTCAGCTAGCTAACGGCAAAGACTAAGTCGGCAAAGAGTACTTTGCCGTCAGCTTTTTATCAGGAAGACGGCAAAGTCTTTGCCGTCAGCCAAACTGATGTTTTGCCGTCAGGCGATTTAATAACAGACAGCAAAGAAAAGCTCGTTTGCTGTCAGCCGATTTAGTAACAGATGGCATAGGAGAGCTCCTTTGCCGTCAGCCTCATAAAATCACAGACGACAAAGAATTGTGTCTATTAAAATAATCTGGAACAACAATCCAAGTGCATAGGCTACAAGGAACTAAACGGACAAAGATGAACACTAGAGTATCCATCGACACTTTGTTCGACGAATCAACGATGAATGAACAAATTTCACGATACAAAATTACTATATTTACAAAGAATACATCATCACTTGGTGATCCAAGGCAAAATAGAATACATCATTACTCTATTTACACAGAATATTTCACAATAGCAGCCCGAGGTCCAGCACATGCAGCCATTTTGAGTTTGATCCACGCCAATGCCTCCCCTACGAACATCCCCTATGCCCGTGGTCGCCGGAGAAACAACAACTAGCAGCCGCGCCCCTCTCCCTTCTCGTTTCTTTCTCCAAAAACAAAGCACACTGATGCCACCATGGATGCCTGAGGAGCTGCGGCCGCTCCACGAGGCCGCGGCCGGTGCCAGGGGTCGAGGCCGGTGGGGCCTGCAGGGGTGACGGGGCCGGGGCCGCTGGAGGATGGTGAGGGTGACGGGGCAAGGAGGCTGCCGGGGGCGACGAGCGATAGGGCCTGGAGGCCGCCGGGGGCGACGAGCGACAGGGCCCGGAGGCCGCCGGGGGCAACGAGCGACCAGGCCGGGGCTGGCGGGTAACGAGGCCAGGGCCGACGTGCGAGATGACGGCCTGCGAGGCTAGGGCTTTCTAGCGAGGTGGTGGCGGGCGCCGGCAGGCCTACGGTGGCGACAGGGCAAGCGGCCGGGGCCGGTGGCGCTGGGGGTGAATGGGGCAGTGGCCGCGGCCGCCGGGTGGAGTGGTGGCCGGCGAGGCCAGGACTGGGGAACGAAGTGCTGGCGGAGGCGGGGGTCAAGGTGGTGGCGGGCGCCAGCTGGCGTGTTCGATTTGGATCAAGGATAGAAACGAGAGAGAGGAGAGAAACGAGAGAGACGTGCGGTGCGGGATGGGGATAAGGGAGGCAGGGCGTGGGGCGCGTGGGTGCTTCCTGGGGGTGCGTGTATCATGGGTGGGTGGGGTGTGCGTCCAGACGGCCTGGTGGGTGGGGATGTACGTCTTAGATCTTGCCATGTCATCGATCCGCGTGTTGTGCTTCTTCTTTGCTGTCTGCAGAATAAAACACAGACGGCAAATAACTCACTTTGCCGTCTGCCAAAAAAACACAGACGGCAAAGATTCTTTGCCATCTGTCAAAATAAACACAGACGGCAAAGATTCTTTGCCATCTGGCTAGTTTCTTGCAGACGGCAAAGTGAGCTCTTTGCCGTCTGTGTTTTTTTCGCAGACGGCAAAGTCTATTTTGCCGTTAGTGTTTCTTTGTCGTCTGCTGATGACGGCAAACCCTTTCTTTGCCGTCTGCCCAACAAAAAGCTGACGGCAAAGACGCCTCCTGACGGCAAATTAGCTATTTCCTGTAGTGGCACCACTAAGTACATCAAGCATATCATCAAGGCGTGGAATTGGGTACCTATAGCGAACGGTGATAGCATTGATAGGTCTACAATCGGAACACATGCGAAAGCTACCGTCTCTTTTTGGCACAAGAATGACCGGAACGGCAGAAGGCCTCAAACTTTCATGCACATGTCCATGGTCTATGAGATGTTTTACTTGCCTTTGTATTTCTTTGGTTTCTTCAGGGTTGACGCGGTAGGGAGCTTTGTTTGGAAGAGGTGCTCTGGGGATGAGGTCGATGCGGTGCTCGGAGGTAGTACCGAAGGTATCTCATCGGGGAAAACATCTTGGAATTCTTGCAAAAGAAAGACAACACTAAAGGTAGAGTGTGAGAGGTGTTATCTTGTGGTGCCTCGTCATTGCATAAAAGGACATAGTGTAGGAAACTAGATGGGTTCTCACACACTCCTCTTATCTCGCTTTTGGTGGCAAATAGAACTAAGCTCTTCTTGTCGCTCATTGTGGAGGCACTCAATTTGGGCTTGTGGTGCTCACTCTCTTTTTGGTGGTTCACTCTCTCACTATTCTCTCCACGATGGGTGGCTTGCTTGTCGGCGATCACTTGGCTTGGAGACATAGGGGGAAGTACGTACTCCTTTCTTTTCAACTTGAAGATGTAGTGGTTCGTTCAGCCGTTGTGGATCACACCTCGATCAAATTTCCATGGTCGACCAAGAAGAAGGTGGCAAACGGTCATTGGAACAACATCACACTCCAAAGTGTCTTCGCATGCTCCGATTTTGAAGGATACTTGCACTCTATGCTTGACTTGAATAGTGCCGGAGTCGCTTAGCCATTGAACTTTGTAGGGATGTTGATGTAGGGTAGGAACCCTAGGGGCCGATCTTTGAGGAAAGGAGTGGATCTCGCGAAGAACACGAGGAACACGAGGGGGAAAATGAAGGAAATCCAGAGGGGAAACACGAGAGAATCACTAAAACCAATAAGAAATAGTCACACATATGCTAGATCCTTGAGTACATGAGAGACCACACGATCCACGGTCAATAAAGGAAAATACAAAGGTAGCCGGTTCTTCTCTGTGAGGAGGTCTTGATGGGGCCGCCCAGAGGGGGTCTTGAAGCCCAAGGGATCTTCTCTGAAGAGGGGCCGCGGTCTCTCTCGTGTAGTAAATCCGATGTTGATGAGCAAAGCTCTATCTCTAATGAGCTACTACTTTGCTGACCCTAAAACATAGGTGGAGGGGAGTAAATATAGTCTAAGGGGTGAAGGGGTACATGGGCCACGACCCAGATGCGCTGCACGCAGGCAGGGGGGCGGATGTCCGGGTGTCGGGCCGAATGTCCGGGCCTTCCCGGGACACCGGATGTTCGGGTGGTGGGGCCGAATGTACGTGCTGGTAGGGTCCAGCCTTGCAGCTCTCTGGAATGGCGGGGTCCGGATTTCCAGGCTGGAGGCTGGATGTCCGGGCTGGACGCCGGATGTCCGGGTCGTGTAGACTTGGCCACTGGCTCCTTGTTGCTGGTGACAATTCCAGGGGTCGGATGTCTGGGCCAGGGCCGGATGTCCGGGTCCTGGGAGCTGTCTCCGTCTTCTTCCATCGTCTCTTCCATGCTTCCCTCGCGGATGGTTTAGTTGTTCCTTGACGCTTGCACTCCTCCTCGTCGTCCGTAGTGTTCCGACAATACCTATGCATGCACACAAGAGGGGTGTCAAGTAGTATACTGTAACACCCACAGTGCAACTATATCTCCCACGTGTCGGGGCACGACTTAGAGGCATAGCCGCATGGTAGGTCTGTCGCAAGAGGGGTAATCTTTACACATCCCATGTACTGAATAAGAAGGAATAAAGAGTCGGCTTACAATCGCCACTTCACACGATACATAAATTTATCATACATCATCCAAGGTACAATCAAAGGTCCGACTACGGAACCAAAATAAAGAAAGACAACCCCAAATGCTAGATCCCCGATCGTCCCAACTGGGCTCCTCTACTGATCATCCGGAAAAGAAACATGGTAACGGCCCGAATCCTCGTCGAACTCCCACTTGAGTTCGGTAGCGTCCCCTACACTGGCATCATCAGCACCTGCATCTGTTTGGAAGTATCTGTGAGTCACGGGGACTCAGCAATCTCACACCCTCGCGATCAGAACTATTAAAGCTTATGGGTAGGAAAAGGTAGTGAGGTGGAGCTGCAGCAAAGCACTAAGCATATATGGTGGCTAACTTACGCAAAAGAGAGCGAGAAGAGAAGCAACGCACGGTTGAGAAACTATAAGTGATCAAGAAGTGATCCTGAAGCTACTTACGTTCAAGCATAACACGAGACCGTGTTCTCTTCCCAGACTCCGCCGAAAAGAGACCATCATGGCTACACACGCGGTTGATTCATTTTAATTAAGTTAAGTGTCAAGTTCTCTACAACCGGATATTAACAAATTCCCATTTTCCCATAACCGCGGGCACGACTTTCAAAAGTTCAAAACCCTGCAGGGGTGTCCCAACTTAGCCCATCACAAGCTCTCATGGTCAACGAAGGATATTCCTTCTCCCAGGAAGACCCGATCAGTCTCAGAATCCCGGTTACAAGACATTTCGACCATGGTAAAACAAGACCAGCAAAGCCGCCTGATGTTCCGACAAATTCCGATAGGTGTCGCACATATCTCGTTCTCAGGGCACACCGGATAGGTCAAGCTACGAGTAAAACCAACCCTCGAGTTGCCCCGAGGTGGCCCCGCAGGCTGCCCGTTTTGGACCAGCATTCAGAGGAGCACTGGCCCAGGGGTTTTAAAATAAAGATGACCCTTGAGTCTGCAGAACCCAAGGGAAGGTATATGGTGGTAGGTAGGAAAATGGTAAAACCAAGGTTGGGCCTTGCTGGAGGAGTTTTATTCAAAGCGAACTGTCAAGGGGTTCCCATAACACCCAACTGCGTAAGGAACGCAAAATCAAGGAACATAACACCGGTATGACAGAAACTAGGGCGGAAAGAGTGGAACAAAACACCAGGAATAAGGCCAAGACTTCCACCGTTTACCAAGTATATAGATGCATTAAAGTAAATAAGAGATAATAATGATATCCCAACAATATCCATGTTCCAACATCGAACAAGCTTCATCTTCACCTGCAACTAGCAATGCTATAAGAGGGGCTGAGCAAAAGCGGTAACATAGCCAAACAACGGTTTGCTAGGAAAGGTGGGTTAGAGGCTTGACATGGAAATATGGGAGGCATGATATAGCAAGTGGTAGGTAACGCGGCATAGCAATAGAGCGAACAACTAGCAAGCAAAGATAGAAGTGATTTCGAGGGTATGGTCATCTTGCCTGCAAAGTTCTCAGAGTTGATGAAAGCTTGATCCTCGTTAGCGTACTCAAGAGGTTCCTCGATCACGTACTCGTCTCCCGGCTATACCCAAAGCAAGAACACAAGCAAAGGACCAACAATCAATCACGGTGCAATGCACAATCAACATGATGCAAAACTTGACATGATATGCAAGACATGATATGCAATGCATATGCGTGCTCCGGAAGAGAAAGAATGAACAAGGCATCAACCTGGCAAACCAAGTGTGTCTCTAGAAAGATGAGATGATTTCGGTCGAAATCGATATAAAGATCGCCGGAAACGGATGCACGGTTTGCAAATGGCAAGCAAAACAAGAATGGCACAATTCTGCGATTAATAGCATGAGGCCATCTAGAATGCAACAAGAAACTAAGCTACTGCACTCCAACATAGCAACAAAGCTCATGGAAGTGATGTACTCAATATTCTTGACAAAACATGAACAATGAGCTATGGCTAAATCACACATGAGTAGGTTCAAACAAGCATGGCAAAAGTGCAATAAATATCAGCTTCACAGACTTGGTGAAAATACTAACATGCCAGAAATAACATCAGGAAGCAATGTTCAAAGCAAGAAAACAACATTCTACAGGAAAATATCATAGAAAAACAAGGCATAGAATGAATCTACTAAATTCATAGAACAAAAGTCCCTTACTTATCATGAGCCAAAAAGGCACTTGAGATATGATGGCACCCATGTAAACATAGCATGTTTTATTAACAGTTTCAGACTTAGCAGAAAACAGAGCATGGCATAAACAGAGTTATGAAGGCATCTTTGCGAGCTCAAATCACTCATCACAAAGCCTTGCATCATAAAACAAAGCATGGAAACATCACGATGACATGTTCATGAAGCTAACCATGGTAAGAGCAAGTTCATAGAATGCTTGGATCACTAACAACAACCATGGGAAAATTGATTAAGATGTAAACAATCTGCCAGGAATATTTTATAGCAAAAGTAGAGCAAGATTAAGACATGCTAGGGCACTCCATAATTGCAAACAAGAGCATGGATGGATAGAGCATAACCATATGTTCAAAACATCCTTAGTGAAGAAACTCAAAACAAGCATGGATCTCACTATAGCACCATGTATAGATGGCATGAAAATAACAGCAGAACAAGGACTTAGCAAAAATCCTACGTCCCTGAAAATAGCAATATCATGAAGCCTAGTTTGCATGCTTGTGCTAGTCACCACATTGATCAAAAAAATGCATGGAAAGCACCTATGTAAAGATGGCATGGCATAGTTCAAAACACATGTAGAGCTCATGCCCATATGATGCACACAACAAATGTGACAAAAATGACAAAACATCGTACTCTGATAAAGCATCAATGATTTGGGCATCAAGATGACCACAAACAAGCATGACACAATGTAATGAAATGAAGAGCATCTCCCAATGAACATTTTGAGAGCATCTACCAATGAACATTTTGATATCTTATATGCATGAAACGGAGCTACGGTCATTGAGTTACGATGCAATGAACAAGGGCACAAAAGTTACAGGGAAAAGACTTAGAGGAAAAAACGACCTCCCAGATCTAGGGTTCTTCTTGTATGCGAACCGAGGTGGGCGCGAGCTCGCTGGAGACTTGCCGGAGTTCATCGGGGACGTCGGTTGGAGTTGCAGGGAGGAAGGTGGCCGTCGGATCTGGCCTTGGGGCCACCGGATCCGCGAGGAGAGGCGACGCTGGAGTAGAGAGGCGGAGGAGCGGGTGGCGGCGCACCACGGTGGCGGACGGGCGAGGCGGCGGCGAGCGAAAGGCAGCGGCGCGGGGCATTGACCCGGCCAGGCGGCGGCAGCGGGTGCGTGGGCCGGGGAGGGCCGCCCGTGGGCTCGCGGGCCACGCGGCGACGGGGCAGGCACGGGACACGTGGTGACGTACGGTTGGGTGCGGGCGGCGGCGGCGATTCGTCCGATGCGGACCGAACGTTTCCGGCGGCGGAGAGGTCTAGGTTAGAGTTTCGGGACCCGAATTTCGAGGAGGGGTGCACATATTTATAGGTAGGAGGAGGTAGGAGTGTCCAAATGAGGTGTAGTTTTCGCCCACACGATCGTGATCCGACGACGGAGGACATGGGAGTGGTTTGGATGGGTTATTGGGCCGTTTTGGAGGGGTGTTGGGCTGCAACACACAAGAGGCATTCGTGGTTACCCGGTTAACCGTTGGGGCATTAAACGAACTCCAAATGGAACAAAATTTGACAGGTGGTCTACCGGTGGTGTACCAAGGCCACTTGGAAAATCTAGGTCCATTCCGAGAACGTTTAACACCCGCTCACGAAAAGAGACAAAAGGGGTACGCCGGTGCACGCGGGAGTGTCGAATTGCAAAACGGACAACAGGGAAAATGCTCGGATGCATCAGACGAACACGTCTGCAAAATGAGATGCACATGATGACATGATATGAAATGCATGACCTAAAAAAAAGCAAAACGAAGACAAAACCCAACCACGAAGGGAAATATCATAACTTAAAGCCGAAAATGTCAGAGTCGGAGTTACAATTATGGCAAGTTTCATCGATCGGGGGTGTTACAACACTCCACCACTACGAAAGGATCTCGTCCCGAGATCTAGGACTGAAAGAACTCCGGATATTCCAAACGGAGGTGATCCTCGCGTTCCCAGGTGGCTTGTCGGTCGGAATGGTGTGACCACTTCACTTTCAGGAATTTGATAGACTTGTTGTGAGTCTTGCGCTTAGTTTCTTCAAGAATAGCAATGGGATACTCATGATAAGACATGTCTTCTTGGAGATCAATCTCTTCAAAGTTGATGGTGCGCTCAGGAGTGTTGAAGCACTTGCCAAGCTGTGACATGTGAAACACGTCGTGCACATTTGTGAAGTTGGACGAAAGCTCAAGTTGATAAGCAAGATCACCTCTTTTGCCAATGATCTTGAAAGGAACCACGTATCTAGGGGCAAGCTTCCCTTTGATACTGAAGCGATGAGTAGCTTTCATTGGAGAGACGCGGAAGTAGACATGGTGTCCAATCTCGAAAGCCAAGTCACAGTGCTTGCTATCATAGTAACTCTTCTGGCGCGATTGCGCGGCTTTGAGATTTTCACGGATGACTTTACACATTTCTTCAGCCTCTATGATTAAGTCATTGCCAACAAGTTGGCGTTCGCCAGTCTTTGTCCAATTGAGAGGAGTACGGCACTTTCTGCCATAGAGAATTTTGAATGGGGCCTTTCCCGAACTCGCTTGGAAACTGTTGTTGTAGGAGAACTCGACATATGGAAGACAATCTTCCCACTTCATACCGAAGGATATGACACAAGCCCTGAGCATATCTTCAAGGATTTGATTGACTCGCTCGACTTGGCCACTAGTTTGAGGATGGAAGGCTGTGCTGAAGCGAATGTTGGTGCCCATGGCCTTCTGGAAGGAGTCCCAGAACTTAGAAGTGAAGATGCTTCCACGATCTGAAGATATCAATTGCGGAATGCCGTGCAAGGAGACAATCCTAGAGGTGTATAGCTCTGCTAGCTGAGCTGTTGATAGATTCTTTGATTGGCCAGAAATGAGCCACTTTAGTAAGCTTGTCGATGACAACGAAGATAGCATCATTTCCGCGCTTGGACTTGGGAAATCCAGTCACGAAGTCCATCTCAATATGGTCAAACTTCCATTCTGGAATAGCAAGAGGTTGGAGGAGACCAACTAGCCATTGGTGTTCTGCTTTCACCCTTCTGCAGACATCACATTCCTTCACGAATTGAGCAATTTCTCGCTTCATTCGAGTCACCCAATACGACTGCTTGAGGTCATGGTACATCTTTGTACTACCAGGATGAATGGATAGAAGGGAATTGTGCGCCTCGTTCATAATGACTTTCTGTAGATCACCTTTAGGAACCACAATTCGATCCTCAGAGAATAGAGTGTCTATGTCATCAATGCGATAGCACTTGTACTTCGGTTGGCTCTTGGCAATCCCATTTTTCACCTTCTTCACCATGGCATCAAGAAGTTGTGCCTCACAAATTTGATCTTCCAAAGTAGGAGAGACTTGGAGGTTGGCAAGAAAGCCTTGAGGAACAACTTGGAGATTAAGTTTGCGGAAAGCTTCAAAAAGGTCCGGTTGGAAGGGCTTGAGAATTAAGCTGTTGCAGTAAGCCTTCCTGCTCAAAGCGTGTGCAATGACATTGGCCTTGCCTAGACTATATTCAATACTCGAATTGTATTCTTGAATCATTTCAACCCAGCGAGTTTATCTGAGGTTGAGGTTGGGTTGAGTGAAGATGTACTTGAGGCTCTTATGATCTGTGAAGATGTCCACTTTCCTTCCCAACAAGAGATGTCTCCACGTTAATAATGCATGGACAACTTGTCGTGGAGTTGACACGGCAGATGTCCTAGAGTAAGGACTTAGTCGTAGGGCCATCGCACTATGAAGCTTAAAGGCGTTAATCGGGACAAAGGACACGAGAGGGTTTTTATACTAGTTCGGCCCCTTACGATAAAGGTGAAAGCCTACGTCTAGTTGGGATTGGTATTACTGAAGTTTCGATCTCCAAGGGGCTCAACTCGTCGGCTTGGTTATCGATTTGGTCGTTTCTTGCCCTCAGCCGCCACCGGCTCGTCCCCTTATATACATGGGTCGACACCTGGTGGCCTACAGAGTCCCGGCTTAAGGCTCGTCCCCTCAGCCACCACCGGCTCATAATCGTGTCCGGCTCGGTGACTTCCTTTACATGCCTGTCTTTAAAAGTCTTTCCTTACATATGACGGTTTACAATATCGGGCCTTAAGCCGGCTCCAGGCCTTTGGGCCTTCTATATGTTTAATAAACTATCATCTTGAATGTATATTGGGCTTCTTATATAACCCGCCATTAGGGCTGACCCGGCCCCTCCTGGGCGGGTCATACCTGGTAGCCATATCCCCAACATTAGGCCCAAAGGTTGACTTGAACTTTGTTCTTTGTCAATCTTCAACACTTAGACGAAACCCATCTTCCTTTGTCTGAAAGAACTCTGTAACCCGCCGTGACATCATCTTCTGAAAACATGACAAACCTGTTATGATGTCATCTTCAACGGATCTTTTATCTTTTAATGTCTTCCGAGAATCGAGGCGTTCGTTTAGCTGGATACTCATTATTTTGGTCCTCCCTTGATTTTCGTGCCCATCTGTTCGCATTTGCCCTTATAAATAGGCACGCGGCCGGTTTTTCTCATTCTCCCCTCTTCTTCATCTTCTTCCTCTTGCAATATCCGCTGCCACTCGAGCTCCGCCGCCGCCGCAATGCTCATCATCGTCCTCGAGCATGGCCGCTGCATCACCCTGAACTGTCCAGATAAACGGCGATGACCCTCTGCAGCAAATCCACATCCGTAAGTCTTATCTTCTCAAACTTTTTAGATCTGCATTAGGGCTTTGCGAGTTCATCGGTGTTCTTCACTGTTCCTCCTGAACCTTTCTGGTAGTTCTTCCTCCATAGCCTCTCTTGATCCAAAAAGGAGATATAACTCGCGCGGTAGTAGTTTTGCGTCCATTTTTGATAGCAGTAGATCCCTTTTTCCTGTATAGATGCTTCGTTATAGCTGACGAACCCATCTGTACTAGATTTTTAGGTCTAGAATATTTTTCTTTTCAGAACGACCTTTTGATCCAAAATAATAATGACATCTTGGTAAAACTTGTTTATGCCAACACTTAGCTGAATCTGCTTTCTAAGAAAATCTGTTATCATGGCGGCTTACCGCTCTGGCTTTCTTTTCCTTATATGTCATTAGCCCTTACTTAAGCTGCCATTACTTGTTTTACATCTTCAACCTTTAATTGTTAACCTGACCGTAAACTGAACCGGCATGTTGTTATTTCTTTTTCAGTTCCTTGCACATCATGCCGTCAAAAACACCCACCGTCCGTAACTGGGTCACCTCATCCATAACTGAGGAACGGTTAAAAGAGTTTGAGGGAGTCCTGGATTAGGGGGTGTTCGGATAGCCGGACTATACCTTCAGCCGGACTCCTGGACTATGAAGATACAAGATTGAAGACTTCGTCCTGTGTCCGGAAGGGACTTTCCTTGGCGTGGAAGGCAAGCTTGGCGATACAGATATTCAGATCTCCTACCATTGTAACCGACTCTATGTAACCCTAACCCTCTCCGATGTCTATATAAACCGGAGGGTTTTAGTCCGTAGGACAACGTACACATCAACAATCATACCATAGGCTAGCTTCTATGGTTTAGCCTCTCTGATCTTGTGGTAGATCTACTCCTGTACTACCCATATCATCAACATTAATCAAGCAGGACGTAGGGTTTTACCTCCATCGAGAGGGCCCGAACCTGGGTAAAACTTCATGTCCCTTGCCTCCTGTTACCATCATGCCTAGACGCAAAGTTCGGGACCCCCTACCTGAGATCCGCTGATTTTGACACCGACATTGGTGTTTTCATTGAGAGTTTCTCTGTGTCGTCGCCATCAGGAAGGTTGCCTCGCCCCGTCTTTAAAGACGGCACTGTCGCTAAGGGAGCTTTGGCTGTCGGCCAAACCCTCAGGTTAGGTGGCTTTCTTATGACCGCCTGTTCGGCTTCTGCGCCGACGATGACCTCTCGAGCCATCGAAAGCAATCTTCATGTCAACTCGGAACTTGCCGAGCAGTTAGATCCAATAGAGCTTTCCTCCATAAACGAGCTCTTGGATCGCTTCGCCGCCCTGGGAGTCGCTACGAATTCCGACCAGATTGGGCCTAAAACCGATCTGAGAGAGATTAACTCTCCCCAAGTCACCCATCACGTTGCCATGGTAGAGGGACAGTGCGGCGACCCTTCATCTACCTTAAGGACTCGCTATGTCCGGATTCCCGATCCCTCCAAGCTGGATGCCCGCGGAGGGGAGGATATCACTCAGGACCTGAACCTAGAATTAGGCGACGGACTGGATTCATTGGACGACATCCAGGAATCCAAATTTTCGAGTTCGGAAATTCCTCGGCCTCTGAGCCTCAGATGGGGTAAGGCTTCGGATTTAATTCCACCCACCCACCCGAACATTAGCGATCTATCCCAAATCAGGCAAGAGCCCGAAGAAACAGTACATCATTACTGGGCCAGATTCCTCCTGGTTATGAACAGGATAAAGGGCTGCCGCGAGGAAGATGCAATTTCATTCTTCTGCAATAATTACACGGGCAAGGGAATACTCAACGCCATAAGTCGCCGTGATATTACACGCTTCGCTGACTTGGCGTCCATAGTACGAAAGTACTGTGCGATGGAAAGCGCCCGGAAAACCGAAACAAAATTTTGGGACAATCCGGCCCTTAAGGAAAACCCAGTCCGAAATAAAAGGGTGCATCATCGCCAGACACCCGGGTCAAACACCAAAAGGAAAAAACCCTCTATAGGGCATGGAACTGTATTGGAAGGATGGCTTAATGGACCCTATAAAATTCATAGTACAGAGGACGCCACACCAACTCACAGCCTTAGAGCATGTTGGATACTCCCGCAGGTGGCCAAAATTGGCGGAAACCTCCTAATTCCGGAGGCCACAGAAAGACACCCCAGACACACCAATACGGTATTAACAGTCTTCGAGACGTTCGCATCAAATAATATGCGAAAACGGACACTCCGCAGCCTTGCCGAAGTCTACCAAGTAGCAACAATAAACCCATGGAGTGACTCGGCTATTACCTTTAACACCAGTGATGAACCTAAATTCCGAACAGCCCGAGCACCAGCTGCATTGGTCCTCAGTCCAATAGTGGACGGCTTTCGTCTTACCAAGGTACTCATGGATGGCGGCAGCGGATTGAACCTCATCTATGAGGAAGCAGCACAACCTTTAGAGGAATAATCCCCAGTCGGGAAGCGCACTATACAGGAAAAATCACACTAGATGTGGCGGCATGCCGGACAATTACAGGTCCGAAGAGTTCACATTCCATGTGGCCCCGTTCAGTAGCGGTTATCATGCTTTGCTAGGGCGGGAAGCATTTACAATCTTCCAAGCAATACCCCATAACGGGTACATGAAGCTCAAGATGCTCGGGCCTAACGGGATCATCACTCTCAATAGTGATCCGGACATAGCACTCTGCACTGAAAACAAGACGGTCGTACTGGCCCTCGAGGCACTATCCGAAGCCCTAGCGGCTGAGGAGCTGACTGCACTGCGCTCTACGGTGAATAGGGACGATGTGGTACTCGACAAAAGATCCAAGTCCACCTCCTTTAAACCGGCGGACGAAATAGTCAAATTCCAAGTCCATCCAACGGACCTCAATAAAACAGCTTCCATCGGGGCACAGTTAAACCCTGATGTCGACGCCGCATTGCAAGAGTTCCTACGAGAGAACTGGGACATTTTCGCCTGGCACCCTTCAGACATGCCAGGAATCCCACGCAGGCTGGCCGAGCACAGCTTAAATATCCAAACAGATTCAAACCTGTCAAACAGGCTCTTCGGCGTTTTTCCGAACCTAAGAGACAGGCTATGGGAGAGGAGCTAGCAAAGCTATTGGAGGCCGGATTCATCAGAGATATAAAACATCCGGACTGGCTAGCAAACCTGGTGATGGTACCAAATAAGGACAAATCCTGGCGCCTGTGTGTTGATTTTAAAGACCTTAACAAGGCTTGCCCAAAGGATCCCTCCCCTCCCCCGCATCGATCAAATTATCGATGCTACCGCAGGACACGATTCGTTGTGTTTCCTCGATGCATATTCTGGCTACCATCAAATCAAGATGGCAGAACCAGACCAAGCCGCAACGGCATTTATCACACCATACGGGCCATTCTTCTTCAACACGATGCCCTTCGGGCTCAAAAACGCCGGCGCAACATATCAGCACATGATTCAGACATGTCTGGCAAGCCAGATCGGCAAAACAGTGGAGGCATATGTAGATGATGTGGTCATCAAAACAAGACATGTTGAATCTCTAGTAGACGACTTGAGGCTCACATTTGATAATCTCCGAACATATGACATCAAGCTCAACCCGGAAAAATGCGTTTTCGGCGTTCCAGCCGGAAAGCTCTTGGGCTTCATTGTATCCAGTAGAGGAATTGAAGCAAATCCAACCAAGATCCGAGCTCTGTCAAAACTGGATATCCCAAAGGACCTCAAACAAATACAAAAGTTAACCAGATGTGTGGCGGCTCTAAGCCGCTTTATCTCCCACTTGGGAGAAAAGGCCCTTCCCCTTTACCGCCTCCTTCGGCGCACCGAACACTTCAAATGGACGGACGCAGCCAGGGCCGGACTCGACGAAATAAAAGCCATACTGGCAACAAACCCAGTCCTGGCCGCGCCAAACACTGGCGAACCAATGCTATTGTACATCGCAGCAACACATCAGGTTGTAAGCGCAGTGCTCGTCGTCGAACGAGAAGCGGATGGACACAAATTCCCCCTTCAAAAGGCGGTCTATTATGTGTCCACTGTCCTCACTCCCTGCAAATCACGGTACCCGCATTATCAAAAGATTGCGTATGCGGTATTCATGGCATCCCGGAAGCTACGACACTACTTTCAAGAGTGTTCAATAACAGTAGCCTCGGAAGTACCACTTAACGATATTATAAACAACCGTGACGCAACGGGCCGGATTGTGAAATGGGCCATCGAGCTCCTCCCGTTCGACATAACTTATAAGCCACAATGATCCATCAAGTCACAAGTTTTGGCCGACTTCGTCGCAAAATGGACGGAGGCCGAACTCCCTAAAGAGTACGGCACATATTCAAATTGGATCATGCATTTCGACGGCTCCAAAATGTTGGCCGAACTGGGAGCTGGCGTCGTTTTGACGTCCCCCACAGGTGACATAGTTCAATACGTACTACAGATTATGTACACGGCCTCCAACAAAGCAGCCGAATATGAGGCCCTTCTACATGGTCTCCGGATGGCAGTATCCATGGGCATCCAACGCCTAGAGGTGCGCGGGGACTCGAACCTCGCAATCTCCCAAATAAATGGAGACTTCGATGCCAAGGATCCAAAAATGGCAGCTTACCGCAACACCGTCCTAAAAATGTCAGCTCGGTTCGAGGGGCTTGAATTTCACCATATGGCCCGGGAAAATAACCAGGCGGCAGATGTCCTGGCACGCATCGACGCAAAACGCGATGTAGTGCCCCCCCCCCCAACATCTTCTTGGAAAGGCTGTTCAAGCCATCCGTGGCATAGGAAGGGGAGCCGAACAATAACATCTCGGACCCAACTGCACTGCCCGACACTGAACATTCTGACACAATCAGAGGCTCTGCCATTGAAATAACACTTTCAGCCCACGTAATAATAGCCGTCATCGCCCCGTGGACAGAACCATTCCTCGCCTACCTTACTAGGCAAGAACTCCCCGAGGACCAAAATGAGGCACGCTGCATAGTGCGGCGATCCAAAGCCTACAGAGTCCACGAGGGAGAGCTTTATAAGAAAAGCACTACCGGAGTCCTTCAAAGGTGCATCTCCGAAGAGGAGGGGCGGAATCTCCTGGCTGAAATCCATGCCGGACTCGACGGTCATCACGCTGCAGCTCGGTCCCTGGTAAGCAAGGCCTTCCATACAGGCTTTTATTGGCCGACTGCCCAGGCAGACGCTCAGGACTTAGTCCAACGATGCACCGGTTGCCAGCTCTTTGCAAACCAAAGCCATATGCCACCCACCGCCCTCCCAACTATCCCCATCACTTGGCCCTTTGCGGTCTGGGGGCTTGATATGGTTGGACCCTTAAAGGCGGAACCCACAAGCACAAATACTTACTGGTCATGGTGGATAAGTTCACCAAATGGATAGAAGCCAAGCCTATTAAGACAGCCGAATCCGGACCTGTGATAGACTTCATATCCGGGGTTGTACACCGTTACGACGTCCCCCACAACATCATCACTGATAATGGCACGAACTTTACGGCCGATGAGGTAAAACTCTGGTGCAAAAACATGGGCATAAATCTCGATTATGCTTCCGTCTATCACCCACAAACTAACGGCCAGGTCGAATGCGCAAATGGTCTTATCATGAGCGGCCTTAAACCCAGATTAGTGCGGTCCCTCAAGGAATCTAACACACACTAGGTAGAGGAGCTCAACTCCATACTCTGGGGGCTGCGGACCATGCCGAATCGCACCACCGGATACACACCATTCTTTATGGTGTACGGCGCAGAGGCAGTTTTGCCTTGCGACATAATTCATGACTCACCTCGAGTGCGCATGTACGAGGAAAGAGAAGCCAAGCTCGATCGGCAGGACAATTTGGAAGCATTAGAGGAGGAGCGTGATGTGGCGAAAGCCCGTTCCGCATTCTATCAACAGCAAGCTCGAAGATACCAATGCAGAGAAGTACGGGCCAAAATTACACGTTGGCGAATTAGTTCTACGCCTGCCGGACAAGAAAAAGGACAAACTCAAGCCCAAGTGGGAAGGTCCCTTCATAATTGACCAAGTCCTGACTGGTGGAGCATACCGCCTGCGAAACGCATCGGATAACAGACTCGAGCCGAACCCATGGAACGCCGCCCGTCTCCGAAGATTCTATGCCTAGCGCCGGATCCTGTGTTCGTCTCCTTACTCTGCCCATTTTTTTTGTACTTTCCGTCTTACATTTCTCTCCTTCTCTCTTTTGCTCTCTCTTATAACCTTTAAAGGCTCATAAATTGACGCACTATCCACGCTCAGTAAACCTGGGGGCTTCTTTAAACAGAAGCTTATTTAATACGGGCTTCATGCCCAACACATGTGTCAAACTTCCGCATGTACCTTTTATTCACCATTATATGCATCGATATGACTTAAGTTTTGGCCAAGCTGGGTTGCCTGGCTCCTGTGCTTACCCCTACGTTCCCGATTGTTCGGCTAGGTGGTAAAGGGAGCACCCCTGCGATTGTTACTGCCGGGTCAGTCGGACGTGTACCTCAGACTAGGTGAAGCCGAAAGCTAGCGTTCTTAAGAGAATATTGGGTCGGTGAACTAAAGATGATCTTTTTCTTTATCTATGTGCCCCCAGGTGTTTTTCCTGCGTCTCTTTTCGCAGCATGGACATGCACTTTAGGGCATGCCCCCCAGGGAAAGGAACCCCTAACGGAACTATTCTACCTGGAAGATGTTTCTTACTAACCATGTAATATAACATAACTAGTCGGGCACTTGTCTGTTCATGCACTAATGACCCCTACGCCTGGTCTCCACGCATTCCCCGGTTCTTATATAACAGCATGGGAATTCGGACACACTCCCGACTGTCAGGTCCCGAGATTGAAGCGAAAAGGTCGGCCATGACAAATGATCTACAATCCGGCTAGAAGGCATTATAAATGTCAATTCAATTACATAGTCATTTTGACTGATTGTATTCCTATTCAATACCATCTAACAGGCTGTCTAATTTACAGTCCTGCTAGGAATACTTTGCGGCCAACTCTACTTGGCCGTACACTAAGCTTACAGGGATCTCCTTCCCATCGGGCCCTATAGGACCGACCTCGGCCATGTGGTTGGGGTCAGCCTTTGAGTACCGCGTCTTCACCATGGCCTAGGCCTCCCTAGCGCCTTGACGGCAGGCCGATATCTTCCACAATTGGAAGAGCCGCCGTGCTCCCTTTAACGTCTCCGCAAGCTCTCCAAGACCTTCGGGCATGGAGACGGATGGCCACAGGGCCTGGGCGACGCCTCGCATCACCTGCCGAACTCGATCGAGCAGTTGCGAGAGCTCGGGAAGAAGGTCACCCGTAGAACCGGGCATCTCCTCTGCAGGACGACCTATTAACACACCTACGGACATTTCTCTGTTAGTCGACTTTCCCGCCGAACTTTCTTTCAAAAGGTTCGTTCAAGCACTTACTAAATATGCCGCGCCGAAGCCATTGATTCTGCTTCACGGAGTCTGACAGCTGGTCACGAACATCTTTCAGCTTGATGCCTAGCCGGGTGTTGTCATCTTGGAGAATGTTCTTCTCCCCCATCACCTTTAATAGCACCCTCTCACCAGCCTTTAGCTGGCGTAGGAGGTGTTGCTTTTCCGGATTCAATCCGGCGCCATCTGCAATTTTATTTGTCAGATTCGCACCAAAGTCGTGCTTCGCAAAATACTTATCTTTCGAAATGTATATTACCAGAGGGGGTCTCCTTAGGGTCCCCTGCCGTGGCTAGTGCGGCCTCCAGTTGGGCTTTGCACTCTTCCAGCTCCTTGGACAATAGGGAATTCTTTTCTGTAAGAACCTGCATATCAAGTGATCCTTAAATCAGTTATTCTAACTGTTTCAAGTCTCGGGGGCTACTGCTACATATATATTTACCAAAATTTTCTTACCTGTATGTCTTTTACATATTGCTCCGTGGCTCTGGCTAGACCATTTTGAGCGGCACGGAGGTGCGCATCTCCCGAATTGAAGGCATCTAACGCCTCTTGGGAGAAGCAAGCGTCGCGAAGAATTGTCCGGCGACGCTTGTGGTTCATGGCACTTTCCACCTCAGAGTTGGTGGCAGACAACCCGTCCGCATCCTCCGTCGGAGGAACGTCCGGCACGCGCCTTGCGTTCGCCTCCGCCCCCGGACCAGGCTTTGGAGCCTGGCTGGTGGAGGCGCGATTGGCAGCCTCTCCGGATATAGTACGGCGAGGTCTCTTTGTCCTGAAGAGAGCATGAGTGTCAAATGTTCCTCGAAGGTATAACAACTGGGATAGAGGGGCGCGCCATACCTTTGTGCTGATGCCTCGGTCCGGACTGCACTTCTTTTCTGCCCACGGTGCCCTGCGGCCCCTCGTTGGCTTGTCGCCACAGGTTCGGCCTTCCGCATCAAAAACCTCCCCTGCAAAGTTCGGCTGCAATCAGGAAATTGAACACGAGTGGACGGACCCCTATCCGGGGTACTGGGACTTCGATCTCAGGTACATGGGGCGTCAGGATTAGCGCTGGGTAATTGGCCGTAATGGCCACCAAGGCGTTGTCCTCGCTCAATTGATGGAACACTCCATCAATCAGCTCCACAGATATGTCTGGATCCTCTTGAGAGGCCGGGTCGAGGGACCGTCCTGGGTCCTCGGGTTGTGGAGGCGGGCTGCTTATTTCCTTAACAGCCCGGCGTAGTTCCTGCGTTGAAATCATCAGACTAAATATTTTACAATGGGAACACTAAACGGATGAGCAAGTAAATGCGCCAATTACCCAGCTTGGGGGATTGTGCATAGAGAATCCACCCTGTGGGTTGACGCGGAGAAATTCCTCCTCTTCTCCCTTGTACAAAGTGGACAAGATCTTTAATAGAGCGGCAACTGAATCTGGCCCTTTACGACCATAGCGGGTGGCGTCGTCTTCCCCGTTGAAATCCACATGGGGTGGCTTCTATACTGAAGCGGCTGCACCCCCCGCATGATGCATTCGGCCATAACTCCGATCATGGTTAGTTCGGAATGGGCCAACAATCTTATTCGGCCCATCAGGTAAACGATGTCCCCGTCACTTTCCCTTTGAGGGCTCCATGGACGCTAGCTTAGGCGCTTCTTTAAGGGAGCACTATCGAATTCTGGGAGGCCAATCCGGACAGGATCCAGTAGCGGGACGTCTTCTATATAGAACCATTCCGATGGCCAATCTTCGGACGCCTTCTTTGGGGTTCTGGACAGATATCCTGTCCCGGCGATGCGCCACACTTCGGCTCCGCCCACTTGATACATTGACCCTTTCTTGGAACGGGGCATGAGGCAAAATAGCTCCTTCCACATTCCGAAATGAGCTTCAACACCGAAGAACAGCTCGCAGAGGGCTACAAAGCCCGCGATATGCAATACCGAGGCAGGCGTGAGATGATGTAGCTGGAGGCCGTAGAACTCCAGCAGCCCCCGGAGAAATGGGTGGATGGGAAATCCGAGCCCCCTTATTAAGTAAGGGACAAGGCACACCCGCTCTCCTTTGGATGGATCAGGGGCATTCTCTGCTTGCTCTCCGCCGTTGTAGACGGCAAGACCGGCTCGAACCGGGACCATATAGGCCGGGGGGAGAAATCCCTTGGTCTGGAGAATCACTAGCTCGCTATGCGGGGTGGAACATCTCTCCCAATATCCAGGCTTAGGGCTGGAAGGGCGAGCGGAGGACTTGCGGCGGCTGGCCATGGTGGAATGGACCTTTGTCGGATGCACTCTGATTAACACTCGTGGAGGGGAGAAGGTGTGGATTGGATCTAAATCCTCGTCCCCTTAAATAGGGCAGCTCATTTACGCGGCTAGGGGTGTGAACGTAAAAACACTTGGAATTTTCATATTCGTCTGACACGTGGGAAACGGCCATTATTGGGCGTAGAAGCCAAGGAGCGCAACATCTACAAGAAACTGGACTTTATTCAAACAGGTACACGGAATTTGGGGGAGAACCCGCCTTGCAATGCCAAAGACAATTTGCGCGCCGGACTCGTCGTCATTGAAGCCTGGTTCAGGGGCTACTGAGGGAGTCCTGGATTAGGGGGTGTTCGGATAGCCGAACTATACCTTCAGCCGGACTCCTGGACTATGAAGATACAAGATTGAAGACTTCGTCCCGTGTCCGGAAGGGACTTTCCTTGGCGTGGAAGGCAAGCTTGGCGAAACGGATATTCAGATCTCCTACCATTGTAACCGACTCTATGTAACCCAAACCCTCTTCGGTGTCTATATAAATCAGAGGGTTTTAGTCCGTAGGACAACGTACACATCAACAATCATACCATAGGCTAGCTTCTAGGGTTTAGCCTCTCCAATCTCGTGGTAGATCTACTCCTGTACTACCCATATCATCAATATTAATCAAGAAGGACGTAGGGTTTTACCTCCATCGAGAGGGCCCGAACCTGGGTAAAACTTCGTGTCCCTTGCCTCCTGTTACCATCCGGCCTAGACGCACAGTACGGGACACCCTACCCGAGATCCGCCGGTTTTGACACCGACATTGGTGTTTGCATTGAGAGTTCCTCTGTGTCGTCGCCATCAGGAAGGATGCCTCGCCCCATCTTTAAAGAGGGCACCGTCGCTAAGGGAGCTTTGGCTGTTGGCCAAACCCTCTGGTTAGGTGGCTTTCTTATGACCGCATGTTCGGCTTCTGCGCCGACGATGACCTCTCGAGCCATCGAAAACAATCTTCATGTCAACTCGGAACTTGCCGAGCAGTTAGATCCAATAGAGCTTTCCTCCATAAACGAGCTCTTGGATCGCTTCACCGCCCTAGGTGTCGCTACGGATTACGACTAGATTGGGCCTAAAACCGATCTGAGAGAGATTAACTCTCCCCAAGTCACCCATCACGTTGCCGTGGTAGAGGGACAGTGCGGCGACCCTTCATCCATCTTAAGGACTCGCTACGTCCGGATTCCTAATCCCTCCAAGCTGGATGCCAGCGGAGGGGAGGATATCACTCAAGACCTGAACCTAGAATCAGGCGATGGACTGGATTCATTGGACGACATCCAGGAATCCAAATTTTCGAGTTCGGAAATTCCTCGGCCTCTGAGCCTCAGATGGGGTAAGGCTTCGGATTTAATTCCACCCACCCACCCGAACATTAGCGATCTATCCCAAATCAGGCAAGAGCCCGAAGAAACAGTACATCATTACTGGGCCAGATTCCTCCTGGTTATGAACAGGATAAAGGGCTGCCGCGAGGAAGACGCAATTTCATTCTTCTGCAATAATTGCACGGACAAGGGAATACTCAACGCCATAAGTCGCCGTGATATTACACGCTTCGCTGACTTGGCATCCATAGTACGAAAGTACTGTGCGATGGAAAGCGCCCGGAAAACCGAAACAAAATTTTGGGACAATCCGGCCCTTAAGGCAAACCTAGTCCGAAATAAAAGGGTGCATCATCGCCAGACACCCGGGTCAAACACCAAAAGGCAAAAACCCTCAACAGGGCATGGAACCGTATTGGAAGGATGGCTTAATGGACCCTGTAAAATTCATAGTACAGAGGACGCCACACGAACTCACAGCCTTAGAGCATGTTGGATACTCATGTAGGTGGCCAAGATTGGCGAAAACCTCGTAATTCCGGAGGCCACAGAAAGCCACCCCAGAGACACCAATACGGTATTAACAGTCTTCGAGACCTTCGCATCAAATAATATGCGAAAAAGGACACTCCGCAGCCTCCTACCATTGTAACCGACTCTGGAAGGGACTTTCCTTGGCGTGGAAGGCAAGCTTGGCGATACGGATATTCAGATCTCCTACCATTGTAACCGACTCTATGTAACCCTAACCCTCTCCGGTGTCTATATAAACCGGAGGGTTTTAGTCCGTAGGACAACGTACACATCAACAATCATACCATAGGCTAGCTTCTAGGGTTTAGCCTCTCTGATCTCGTGGTAGATCTACTCCTGTACTACCCATATCTTCAATATTAATCGAGCGGGACGTAGGGTTTTACCTCCATCGAGAGGGCCCGAACCTGGGTAAAACTTCGTGTCCCTTGCCTCCTGTTACCATCCGGCCTAGACGCACAGTTCGGGACCCTCTACCCGAGATCCACCGGTTTTGACACCGACAGAGTTCTTCCTCATTGGGTTTCTTCCTTCAAAAACTGTCATGTCTTATCGTGCTCCTGACCCGGAGGAAGAACGCCCCAATCCAAAAGACGGAGAAGTGATTGTCTTCACTGACCACATGAACCGTGGCTTCTCACCGCTCGATTCAAAATTCTTCAGAGAGGTCCTTCATTTTTTCAAACTCCATTCTCAGGACCTTGGAGCCAATTCCATATCTAATATTTGTAATTTCCAAGTGCTCTGTGAGGTGTATTTTCAGCAAGAGCCGACTGTAGAGTTGTTTAGAGAGTACTTTTATCTGAACTGGCAGAACGATTGCACCAACGGTCCTAGCTTAGAACTTGGAGGCATCTCAATTCAGCACCGTCAGGGTGCTGTCTTCACTCTCATAGTTTTACCAAGTCATCCAAAGGACTGGAACCAAACTTGGTTTTACTGTCAGGATATCTCTCCAGCAAACGAGAAGCCGCTGCCGGGTTACCGCCCCGGTCGTCTTGATTCAAGTTCACCCTTCTGGATAAACTCACCATTGCTGAACGCAAGAGGCTACTTACATCCATCAGAAGAATCAACGCTTTGTTGGGGAACGGTTTAATCGGAGTAGATCTGACCCGCTGCTGGATCTCATGGCGGGTTATTCCATTAAGCCATCGATCAAAACTGATGTATGAATATGGTGGAGGCCCGGACGACTCTCTTCGTCACAGCCCAATTGAACTCACCGAAGAAGACATTGTTTCAATGTCAAACCTTTTCGTGAATGGGAAATATGAAGACTGCAGCATTGTTGGGTTAAATCCCTTCTGCAAGCTTAACCCGGTACCAGAAGTAAGTATATTCTGAACTCTTTTCCTTTGTGTTTTGCCCAGCTATATTACTTTAACCCTGATTTTTCTTGTCTTTGCAGGCCAATTCTGACTTTTGGACGGCGAAATATGACCACGAGGCTGCCAAGAAGGCGTAAGCCGCCACCATGAACACCAAGAAGACGACCCGGAAGTCAAAGAAGAAAAAGAAACCACTGCTGAAGATTTAATGAAACTTGATGATACGTCCGACTCGGAGGTAGCCCTTGATTCCCTTGGCCAATTTTTTAACAATCTTATTGACACTGATCCTTATCAGGATGACACTGGGGCTAGTCAGGCCGGGGAAGCAAAGGTAACTATCATTTCCTCCGACTCAGGCCCTTACCAAGACACAAAGTTTGATGAGTGATCCATAAAGTAAGGTTTTGTAACCCCTTAGCTCACTTGGATCCCAACTTTCATTTGAAAAAGCAGCAACATGAAAGCCACCGTGAAGTTGGGATTGAAGATGAACCAACTATCGTCCTTCAAAAGACCCCTCGGAAATGCCCGAACGAGGTTTACTTATTGCTGTCTTTAACCCGTTTTAATGAATCTTACTCCTTGTATTTCTTTTAACTCTTTTCTTTCATCCATTCAGGAGGTGTCTCATTCCTCAGGCGATTCATCACAAACACAATTCCCGGCTTTCAAGACCGCTCCTGGGTAATCATAAATCCTCCTTTCTTCCGGGCTGCTCAATTGTATCTTTATGCTGACAATCCTGCAATATTTTTTCTTAGCGGCCAGGCTAAATCCAAGAAGGCGAAGTCGGCTAAACTGGCGGAAGATCCGCCAGTGCTAGCATGCCTTCTCCATTGGCTAACACTCCAGAACACCTGCCTATTGACAATAAGGCAAACCCTCCTGAGCCAACTTTTGACGAAGCCACTATGAATCCTTCTACAGCTGGACCGTCGAGCTCAACCGACCCACCGTCTCCACCTGCGCCAGATGTTCAAATTACTGGGAGCCGCTTTATTGAGCCGGGGAACCCAACAGTGCTGGCTCGATGCACAGCAAAGCAAGAGGATTTGGAGAGGCAGAAGGTTCACTTTGACGTTGCCAACTATGACCGTTTGAATGCCAGTGATATTTTATCCGGCTATCTCAGTCATTTACACTCCAGTCGCGAGTCTGAGATTGAGATGGTCAAGCAGCTTCAGTTGAAGTATGAGGTACATTGTTTCCGGCTTACCAGTATTCCTTCAACCCCCAAGTCTTCAGATTATGAGAGAAAGGGAATAACCTATATACTTAAAATATAGGACGAGATTTTTACCTCTGAATCTTTGCTTGATATTGATAGAACAAAACTTCACCTATAGTCCCCAAGGACTAGTTCATTTTAATCATTAGTGAATCGGTACTTTAGAATTTAAAACCGTCATCAAAGTAGTTAACACTCCGGCTTAACCTTGATAACCTTGCTGAACTGCATACATTATCCCCCAAGTGCCAAGTGTTTTTACTTTGTAAAGGACTTGGGACTTTAAATATGTTTGTAGAGTCGTAAAAATTTGATTTGGCATTCATTAGCCCCCAAGTGTCAAGTGGTTTTCTGTAAAGTACTTGAGACTTGAATCTTGAACTAAAAATCTTGAATTTGAAACCAAGTCTTGATGCATCTCAATGTTTTATAGAACACCATGTCTAAATTGAACTCTCAATTGACTGACGCAAAGACCCGGCTAGCGAGTCAGGAGTCAGAAATCAAATCTTCCACCTCCAAACTACAAATAAGCCTTTCTGCAACGGAAAATTTGAAGACCAGCTTTGATGCCAAGGAGAAGACTTGGGAAAATGAGAAAACACTTCTGACCCGACGAGCTGAGACAGCCGAAACAGCTCTGAAAGAAATTTCAATAGAGATGAACGGGTTAAAGGGCCGGGTGTCTCAGATGGTAGCTGCTATCTTTGGTAAGCTGCCTGATTTGACATTTTGTATATTTTTTGCCAAACCGGAGTATAATCCGCCAACTGACTCTGTAAAAATTTATGCAGGTCCGCGAAGTAAGAATCTGAGCCAAGACCCATTGATTAAGCTGAAGGCAGTATACACTTTGGTTGAAAATTGTATATCGGCGCACAACGGGCTCTGGCTGCCATCTCTCCTGCTAATCAAGGACCCAACCGGCTCAGCGACGTCCTGAAGAAGCTGTCCATCCTTCCTGTCAGGTTCCAAGAAGTAAATCGCTCCTGCGCGCGAGCCGGAGCTTTGACTACCCTAAGACGCTCCAAGGCTTGGGTGCCAGACCAAGACCCGGCGGACGTAGCAAGAGGCTATCCTACCGTGAAGGAGGACGGGTCTCCTTTTGATCAGGATGACTTCATAGCCTTTGTACGCGAAGTCCGGCCTCAGGCGACTAGTCTTGGAGATGATACTAATGTGGAGAAGTACCAGCCGGGTTTTGATAGTGAGAATAAGAAGATGGCCCCTCCCTCATATAAAGTAACAGACTTGATCCCACCAGCGAGAGAAGATACATTTGCCCTGGAGGTTGACCCGGTCGGCCTGATCGACGACGAACCTGAATTTGTCGCTGTGAACGGCTTTGATTGGTCAGAACCCAACTTCCAACAGACTCAAGATGGTGAACAGGCGAGGGAGGGACAATGATCATATTCATGGGCTTATAAAAGCCTTGTAATGACTTAGTTGCTAAAACACCGCATGTTTGTTTATGCCATCGCACATAAAATACTTCTATGTGAATCTGTGTTTCCAGATGCCAATGTTTAATGCTTGTTTATGCATCGTTTAATGCTTGTCTCTGCAATGTTTGAACTCTGTTCCTTTTGATCCTTGAACCACCGGCTTGAATGACTTGGGCGGCTGTATTTTCCAATAATTTGAGCCGATGAAAAAGACCAGGCTAATTTATTTGTAATATTGAAACAACAACAAACTAAAAAGCAAGCGACAGACAACAAGCATAATTTTAATCATGTATTCAAAAGGTTGGGGGTTTCTGATTCGAATACGACCAGTAAACCGGACCAAAGGGGTTAAGCTAAGGTTCGAATACGACCATATAGCCCCCAGTGGCTTTGGCGTTGCGCCGATCCAGAGGGTACCGACAGTTATGTTCTCTTTGGTTCGAATACGACCTATGTTTGAACAGGAAGCCCCCAAATGACCTTGAAAGGTTTTTAACGACCCTGATTCGAATACGATCCAAGTCGTACCCAAAGGTGAAGCTATGATTCGGATACGATCCAGAAGCCCCCAGTCAGTTTTGGCCTTGAGCCGATCAAGAGGGTTACGACAGCTATGTTCTCTTTGGTTCAAATACGACCTATGTTTGAACAGGAAGCCCCCCAAGTGACCATGAGATTTGCAGCTAGATTCGGATACGATCATAAGCTGGACCAAAAAGGTTAAACTTGATTCAAATATGATCAGCTCCTTAATAGTCATTTGTAAATAAGAAATAATAAAGATGCATAGTCTTTGAAAAGAAAACAGACCGATGGTCTTACTTTATTGCTTATCATAGTATATACAACGTGAACGTATGTACATGATGAGAGCCGGTGGCTCAGGTATAGTATGGCCGAAGTTGAGCAATGTTCCACGGCCGGTGTGTCACTTCCTCCGACTTACGTGAGTCTTTGTGCTCTCGAACGTCAATGAGGTAATATGACCCGTTGTTTAAATTATTACTGACCACAAAGGGTCCTTCCCAAGGTGGGGATAGCTTGTGTGCATCTGACAGATCCTGGATGAGCCGGAGCACCAAGTAGCCTTCCTGAAAAGTCCTGGACTTGACCCGGCGGCTGTGATAACGACGCATGTCCTGTTGATAAATTGCTGACCGGGCCGCTGCTAAGTCTCTTTCATCATCCAACAAGTCAAGTGCATTCTGTCTAGCTTTTTCTTTGTTAGCTTCAACATAAGCCGCCACACGAGGCGAGTCATGACGAATGTCACTAGGCAACACTGCTTCCGCTCCATAAACCATGAAGAAAGGTGTGTAACTTGTAGACCTATTGGGTGTAGTATTGATACTCCATAACATTGAAGGTAATTCCTCTACTCAACAACCCGGCATTCGCTGTAAAGGAACCATAAGCTGGGGTTTTATCCCTTTCAAAATTTCCTGATTGGCTCTCTCAGCTTGACCATTGGATTGAGGATGAGCTACAGAAGAAACATCAAGCCGAATGTGCTCTCGTTGGCAAAACTCTTCCATAGCCCCTTGAGACAGATTGGTGCCATTGTCTGTGATAATACTATGTTGAAAACCAAAACGGAAGATCACTTTTTTCATGAACTGAACCGCCGTGGCTGCGTCACACTTACTCACAGGCTCCGCCTCAACCCACTTAGTGAACTTATCAACTGCCACTAGGAGGTGTGTCTTTTTATCCTTAAACCTTTTGAAAGGTCCCACCATGTCAAGCCCCCAGACCGCAAATGGCCAAGTGATTGGAATCATCCGGAGCTCTTGAGCCGGACCATGCGCTCATCGTGCAAATTTTTGACATCCATCACATCTACTGACCAGATCTTCTGCATCAGCGTGAGCCGTCAACCAGTAAAAACCGTGACGAAACGCCTTTGCCACTAAAGATTTTGACCTGGTGTGATGACCACAATCACCTTCATGGATCTCACGAAGGATTTCTTGACCTTATTCGGGGGAAACACATTGCTGAAACGCTCCGAAAACACTGCGATGATACAACTCTCCATCTGAAATCGTCATGGACTTAGACCGCCGGGTTATCTGTCGAGCCAGGGTCTCATCCGCTGGCAACTCTCCCCGGGTCATGTAAGCCAATAACGGTATCGTCCAACCTGGGATGACATGAAGAGCCGCCACCCACTGCGCCTCCGGGTTAGGAACATCTAAATCTTCTTCTGTGGGAAACTTGACAGAGGGGTTATGCAAAACATCCAAAAAGGTGTTAGGTGGCACCGGCTTACGCTGAAACCCCAGCCGGCTTAAAGCATCAGCTGCTTCGTTCTTTCGACGGTCAATGTGCTCCACCTGATAACCTTTAAAATGTCCTGCAACGGCATCAATCTCTCGGTGATAAGCCGCCATGAGTGGGTCCTTGGAATCCCACTTGCCAGATACCTGTTGAGCCACTAGATCTGAGTTGCCAAGACATCTGACCCTGCTTAAGCTCATCTCTTTTGCCACTCGAAGACCATGGAGCAAGGCTTCATACTTTGCTGTGTTGTTAGTACAGGGAAACATCAACCGTAACACATAACAAAATTTGTCCCCTCGTGGGGAAGTTAGCACGACTCCAGCCCCCGAGCCTTCCAACTGCCTGGATCCATCAAAATGAATAGTCCAACAGGTGTTGTCTGGCTTCTCTTCCGGCATCTGCATCTCTGTCCAGTCATTGATGAAGTCAACCAGGGCTTGAGATTTAATTGCAGTACGTGGAACATACTTCAACCCATGAGACCCAAGCTCAATTGCCCACTTGGCGACTCGTCTAGTGGCTTCTCTGTTTTGAATAATGTCTCCCAAAGGAGCAGAGCTAACCACAGTGATTGGATGTCCCTGAAAGTAATGCTTAAGCTTCCGGCTTGCCATGAACACCCCATATACAAGCTTCTGCCAATGTGGATATCGTTGTTTAGATTCAATTAGCACTTCACTGACGTAATAAACCGGTCGTTGAACCGGATGCTCTTTGCCAGCCTCCTTGCGCTCTACCACAATAACCACACTAACAACTTGTGAGTTGGCAACCACGTATAACAATAGCGGCTCTTTCTCAATTGGAGCAGCCAGGACCGGCAGCTCAGCAAGCTGTGTCTTCAGATCCTCAAAAGCGGCGTTCGCAGCATCACTCCAAACAAAAACATCTATTTTCTTCATCATCTGATATAGATGCATTGCCTTTTCCCCTAACTGGATTATGAATTGGCTCAAAGCAGTAACACGACCCGCCAGCGGCTGAACATCATTGATGCATGTTGGCTTGGCTAGGGATGTAATTGCCTTGATCTTCTCTGGGTTAGCTTCAATACCTTGGTTGGACACCAAAAAACCCAAGAGTTTGCCGGTTGGGACTCCAAAAACACACTTGGCCGGGTTAAGCATCATTTTGTAGACCCGGAGATTATCAAAAGTCTCTTTCAGATATGCGACCAATGTTTCCTGCTTCCTGGATTTTACCACTATATCATCCACATAAGCATGAACATTACGCCCAATCTGAACGTGAAGACAATTCTGCACACACCACTGGTAAGTCACCTGGGCGCTCTTAAGCCCAAAAGGCATAGACACATAGCAGAAAGCTCCAAAGGGAGTAATAAAAGTTGTCTTCTCCTGATCCTTGATCGCCATCTTATGATGATAACCGGAATAAGCATCCAAGAAACTCAAACGTGCACAACCCGTCGTAGCATCAATGATCTGATCAATACGGGGGAGGGAAAAAGGATCAGCCAAACAAGCATTGTTCAGATCGGTGTAATCCACACACATACGCCAGGTGCCATTCTTTTTTAGTACAAGCACCGGGTTAGCTAACCATTCGGGGTGAAATACCTCCACAATGAACCCGGCCGCCAAGAGCCGGGCCACCTCTTCTCCAATGGCCTTGCGCCTTTCTTCATTGAACTGTCGGAGAAACTGTCTGACAGGTTTGAACTTTGGATCAATATTAAGAGTGTGCTCAGCGAGTTCCCTCGGGACACCCGGCATGTCTGAAGGTTTCCATGCAAAGATGTCCCGGTTCTCACGGATGAACTCGATGAGCGCGCTTTCCTAGCACTGATGATGAACTGTTTGGATGAGTCGCCAGGTACAAAGTCAACCATCTTAGTGCCATCAGCTGATTTGAATTTCAACTCTAGCTCATGCTCTATTGTTGGTTTCTTTAATGATGTCATGTCTGCCGGGTTAACATGATCCTTGTAAAATTTTAACTCCTCTGTTGCACAAACAGATTCAGCATAGGCAGCATCACCTTCTTCACACTCCAAGGCTATATTCCGGCTCCCATGCACTATAATGGTGCCTTTATGACCCGGCCTCTTGAGCTTCAAATACACGTAACACGACCGAGCCATGAACTTGGCATAAGCCGGCCGCCCAAACAGAGCATGATATGGGCTCTTGATCTTAATCACCTCAAAGGTTAATTTCTCCGCTCTGGAGTCATACTCATCCCCAAAGGCTACTTCCAACTCAATCTTACCAACTGGATATGCCCACTTACCAGGTACCACACCGTGAAAAACAGTGTTGGATTGTTTAAGGTTTTTATCAGTCAACCCCATCCGGCAAAACGTCTCATAGTAGAGGATGTTGATGATGCTGCCTCCGTCCATGAGTACCTTAGTAAACTTGTATCCACCAACCTGAGGTGCCACCACCAAAGCCAAGTGACCCGGATTATCAACCCGGGGCGGGTGATCCTCTCTTCTCCACACAATAGGCTGCTCTGACCAACGTAGATAATGTGGAACCGCCGGCTCAACAGCATTGACGGCTCTCTTGTGAAGTTTCTGGTCCCTCTTGCATAAGATGGTGGTAAACACATGATATTGCCCACTACTTAGCTGCTTCGGGTTGCTCTGATAACCGGATTGCTGCTGCTGATTACCCTGGCCGGGTTTTGATTATATCCTCCTTGGTGACCAGGATAACCTTGACCGTGAAAACCTCCTCCGCCTGAGCCGGCTCCCGGGCCCTGAAAGCCGCCTCCACCTGAACCGGCGCCCGTGCTGTGACCCCCATCAAACGCATTTGAATTTTTAAATGCCTTCATGATCGTACAATCCTTCCACAAATGGGTGGCTGGTTTCTCCCGGGTGCCGTGCTTTGGACAAGGTTCATTCAACAACTGCTCAAGGGTGGGGCCTGACCCGCCCGATCGAGGGGGTTGTCTGCCCTTGCGCCGCTGATTACCACCCTGCGCATTAGTATTAGCAACAAACTCATCAGCCTTATGTTTATTACCTCCCTGATTTGCCGGGTTATGCTGGTGACCCTTGCCGTTGCCGTTCTTCTTTCCCTTCGTTGCCTTTTCTTCGTCAGACACCGGGTCCTTGGTTGTATCAGAATCGGCATAGTTGACGAGAGCCGCCATGAACGTTCCCATGTCATTATAGTCAGGCTTGAGCCGCCCCAGCTTCTGCTTCAGGGGTTCAAAACGGCAATTTTTCTCCAACATTAAAACTGCTGAGCCGGCATCCATCTTATCAGATGAATGTATTATCTCCTTGACCCGGCGCACCCAATGGGTTGTGAATTCACCATCCTCTTGCTTGCAATTGGTCAGGTCCATGATCGACATAGGCTTCTTACACGTGTCTTTAAAGTTCTGGATGAACCGGGCTTTCAACTCTGCCCATGAGCTGATAGAATTGGGTGGCAATCCCTTCAACCAAGTCCGAGCTATTCCATCCAACATCATGGTAAAATACATGGCCATTGCAGCGTCGCTAACCTCCAATAGTTCCATAGCCATCTCATAACTCTCAATCCAAGCCCCCGGCTGTAGGTCAGCCGTGTAATTAGGCACCTTACGAGGCCCCTTGAAATCCTTTGGCAACCGCTCATTGCGTATGGCCGGTACCAAGCAAGGCACGCCTTCAGTTCTTGTGGCCACTCCTGCCTCAACCGAGGTTGCTGGATAAGCCGTAAAGGCTTGATGAGCCGCCTGCTCCGCTGCAAGTTGAGCCACTCGTTCCGCCTCTTGACGAATCCTCTCCTGATCCGCTAAGTTAAGGGCTCCTGCCCGCACCGGCTCATGCCGATATGGTCGGTTGTGGCATTGAGCATTACTTGACATCTCTGCGGACTCCATGTGCCTACTGTAACTCGGGCTCCGGCTTGGGCGAGGAGTTCAATGGATCCTGTCTCGACTGTAGGAGTATGCATCCTGCTGGGCCAGAGCCGTTTAAAGAAGTTCTCTTACTCTCTGGGTATCAATTGCTGCTAGTGAGTCGCCTTCCATTGGGAGAGCCGCCAAACGAGCCGATGCTGCAATGAGGTTTTCCAGAGGGTTGGAGAAGTGACCCAGAGGTGTTCACACATAACGAGGAGGAGCTGTATTTATACGAGGTGGCTCCATGGCGCGTGGCTGAACTGGTGCACCGGGTGTCGTGACCCGGTTTTCCTCCAGCGGGCTGCTCCCCCCAGCCCCGGGTGTACGGAACAGGTTCCTCGGATCCAGCCTTAAAGATAGACGTGACTGAGTTTTCTGATGCCTCCTCCTCATGACCTCGTTTGATGTGTTAAGATCCACCGAGAGCCGAAAAGTTTCCGCTTGAAGTTGCTGAGCACGAGCATCCAAAGCTGCTCGTTCCGCTGCCATCCGGGTTTCCTCTGCGGCTAGATTTTCCTTAGCTTGCACCATCTCCTCCAGCATGCGTGCCACTTCTGCGTCGTGCCGGGCTTTATCCGCCGGCTCTACCATGGCGGTTAATAGAGTCGTCAGCCTATCCATGAGGTCCATTAGAATCTGAGCCGGGGGGCACGCGGGGTCTCCTGACCCGGCGGCAGCCAACTCGGTAGCTGCTGCTGTCGCCGCGGTAGAGTTCTGTCCGGGCGGTGTCTCTGGCATGAAGATTCTGGCCCAATTCGGCGGCTCAAAGGGGTCCGGAATACTACTGCCATCGGAACAGCCCCCGAGCATGCCGTCTTGTAACTGATACAGAGAGTCCGTCTCACCTATTGATGATGCGGTATCAGAACATATAGTTGTCTCACCGCCCTCTACCGATCCTTCAGAGTATTCACCGCCATGGATGTAGCCTACAAAGGCATGCTTCACGACAGATTGAACACGGGCGATCCTCGCGCACTGAGCCGTTTCGATGAGGTCGGTGTGGACGTCCAGCTCAGGGCCTGACTCGCTGATCCGGCCGATGAAGACGTGAATTCCACCAAAGGGGACCCGGTACCCGTACTCGATTGAGCCGGCCTTGGAGCCCCAGCCTTCGTCGTTGATGTAGAGCTTGCCGCGATGACTCTTGATCATCCGGCCCACAGCGTATCCCTTGAGCCCTTCGAAGTTGCCCTTCGAGAACTTAAATCCACCATGCGCTGGCCCCACGGTGGGCGCCAACTTTCATGAGTTGACACGGCAGATGTCCTAGAGTAAGGACTTAGTCGTAGGGCCATCGCACTAGGAAGCTTAAAGGGGTTAATCGGGACAAAGGACATGAGAGGGTTTTTATACTAGTTCGGCCCCTTACGATAAAGGTAAAAGCCTACATCTAGTTGGGATTGGTATTACTGAAGTTTCAATCTCCAAGGGGCTCAACTCGCCGGCTTGGTTATCGATTTGGTTGTTTCTTGCCCTCAGCCTGTCAGGACCCCGATTCTATGTCACATCGATCTAGCCGGTAACACCTCATATCACTTTGCGGCCTCACGCACGGTATCCCCATGGGTGTCGCCTTACCATGGCCCGGGACCGTTTGTGCCTTTTGTCTCACGTACATGATAGTGTCGCTAGCATCCATATGACAGAGAACCCGGGCCGACATGGCTAGTCATGAACACAAGCGGCACCAACCTATGGGGACAGGCATACATGAATCACATCGAGCATGTCGGTCAGCAGCTTGTGAATCCGGGCTGTAGCACTGGGCTAACAGGACTCCGGGAACCCGGGCTGTAGCAGGCTAGGCAGGACTCCGGATGTCACCGCGTGACATTTCCCCGAAGGGACAGACACAAGAACGAAGTGAAACACATGTCGGCCAGTCAAGTGTCCTGAGCAGTAGTGCTGGGCTAGCAGGACTCCGGTGAACCGGGCTGTAGCGGACTACTATGGCTCATGGAAGCACTAGACTACATTTCCCCATAAGAGAGGCTGCCAAGGATAAACAACTAGATTGTCGGATCCCACACATACCAAGCATTTCAATCATACACACAATATGCTCGATATGTGTAAATACAACATGGCATCACAACATAACTCTACAACTCAAGTATTTATTCCTTAGGCTCCGAGGAGCGAGATATTACAAACATGGATCTCATGACCCAACAATCGCAGCATACAAATCAAGCACATGCGGAAGCTTAACATGTCTGAGTACAGACATCTACAAATGGAAAAAAGGCTAAGAAGCCTGACTATCTGCCAGATCCTGCCGAGGGTACAAGATCGTAGCTAAGGTATCAAGCTAAACGTCCAAGTCCACGCGGAACTACTAGCGAGACTGAAGTCTCTCTCTGCAAAACATAAATTAAGCAAACGTGAGTACAAAGGTACTTAGCAAGACTTACATCAGAACTAGCTACATATGCATCGGTATCAACAAGGGTGGGTGGTGGAGTTTAACTGGAGCAAGCCATCTTTGACTCAGTGGCTAACCTAAACTACGACTGCAAGCAACTCTTTTGAGGTGGCGCACACGAGTCCACATATTCACCAATCAATACACTACTATGGATCCGCTCTCGTCTACCTACGAGAACGCCATCCATAGCACTCACGCTTATCTTGCGCATTTTAGAGTATCCACTTTCAAGTTATCTATGAACTATGCAAGGGGTCCAAGTTTCCATATCCAAGGAATCCGGCTATTCGAATAGATAAGGATAACCCTGCAGGGCTGTACTTCTTCACACACGCTCCCACCACTTACCGTCGTTTACACGACATGTACTCGGCAACCTTCAAGCGGAAGCCCAACGAGGGTGTCGGCCACGGCCTACCTAAACACTTAAGTCTCTAGTCCAGGTTTATCGCCTATCCAGGTTCCATCCGCAGGGAGTCCGGCCAAGGTTTCCACATATGACCCCGAACGATGTGAACAGGGTTCCCGAGACACCAAACGGGCGCCCTGTACACCGTGCCACGGTGTATCTACCGCATCATAGCCCACCCCTAGGGTCAGCGCTACGCACGGCCGCCAACACATAACCTACAAACACTAGAAACTAGTTGCAACTCCTGGACAGAGTACTAGGGTGATTAAGAAGCCGAGAGGTTCAATTAAGGATCCCAATGAGTGGTAGTAGCTGTTCATGGATCACAGACACAGAACTCAGTTCCTGAGGACGGTTTCAATAAGACAACCCACCATGTACTCCTACATGGCCTCTCACCGCTACCTTTACCAAAACATGTTCACACACTTAGCTCACACACAGTAGGACATGTTCACACACCTCCGATTCATTCCCGATGAATTAGACATGACACAACTATATGCAATAGCAGGCATGACAAACAAGCATGAATGAGTAGGCACATCAGGGCTCAAACAACTCCTACTCATGCTAGTGGGTTTCATCTATTTATTGTGGCAATGACAGGTCATGCGGAAGAAAGGGGTTCAACTACTGCAACATGTAACAGTAGAATCGTTGTTGTCCTAATGCAGTAAAAGAGAGCAGGAGTGAGAGAGTGGGATTGTATCGGAATGAACAAGGGGGTTTTGCTTGCTTGGCACTTCTGAAGATAATAAAACTCTTCATCGGTGTCATCGAACTCATCATCGAAACCACGTCTATCGAGAGGGGACAAATACCGGCAACAGAGAAGGAAACACAATCAATGCAATGCAACAATATGATGCATGAATGTGACATGTCAATATGAATGTGTTTTGACTTATGCATACTAGGACAGGTTGAGTTGAACCCATTTGAATCAAAGATTCAAATGTAAGCTCATGTATAAAGTCATAATGGTGCATTATCTTGTTTCATCTAAGCAGCAAGGTTAGATTGCTTTAACATGCATGAAACCAGTACAGATGGATAGATTGGAATTTCCTGAATAATAACAAGTTCAGGAAAAAGTTATTGCGTCAGCATTGCGTCATGCTGACCTCAGCAAGTCAACAGCAGCGGTCTAGGTCAAACCTGACAGTGGGTCCCGCGTGTCAGTGTCATTAGTTTTAACTAATTATAATTAGTACTAACCCTAGATTAATTAGCCGGCTGGGCCCCACCTGTCATTGACCCAGGGGGGTCAAACTGGGCCCATCCTTGGTCAAACGGGGTCAAACTCGCCGGACTTGGTCCACGGCTCGTCGCTGGCGATGACAGAGACGACAGAGCGGCTCGGGAATGCTCTACAGGGCACCGTTTTGAGCGTGGTTTGTTGCTACGGCTTGCTGGCGCTCTCGTGCATCTAGTGGTGGCAGCGGTAGCAGCTGGGATGGCCTAGGTTCACGGCGACGACGACTTGTGCGGCGGCCGGCGTTCGGCCAACGACGGGTTGGTTGCTACGGGGCGCTAGGGGGATAAACTGGCAGGTGCTACGCACTCCTGGGGGTTCACCGAGCACGGTGACGCGCTTAGGCGCGGGCTGCGGTGACCCTGGCCACGGCGGTGAAGAACCATGGCGGCGGTGAGCTTTCGGCTCCGGTGGACAGCGGGGCTAGAGGAGGAGAACGACGGCGGGGAGAGAGGGGTTCGGTAGAGGAGCTCACGGCGGGGTCGTCGGTGATCTCAGCGTGCTCGGGGATGGCCTGGTGACGACGAATCGGTCGACGACGGCTGTCGGTGCAGAGACGAAGATGGCGTCGACGACGGCGCTCCAGGGCATCCGGCGACATGTGGCTCGGCGGAGAGGACCGGGGTGTCACGGCGGAGCTCGGGGGCGCGTCGGAGAGGCTCAGAGATGGATGTGGCCGTGGGGGAGCTCGTCGACGGCGACGGCTGCGTTTGGTCGCGCTCGTGGAAGGGACTAGAGGGTGAAGGAGAGAGCAGAGAGTGAGGGAGAGGAGCGAGGGGCCACGGGGCGTCTCTGTGGCATCGCTAGAAGGTCCGGGGAGAAAGCAGGAGTGGCAGGAGCAGCGTCGGCACTCGCCACGCACCTGGTTGTCCCTCCTGGCAGAGGAGGAAGATGACACGGGCGCTGGGGGCTGGGCCGGCCACTTGGGCCGCCAGGTGGGCTACACGTGGGCTGGCAGGTAAGGCCAGGTGGGTTTTTCCTCTCTCTCTCTCTCTGTTTTTTTCTAATTCTGTTCTGCTTTCTATTTTGCAGGTTTGTTTTGAATTTGGTTTTGAAACCAATTCAATTTTGTTGCTTCTAGAAATATTTTTAGAAGCTAAAAGAATTAAACCAAAGCTCCATAAAATATTTCAGAATTATTGGACATATATTTATTTAATAGTAGATATAAATCCAATTCAAATAATTATTGATTTAATTCAAATGCCCAAAATAAATGTTTCTGAGACACCAAAAATATTGGTTTGGATTTTACCTCTTGCCAATATTTCCAGAGGATAACAAGAACATTTTCTTGGACTTATTTGAAGAAATTTTATCTTGATCATTTTTAAAAGGATTCTGAGGCTTTGAAAATTCCCCAATTCAAATTTAATTTGAATTTAAACATGATGCAACAACCAAGCTAGTCCAAGGCCAAGGTAAAGCTAGGGATGCGACAACTCACCCTCACTAAAACAAGAATCTCGTCCCGAGATTCAAGCGTAGGGTAAGATGGAAGGGGGAACACAAACTAACACAATCTTCACGATCCAGGTTGCGCCTCATAAGAACGTTGATCCGATCACGATCTTGTCTCGACGTCATGCTCTGAGAACTTCATCCAACACGACGATGACAGAAAGAAATTCTACGGAACTGATCTCCTCAAAGATCGAGCAACTGACGATCAGCTCATAGAACGAGACATAGCAACATCTCTCGAGATGAGACACGAAGCATACATCTAGAGGGATGGAGTGAAACAGATGATGAAGGTTCACTAGATAAATAACAATTTGACACCTAAGGGGGTGGTGAACGGTTGTCAACGTAGCAAGGAGTTGGGTAGCCATGATACCACAATGAGACACCTTCGAGAAGGGTGACTCGTAGAACTATTACCTTAAGTGGCAAAAAGAATTACTTTTGATTCAGAGATCATTGACACTCTTTATACCAGCCTAAGGAAAACCACAACAATCGTTTGGCGGAGTACGAAGGGATGGCATACCCGGACTAGAATGGATGATGTGGACTACCTTGTTGAAGACAACGCAATGGATGATTTTTGCCTATCATCGGAAATGGATGGGACTCATGGTAAGTCCACTTCTGAAGATGTTCCTTCTTCCGCAACTGAGAATGGCAGCCCATGGGAAACTGGCACAATGGTCGTGCAAGCTGGAAACAAAATGCTAATGTTGGAAATGTTCCAACCATCATATCTGCCTGAGATTCAGATCTGGTTGATAACATGATATTTCAGACAACATGCCTGGAAAGAAGGGTTGCAACACAAATCGACGAGATGATGTTGCAAGATTCTCAGGGAATGAACTACAATAGCAAGCTCCAAAACACGAGCAGGTTTTGCTACAACATGTGAACACGCTGTCCCAGACAAGCATGACCACACAGTAGTCTTATAATAAAACACTACCGAGTTCAGGTTGGGAACCATCATTGAGGTATCGAAGTCCTTGTATAAGCCCCGGGTCTTAAGAAGGAACTTCTTTCCCTTGTACAAATCAATCAGTGGCTTGGTGTGCTAGGAACACATATGGAGTGGAGGCAGCCAACTTATCAAACCATAGAGCACTTTGCACGTGCATAACTAACTTGGGATGGTTCCAGAGGAGGCAAAAACAAACCTTTCTCAAATTCATGGCGGCAACTTACACCTAAAGCACATGAATTCGAGGAAGTCACTTCTTCCATCCAAGCATAGGCTTCATGAACGGAACACGAAGGCATTGCTTACAAAGTTTTCAACACTAGGTTGATATTCAACATGAATCATGGGGGAGACAAAAAGCTGCTGATGGGCTCAACAGCAACTCATCAGAATTTCCATATCGCTGGACTTCCACCATCATGTGAACACGATGATAGCATTGGTCAGACCAAAGGATGTAATGGTGTATGCTCGAGGGATCAACCACGAGTAAGACAACATTAGGAACATCGTTGGTTCTGATTTGGCTTGACGATAGCCCATACTCAAGTCAAAGTTTTGACAAGACAATAGATCCTACAACTGATCACGAGGACCAATTGGTGAAGATATCATCTTTCTTCAACACACACACAAACACAAAGATATCCCTTCAGAAAGAACCAAATTTGGCAAAGCTTTTTATCTTCCAACTCTCCAAGTTGTTGTTTGGCTTAACCAACTAGCTCAGGGGTATCCAACACAGATTCTTGGAGAAGGGGTGGTTTACAAGAAACCAACTTGATCACGAACTCAACATAGCGGTCAGGTGAAAACCTGGTAACACTTCCGAGAAGACATTCGGAAAATCACGAACCACCGATATGTTACTAATCTCGAGAACAACCTTGCTTTTTAGGGCAAGATGATATGATCAAAAGAGTGGGGGATTTGACAAAATCCAAACTCATCAATCGAAGAGTGCACGAGAAACAAGGACTAGGTAGCACAGTCTATCTTAGAACGATGATTCAATAACCAACACGCTAAGAATGAAATTATTGTCCTTTAACTACCAAGCAACGGAGTTGCTAGGAGTATAGATTTCACGCATCACGATTCACTTGTCGGATAACATGGGGACCAAGGAATGAACAATGATGGCAAGAAGTATCACTGTATCAAGAGTTCATAGGATGGTGGGCAATTTCCATGACATTCTTGACATAAAAATGGTAATACCCCAAGATAGAACAGAATCAAAAACTGGATTGGCATTTGATTTGTGGATTACAGCTGCTTTGACCCAATCCTAGAAATGGATGATGTACTGGAGTTTGTTTCTCCTAGTCATTCTGAAATAGAACGGCTCGACGGACCACAAGAATAATAGGCACCGATGAACGAATGCTCACATACTCTTGACTATCAATTAATAGATGAAGGTCGGAACATAACGGAAGGGGGACAACTCAAGGGAACATATAACTTTCTGAGTTGTGGATGCATAGATTAGTATGTCGAACGAGTTCAACATATTTCTTCCGGATAACCCATGCAGGAAGGTAGGGTTGGCAGAGTCACAACATAGAATGGAGAACTCATCAAGAGCACTCTGTCGTGACCTTTTGGTTCAAAAGAACTCCTGCCAAGAATAGTCCATGATAATCGGAAGAAGGATGTACCACGAACCGCGAGGACTATCGCAAAGGTTACTAATATCCTAAAGGAACTAGCAACACTATCAACATGAGATAAGTAGGGTGAATCTCGGGTTCAAGAACCTATGAATAGAATACCTACCACTACATGGCATCACGGGATGCTTTTGAGAATGGTGGCCAGAATCATCACACCGGGAACACAAAACATGGCTAGATTACTAGGTGACTCCCTAAACACCTAGGGTCATAATAATAGCTCCAACATATATGTTGAGGCAACAGAGTACCTCAACTCACCGATTAGTGTGATTAATCTGGCCCAAATGGACATCAGGAACAGGAGGAAGGGGTTTGCAACTGCATTAGACTATTTGGAGACCTGGGATGACTCGGACATCATAACGGCTGTAAATGCTCAAAAGATTTGAGACATCCTGCAAAATGGTGGCATACCCACTCAACAACACAATATCAAGGTTCTGAGGCCAGCTATGAACATATGGAAGTAGTAGGAACTGAACTGAGGCTTAAACTCAACAATCCTAGGCAACTACGGTTTAGTAACACGTCATCCTGAGAGATAGAAGAGAAGCCTAGTTCTTAACCCCCGCAGAAAAGAAGAGGGTGACCCAGATCAGAAGGCATAGGGTATAAGAAGTAAAAAGAGCCTTACGTTCCCTTCCACAATCAATTCCCCTACATAACTAAAGTATTTCTAGACACAACTTCGACCAGTATGGCTTGGTAATCCTACAGGCAGTCAGGCTCTGATACCAAAGCTGTAAGGACCCCGATTCCAAGTCACATTGATCTAGCCGGTAACACCTCATATCACTTTGCGGCCTCACGCACGGTATCCCCACGGGTGTCGCCTTACCATGGCCCAGGACCGTTTGCGCCTTTTGGCTCACGTACATGATAGTTTCGCTAGCATCCATATGACAGAGAACCCGGGCCGACATGGCTAGTCGTGAACCCAAAGCGGCACCAACCAATGGGGACAGGCATACATGAATCACATCGAGCATGTCGGTCAGCAGCGTGTGAATCCGGGCTGTAGCACTGGGCTAACAGGACACCGGGAACCCGGGCTGTAGCAGGCTAGGCAGGACTCCGGATGTCACCGCGTGACATTTCCCCGAAGGGACAGACACAAGAACGAAGTGAAACACATGCCGGCCAGTCAAGTGTCCTGAGTAGTAGTGCTAGGCTAGCAGGACTCCGGTGAACCGGGCTGTAGCGGACTACTATGGCTCATGGAAGCACTAGACTACATTTCCCCATAAGAGAGGCTGCCAAGGATAAACAACTAGATTGTCGGATCCCACACATACCAAGCATTTCAATCATACACACAATATGCTCGATATGTGTAAATACAACATGGCATCACAACATAACTCTACAACTCAAGTATTTATTCCTTAGGCTCCGAGGAGCGAGATATTACAAACATGGGTCTCATGACCCAACAATCACAGCATACAAATCAAGCACATGCGGAAGCTTAACATGTCTGAGTACAGACATCTACAAATGGAAAAAAAGGCTAAGAAGCCTGACTATCTACCAGATCCTGCCAAGGGCACAAGATCGTAGCTGAGGTATCAAGCTAAACATTGAAGTCCACGCGGAACTACTAGCGAGACTGAAGTCTCTCTCTGCAAAACATAAATTAAGCAAACGTGAGTACAAAGGTACTCAGCAAGACTTACATCAGAACTAGCTACATATGCATCGGTATCAACAAGGGTGGGTGGTGGAGTTTAACTGCAGCAAGCGAGCTTTGACTCAGTGGCTAACCTGAACTACGACTGCAAGCAACTCTTTTGAGGTGGCGCACACGAGTCCACATATTCACCAATCAATACACTACTATCGATCCGCTCTCGTCTACCTACGAGAACGCCATCCATAGCACTCACGCTTATCTTGCGCATTTTAGAGTATCCACTTTCAAGTTATCTATGAACTATGCAAGGGGTCCAAGTTTCCATATCCGAGGAATCCGGCTATTCGAATAGATAAGGATAACCCTGCAGGGGTGTACTTCTTCACACACGCTCCCACCACTTACCATCGTTTACACGACATGTACTCGGCAACCTTCAAGCGGAAGCCCAACGAGGGTGGTCGGCCACGGCCTACCTAAACACTTAAGTCTCTAGTCCAGGTTTATCGCCTATCCAGGTTCCATCCGCAGGGAGTCCGGCCAAGGTTTCCACATATGACCCCGAACGATGTGAACAGGGTTCCCGAGACACCAAACGGGCGCCCTGTACACCGTGCCACGGTGTATCTACCGCATCATAGCCCACCCCTAGGGTCAGCGCTACGCACGGCCGCCAACACATAACCTACAAACACTAGAAACTAGTTGCAACTCCTGGACAGAGTACTAGGGTGATTAAGAAGCCGAGAGGGTCAATTAAGGATCCCAATGAGTGGTAGTAGCTGTTCATGGATCACAGACACAGAACTCAGTTCCTGAGGACGGTTTCAATAAGACAACCCACCATGTACTCCTACATGGCCTCTCACCGCTACCTTTACCAAAAGTGTTCACACACTTAGCTCACACACAGTAGGACATGTTCACACACCTCCGATTCATTCCCGATGAATTAGATACATGACACGACTCTATGCAATAGCAGGCATGACAAACAAGCATGAATGAGTAGGCACGCCAGGGCTCAAACAACTCCTACTCATGCTAGTGGGTTTCATCTATTTACTGTGGCAATGACAGGTCATGCAGAGGAAAGGGGTTCAACTACCGCAACATGTAACAGTAGAATCATTGTTGTCCTAATGCAGAAAAAGAGAGCAAGAGCGAGAGAGTGGGATTGTATCGGAATGAACAAGGGGGTTTTGCTTGCCTGGCACTTCTGAAGATAATAAAACTATTCATCGGTGTCATCGAACTCATCGTCAATACCACGTCTATCGAGAGGGGACAAATACCAGCAACAGAGAAGGAAACACAATCAATGCAATGCAACAATATGATGCATGAATGTGACATGTCAATATGAATGTGTTTTGACTTATGCATACTAGGACAGGTTGAGTTGAACCCATTTGAATCAAAGATTCAAATGTAAGCTCATGTATAAAGTCATAATGGTGCATTATCTTGTTTCATCTAAACAGCAAGGTTAGGTTTCTTTAACATGCACGAAACTAGTACAGATGGATAGATTGGATTTTTCTGATCATTTTTCATATATAACTCGTTTGATTTGGAGCTACGGTTGATTTTCTATGATTTTTAGAAGTTTGTACTATTTTCTGGAATTTCCTGAATAATAATAAGTCTAGGAAAAAGTTATTGCGTCAGCATTGCATCATGCTGACCTCAGCAAGTTAACAGCAGCGGTCTAGGTCAAACCTGACAGTGGGTCCCGCTTGTCAGTGTCATTAGTTTTAACTAATTATAATTAGTACTAACCCTAGATTAATTAGTCGGCTGGGCCCAACCTGTCATTGACCCAGGGGGTCAAACTGGGCCCACCCTTGGTCAAACGGGGTCAAACTTGCCGAACATGGTCCACGGCTCATCGCCGGCGACGAGAGAGATGACAGAGCGGCTCAGGAATGCTCTACAGGGCACCGTTTTGAGCGTGGTTTGTTGCTACGGCTTGCTAGCGCTCTCGCGCATCTAGTGGTGGCAGCGGTAGCAGCTGGGATGGCCTAGGTTGACGGCGACGATGACTTGTGCGACGGCCGGCGTTCGGCCAATGACGGGTTGGTTGCTACGGGTCGCTAGGGGGATAAACTGGCAGGTGCTACGCACTCCTAGGGGTTCACCGAGCACGGTGATGCGCTTAGGCGCGGGCTGCGGTGACCCTGGCCACGGCGGTGAAGAACCATGGCGGCAGTGAGCTTTTGGCTCCGGTAGACAGCGGGGCTAGAGGAGGAAAACGGCGGCGGGGAGAGAGGGGTTCGGTAGAGGAGCTCACGGCAGGGTCATCGGTGATCTCAGCGTGCTCGGGGATGGCCTGGTGACGACGAATCGGTCGACGACAGCCGTCGGTGCAGAGGCGAAGATGGCATCGACGACGGCGCTCTAGGGTGTCCGACGTCATGTGGCTCGGCGGAGAGGACCGGGGCGTCATGGTGGAGCTCGGGGGCGCGTCGGAGAGGCTTAGAGATGGCTGTGGCCGTGGGGGAGCTCGTCGACGGCGACGGCTGCGTTCGGTCGTGCTCGTGGAAGGGACTAGAGGGTGAAGGAGAGAGCATAGATTGAGGGAGAGGAGTGAGGGGCCACGGGGCGTCTCCGTGGCATCGCTAGAAGGTCCGGGGAGAAAGCAGGAGGTGGCCGGAGCAGCGTCGGTGCTCGCCACGCACCTGGTTGTCCTCCTGGCAGAGGAGGAAGATGACAATGGCGCTAGGGGGCTGGGCCGGCCACTTGGGCCGCCAGGTGGGCTGGCAGGTAAGGCCAAGGTGGGTTTTTCCTCTCTCTCTCTCTGTCTTTTTTCTAATTTTGTTCTGTTTTGTATTTTGCAGGTTTGTTTTGAATTTGGTTTTGAAACCAATTCAATTTTGTTGCTTATGGAAATATTTTTAGAAGCTAAAAGAATTAAACGAAAGCTCCATAAAATTTTTCAGAATTATTGGAACTATATTTATTTAATAGTAGATATAAATCCAATTCAAATAATTATTGATTTCATTCAAATGCCCAAAATAAATGTTTCTGAGACACCAAAAATATTGGTTTGGATTTTACCTGTTGCCAATATTTCCAGAGGATAACAAGAACATATTCTTGGACTTATTTGAAGAAATTTTATCTTGATCATTTTTAAAAGGATTTTGAGGCTTTGAAAATTCCCCAATTCAAATTTCATTTGAATTTAAACATGATGCAACAACCAAGCTAGTCCAAGGCCAAGGTAAAGCTAGGGATGTGACACAGCCGCCACCGGGTCATCCCCTTATATACATGTGTTGACACCTGGTGGCCTACAGAGTCCCGGCCGGCTCATAATCGTGTCTGGCTCGGTGACTTCCTTTACATGCCTGTCTTTACAAGTCTTTCCTTACGTATTGGGCTTCTTATGTAACCCGCCATTAGGGCTGACCCGAGCCCTCCTGGGCGGGTCATACCTGGTAGCTATATCCCCAACACTACTGCCGCCAACTCAATATCATGAGTGGGGTAGTTCCTTTCATTGGGCTTCAACTGACGAGAGGTATAAGCCACAACTTTCTTCTCTTGCATTAACACAACACCGAGACCTTGCAGGGAGGCATCACAGAAAAGTTCAAAAGGCTTGGATTCATCAGGAGGAGTCAAGACAGGAGCTGTGACTAGCTTCTCTTTGAGGGTGTTGAAAGCAACGTCACACTCAGGCGTCTAAACATGCTTCTGGAGGAGGTTGGAAAGAGGCTTTGCAAACTTAGAGAAATTCTCAACGAATCTTCGACAATAGCTTGGAAGCCCAAAAAAACTACGGAGCTGCTTGACATTCTGAGGAGGTTCCCAATTCACAATTGCAGACACCTTCTCGGGATTAGCAGCGATACCCTTGGTGGAGATGATATGACCAAGGTAAAGAACTTCGTCAAGCCAAAACTGACACTTGGAAAACTTCGCATAGAATTGATGCTCTCTGAGTTTGTCGAGTACCAATCTCAAATGCTTGGCATGATCCTCCTTATTCTTGGAAAAGAGCAAAATACCATTGAGATACACCAAGACGAAATCATTTGTGTAAGGGTTGAAGATGAAGTTCATCATGCGAGAGAACATTGGAGGAGCATTGACAAGGCCGAAAAGCATGACAGTATATTCATAAGAACCATAGCTTGTTCTGAATGCTGTCTTGGGGATATCTTATTCACGAATGCGAATATGATGATAACCCATACGGAGGTCAAGCTTGGAGAAACTTGAACACCTTTAAGTTGCTCGAAAAGCTCATTGATGTTGGGAAGTGGGTACTTGTTCTTTATTGTTTTCTTGTTCAATGGACGGTAGTCGACGCAGAGTCGTTCCATTCCATCCTTCTTCTTGACAAAAAGAACACCACAACCCCATGGAGATGAACTCGGTCTGATCAGACCCATGCGCTCTTGTTCATCGAGTTGTTTCTTCGACTCCTTCAACTCTTCTGGTCCAAGCTTGTAAGGACGTTTGCAAACAGGTTCCGTGCCAGGCTCAAGATCGATGACGAATTCAACTGGCCGGTGAGGAGGCATTCCCAGAAGCTCTTCTAGAAAGACGTCTTGATATTCACAAACGACTGGAATCTGAGAGATGGCATTCAACGCGCGCTTCTCATTGAGAGAAAACAGTCGAATGGTTTCGTCACGAGCGGCATAGATGATCACATCCTCAGAGAAGTGTGTTAATTGAATCTGCTTGGCAGCACAATCAAGCTGAGCCTTGTGCTTAGAAAGCCAGTCCATGCCAAGAATTATATCAATATCAGAGTCACCAAGAACCATTGGAGAAGACAGAAATCTATAGTCTCCCATCTTGATGGAAACATCCGGAACCACCAAACCGGCACTCAACCGTTTACCCGGAGAAACGATATCCATGAATTTACCCAAAGGAGAAGAAGTGAATTCATGCTTGGCAAAAAATGGTCTTGACATGGAACAATGCGATGCACCAGTATCAAAAAGAAATTTAGCAGGAATGGAGTTAACTTGAAGGTTACCCATGATCACTTCTGAACAATCCTCCACCTGAGCTGCGTTCATCATGTCGACCTTATCATGCTTGGGATTATGCTTGACCACTGCATTGCTGGCAGATCTCACAGGAGGAGGAGGCGGAAGGCGCCTTTGGTTGAAGCATTTGTTTGCATAGTACCCTTTCTGCTGACACTTGTTGCAAGTAACCTCTAAGAGCGGACGGCGATAAGGAGCACTTGACCTTGGAGTATGAGACTAGGCTTTGTTCTGATAGCCTGGGTTGGGTGGGTGGGAAGATCCATTGCCACCTTTACTCTTCTGCTGATAAGGCTGGCGAAACGGAGGAGGAGGAGGCAACCAGAACTTCTGTTGCTTCGCTGCCACTTGAGTTGAACAAGAAGATTGAACTTCATCCCTGACTCTCTTCTTAGATGCCTCACACTTGAGCTGAGCAGCTTCTTGCTTTAGTGACATGTTGTAGAATTCATCATACTTAGTCGGCTCAAAAAGTATGAGAGCTAATTGCAGATCTTCCTTGAGACCACCTCTAAATTGATAAATCATACTCTTTTCATCAGGGGCGTCTTGTTTAGCGAAGCGAGCGAGTTTCTAAAACTGGATGTTGTATTGATACACAGACATGCCGCCTTGCTTGAGATTGTGGAACTCCTCACGCTTTCTCTCAGCAACACTTTGTGGAATGTCATGAGCTTTGAAGTCTCAGCGGAAATCATCCCAGGTAATCATACGACCTCCTCTGGAATCTCTGTATTGTTGATACCACTCAGCAACTTGATCCTTGAGTTGAAATGAAGCAAACTTGACAAAGTCCTCAGGCCTGACATTGCTACACTCAAATTTTTTGCAGATATCCATGATCCAGTCGTCGGCGTCTGTTGCCTCGACACAGTTGCTGAAGGATTTCGGCTGGTTTGCGAGGAACTGATTGAGGGTAGCAAACTGAGGCTGATTGTTGCCTTGGCCTTGATTTCCTTGGTTGCCTTGCCCTTGGTTGCGCTCTTGCAAGAGTTGCAAAAGCATCTGAGTGTTGGCGTTGGTGGCTGCCATGACATTTTGCCATGCCCCCGGAGGTGGAGGTGGTGGCAGAGGGTTCGACTGATCCCCATCATTGTGGTCCTGACTCTGACGCGTTGGAGGAGCCATCCTGAAGAGGTTGACATCCGTTAGCATCTTGAAAGACATATATACAAGCTAAATCAATGGATCGAAATTGCAACATATAGCCTTAACATTCGAACAAGAATGAACGAATGAATTCCAAAGTAAATCATCACACTTCCATTAAGTTGAAAAGCCACTTAGATAAAGGTAGATGAATAAAGCAACAAGGTATGGATATGAACAAATAAGTGGTAAGGATTACCCAATCACAAACCAAATATCTGCGGGAAGAAATACTATAGCTACATGAGTTCTCACCTATAAAACTCCCAAAACTTTCTGGTTATGCAATCAGGTGTTGGGGATACAGGGGAAGCATAACATCTCACCCAAAACTAGCAAATCCTACATCCAGCTGTATCCATCCTTCAACACATAACCAAGAAACCTTCGGAAATCATGTACCTCAACCTTCGAAAATCATCTGTTATACGACTTATGGCAATACTCCCGAACTCCCGCCCCAGTACTGGGTGGCGTCGAGGTTATATCACCAACAAATGCATAAAAGAGATTTTCGATGTTTGTGAACTCAGGTATTCCAGAACTGCAATGATAAAATTGTGACGACAACACCTCGGAGCTCAACTCCCCAGGACACTGACACAACCCTAAATGTCCGGAGGCACCAAGAACAATGTTCTCGTCAAAAAACCATCGGAACGATTCCAAGATATCCGCGTGATCCTAAAAAAATTCCGTGAAATTTGAGGAGAGAAGAGTCAAAACTCTACGTCAGGAGGCCTGACCAGAGCGACGAAGGGACTGAGGAGTAAAAAGAATCCTACTCTCCGATATATATAATCCTAAGACTCAAAACATTTTGTTCTAGACTCAACAACGTCAGCGATTCGATCAAGCAGGGGCTCCTAAGTCGGGGAAGGCTCTGATTACCAACTTGTAACACCCACAATGCGGCTATATCTCCCACATGACAGGGCATGACTTAGAGGCATAGCCGCATGGTAGGTCTGTCGCAAGAGGGGTAATCTTTACACATCCCATGCACTGAATAAGAAGGGATAAAGAGTCGGCTTATAATCGCCACTTCATACAATACATAAATATATCATACATCATCCAAGGTACAATCAAAGGTCTGACTATAGAACCAAAATAAAGAAAGACAACCCCAAATGCTAGATCCACAATCGTCCCAACTGGACTCCTCTACTGATCATCTAGAAAAGAAACATAGTAACGGCCCGAATCCTCGTCGAACTCCCACTTGAGTTCGGTAGCGTCCCCTGCACTAGCATCATCGGCACCTGCATCTGTTTGGAAGTATCTGTGAGTCACGGGGACTCAGCAATATCACACCCTCGCGATCAAAACTATTTAAGCTTATGGTTAGGAAAAGGTAGTGAGGTGGAGCTGCAGCAAAGCACTAAGCATATATGGTGGCTAACTTACGCAAAAGAGAGCGAGAACAGAAGCATTGCACGATCGAGAAACTATAAGTGATCAAGAAGTGATCCTGAAGCTACTTACGTTCAAGCATAACACGAGACCGTGTTCTCTTCCTGGACTCCGCCGAAAAGAGACCATCACGGCTACACACGTGGTTGATTCATTTTAATTAAGTTAAGTGTCAAGTTCTCTACAACCGGATATTAACAAATTCCCATCTGCCCATAACCGCGGGCATGGCTTTCGAAAGTTCAAAACCCTGCAGGGGTGTCCCAACTTAGCCCATCACAAGCTCTCATGGTCAACGAAGGATATTCCTTCTCCCGAGAAGACCCGATCAGTCTCAGAATCCCGGTTACAAGACATTTCGACAATGGTAAACCAAGACCAGCAAAGCCGCCTGATGTGCAGACAAATCCTGATAGGAGTCGCACGTATCTCGTTCTCAGGGCACACCGGATAGGTCAAGCTACGAGTAAAACCAGCCCTCGAGTTACCCCGAGGTGGGCCCGCAGGCTGCCCGTTTCGGACAAACACTCAGAGGAGCACTGGCCTGGGGGGGTTTAAAATAAAGATGACCCTTGAGTCTGCAGAACCCAAGGGAAGGTATATGGTGGTAGGTAGACAAATGGTAAAACCAAGGTTCGGCCTTGCTGGAGGAGTTTTGTTCAAAGTGAACTATCAAGGGGTTCCCATAACACCGAACCGCGTAAGGAACACAAAATCAAGGAACATAACACCGGTATGCCGGAAACTAGGGCGGCAAGAGTGGAACAAAACACCAGGCATAAGGCCAAGCCTGCCACCCTTTACCAAGTATATAGATGCATTAATGTAAATAAGAGATAATAATGATATCCCAACACTATCCATGTTCCAACATGGAACAAGCTTCATCTTCACCTGCAACTAGCAACGCTATAAGAGGGGCTAAGCAAAAGTGGTAACATAGCCAAACAACAGTTTGCTAGGAAAGGTGGGTTAGAGGCTTGACATGGCAATATGGGAGGCATGATATAGCAAGTGGTAGGTAACGCGGCATAGCAATAGAGCGAACAACTAGCAAGCAAAGATAGAAGTGATTTCGAGGGTATGGCCATCTTGCCTGTAAAGTCCTCAGAGTTGATGAAAGCTTGATCCTTGTTAGTGTACTTAACAGGTTCCTCGATCACGTACTCGTCTCCCGGGTCTACCCAAAGAAAGAACACAAGTAAAGGACCAACAATCAATCACGGTGCAATGGACAATCAGCATGATACAAAACTTGACATGATATGCAAGACATGATATGCAATGCATATGCGTGCTCTGGAAGAGAAAGAATGAACAAGGCATCAACTTGGAAACCAAGTGTTCCTCTGGAAATATGAGATGATTTCGGTTGAAATTGATATAAAGATCGCCAGAAACGGATGCACGGTTTGCAAATGGCAAGCAAAACAAGAATGGCACAATTCTGCGATTAACAGCATGATGCCATCTACAATGCAACAAGAAACTAAGCTACTGCACTCCAACATAGCAGCAAAGCTCATGGTAGTGATGTACTCAAGATGCTTGACAAAACATGAACACTGAGCTACGGCTAAATCACACAAGAGAAGGTTCAAACAAGCATGGCAATAGTGCAAAACATATCAGCTTCACAGACTTAGTGAAAATACTAACATGCCAGAAATAACATCAGGAAGCAATGTTCAGAGCAAGCAAACAACATGCTACAGGAAAATATCATAGAAAACCAAGGCATGGCATGAATATACTAAATGCAAAGGACAAAAGTCTCTTACTGATCATGAGCCAAAAAGGCACAGGAGATATGATGGCACCCATGTAAACATAGCAAGTTTTATTAACAGTTTCACACTTAGCAGAAAACAAAGCATGGCATAAACAGAGTTATGAAGGCATCTTTGCGAGCTCAAATCACTCATCACAAAGCCATGGTAAGAGTAAGTTCATAGAATGCTTGGATCACTAACAACAACCATGGCCAAATTGATTAACATGTAAACAATCTGCCAGGAACATTTTATAGCAAAAGTAGAGCAAGATTAATACATGCTAGGGCACTCCATAATTGCAAATAGGGGAATGGATGGATAAAGCATAACCATATGTTCAAAACATCCTTAGTGAAGAAACTCAAAACAAGCATGGATCTCACTGTAGCACCATGTATAGATGGCATGAAAATAACAGCAGAACAAGGACTTAGCAAAAATCCTACGTCCCTGAAAATAGCAATATCATGAAGCCTAGTTTGCATGCTTGTGCTAGTCACCACATTGATCAAAAAAATGCATGGAAAGCACCTATGTAAAGATGGCATGGCATAGTTCAAAACACATGTAGAGCTCATGCCCATATGATGCACACAACAAATGTGACAAAAATGACAAAACATCATACTCTGATAAGTTACAGCACCTAACAATTTATAGCACTCTTGCATCAATGATTTGGGAATCAAGATGACCTCAAACAAGCATGCCACAGTGTAATGAAATGAAGAGCATCTCCCAATGAACATTTTGATATCTTATATGCATGAAACAGAGCTACGGTCATGGAGTTACGATGCAATGAACAGGGGCATAAAAAGTTGCAGGGAAAAGACTTGGAGGAAAAACGACCTCCTAAATCTAGGGTTCTTCTTGAACGCAATCCGAGGTGGGCGCGAGCTCGCCGGAGACTTGCCGGAGTTCGTCGGGGATGTCGGTTGGAGCTACAGGGAGGAAGGTGGCCATCAGATCTGGCCTTGGGGCCGCCGGATCCGCGAGGTGAGGCGGCGCCGGAGTCGAGAGGCGGAGGCGTGGTTGGCGGCACACCACTATGGCGGACGGGCGAGGCGGCGGCAAGCAGCGTCGGCGACGAGCGCAAGGCGGCGGCGCGGGGACGGCTCGGGCAGCGCGAGGCGCTGACCCGGCCAGGCGGCGGCGGCGGGTGCACGGGCCGAGAAGGGCCGACCATGGGCTCACAGGCCGTGCGACGGCGGGGCAGGCGCGGGACACGTGGCGACGTACGATTGGGTGCGGGCGGCGGCGGCGATTTCTTTGGTGCGGTCCAGACGTGTCCAGCGGCGGAGAGGTCTAGGTTAGGGTTTCGGGGCCCGAATTTGGAGGAGGGGTGCACATATTTATAGGTAGGAGGAGGTAGGAGTGTCCAAATGAGGTTTAGTTTTCGCCCACACGATCGTGATCCGACAACGGAGGACATGGGAGTGGTTTGGATGGTTTATTGGGTCGTTTTGGAGGGGTGTTGGGCTGCAACACACAAGAGGCCTTTGCGGTTACCCGGCTAACCGCTGGAGCATCAAACGGACTCCAAATGGAACAAAATTTGACAGGCGGTCTACCGGTGGTGTACCAAGACCACTTGGAAAATCTTGGTCCATTCCGAGAACATTTAACACCCGCTCACGAAAAGAGACAAAAGGGGTACGCCGGTGCACGTGGGACTGTCAGATTGCAAAACGGACAACGGGGAAAATGCTCGGATGCATGAGACGAACACGTATGCAAAATGAGATGCACATGATGACATGATATAAATGCATGACATGAACAAAAAGCAAAACGAAGACAAAACCCAACGACGAAGGAAAATCTCATAACTTAAAGCCAAAAATGGCAGAGTTGGAGTTACAATTATGGCAAGTTACATCCGGGGTGTTACATATACCATCCTCGAAGGGGTCAAGTGATCACGTGTAAAGGAGATGATTCACCTTTGGGTATGTCAAGTAGATGTTGCATGTGCTACTCGCCAAACGGACTCTTGACATGGTGATGTCCATAGGATGCTCCGCATCATCTCCCCCCCTTGGGAAAGATACGACCTCGGATCGAATACCAAATCACCATGGGAAAGAGATGGCTTCGCCGTGTAGAAGTGGACGTTCACCAGGTACTCGTCGTCTTGAAGCTCGAAATGGGCACTCTCCAATATCGCACCGTCTAGTGATTCCTTCAAAAAGAGCAAGGACAACAAACACTTGGAAAACCAAATGTGGTTAGCGTTAGTGCAAAACCAAGCATTCAAGAGGTGATTCACCAAACAATTGTCATCATCAAGCATAGCATAGGGTGTGATAAAGGATTGTGACATGGCATGTAGGCATATCAATCGAGCACAAGCCAAGAAATCATGTGGAAAAGTATGCAATTGTGAGGTAGAGATGCAAATAATAGTCATAGGTAATGCACATGACATATCGCAAGCACGAACACAAAACAAGATCATAGTATCATCATAGGCATGGGCACAAAGCAAACATGGGAATGACAAGTGATATCTCCACCAAGCTTGCAAATACACATACAAGTATGAGAATCAATCATCATGTGTAATGAAAAGCATGGGTCACAAATGCATTCCAATGGCATAGGAATGAGCATATCATGCAAAGTGAACATGGTGGGCAAAGATATATAATGGAAAACAACCCATAGCCAAGTGAGGGTCATGTAGAAGAAATGCATGAAGTCTTTGCGTGAAGAGAGTAGTGGGAAAGACAATCCATGGGATCCCAAGCTATCGTTGCTCTCTAGAGCTTGTTTTGTCAACTCGTGGGATTGCGAGGTTGACAAGTATTCATGGGTAGCTACACAAAAGAAACACAAACAAAAGAAATTGTGTGGTAAATGTACACATCATCCATCATGATGTGTATGTGCACGTGAGAGTTAGCACAAGATAAGAATCGCTCAAAGAAATTTGATGCATGGTATAGGAACATGTCATCCATCATGAAAGAATAGTTATTGTGTGTAACATGATGGGGACACAAATTGAGAATGCAAGTATATGGCACATCAATAGCATGCTTATTCATGGGAAGCATATTGTGCACACAAGTGTTGGGATCATGCAATGGATAGGATGAGTCAAAATCTCCTAACATGTATGAGGAAACTATGTGGGTCTCCTCATGAGCAATATCGGAAACATCATATGGAGAAAATGGACAACATCCAAAACAATGCATATCCGAAGCTAGGGTGTCATGGCATGGCATATGACATAAATGATGCAAAGGGAGCATATTTATATCATCACAAGAAAAAAAATGCCAATAACCATTGGCTTGTCATCTATGCCATATGTGCAAATTGGGTTTATTTTAATAGCATATGCATAGTCATTATGAAGAGATTGCAAATATGACATATTATTGATCTCATGCATAGCATATGACAAGTCAAGCGGATTGGCAAACGTGATGTGACCTAAAGAATTGCCACAAGAAATCCTATGCAACATGGCATCACAACTAATAGACTCCACATGGCAATCATCAAACTCATTATAAATGCGTAAATCATCGCATGAGGAAGTCGCATGAGCATGAAGCATGGTAATAGGTTGATCAACAGCATTCAAGCAATCAATGTCAAGAATGTCCACTAGTGGTACTAGAGCATCACCGTCACCTATGTTACCGTTTTCATTGCACTCAAGTGGTGTAGGTGAGGTGGGAAAGACCAAATGGTGGTCATCTTCATCTTGATGGAACCATGTGGGGGGTCCATCATATTCCACCATGGTCATCGTCCTGTCCAAAGGGAGGATGAAGTCATCGCGAATCAGCGCGTCATCATAGATGGGACCTAGCACCAAATGAGAAGACACAATAGAGGTAGAGGTCAAGTCGTTAGTGTTGAAAGTTGCCTCACATTACCTATCAACTATCTCACTCTCTCTATGTGGTGGTTCACTCACTCCCTTAAGGTAGGTGCACTGTATCTCACGTATGGTGGAGTCACTCATCTCACTCAAGTGGTGGGGGTTGTGGCTCTCCTCACATGGGAATATTGGCAACACATCATATATGGGGCTAGTGGTGAAGTCACTCTCACTCTCAATATGGTGGAAAAATTCACTCATGTCAACATACCTCACCGTGGTCAAAGGGAAAATACCATGCTCAAGCATCTCATCACCGTCGCCGTGGATGAAAGCCGAAGATGGCACATCATCACTCTCGCCTCCTAAGATGGAAGCATCATCCTCGCTCGTCACCATGTCGCTCACTCCAACATTTGGTCCTTGATGATCTCCATAGTCGTATTTATCGCCGCACCATCTTGAAAAAGAGTCGAAGTAGACTCGGCATCATCAATGCCACAAAGAGCGATGGCGGTGAAGTCGAAATTGGGAGCATCGTCTTGGAGCTCGTCAGGCTTGGACATCATGGTGGTACTAGCCTTATGCTCGTTCTCAGGGAGCTTGGTCGTCGCGAAGTGTGCTTGGGGTGGAGAAGCCTTGGCCTTCATGAGTTCTTGTTCCACCTTGAGAGCACCAATGTAGTTGTCATCAAGGGACTTGTAGTTCTTGAGGAAGATCGTCTTGGAGATGTCGTTGTTCAATCCCATCATGAAGTAGAACTTCATCGAAATGGGGTCGTCCATGCCGGCTCGTCGCAAGGCAATCTTCATCTCCTTGAAGTACTCGTCAATGGACTTGGATCCTTGGGTGGTATTCTCCAAATTGCATAGAAGTTGTTCCGTGTAGGTTGGAGGCACAAACTCTCGCCGCAAAGCTCTCTTCGTCTTGGGCCAACTCATGTCGTAGCTCTTCGAAGGTGTGTGAAGCCACCATGTGGACGCATAGTCGTGGAAGTTCATTGTGGTGCACTTCACTTGATCTTCGGGAGGAACTTGATTTAGCGCTCCCACTCGAGATACTCCTTGGGTTCTTGAGTCCCATAGAAAGGAAACGCATGGTCGATGTCGAGGTCGTAGTAGCTTGTGGAAGTCGAGGACTTGAGCTTGGGGAGCTTCTCTTGAAGTGCTTGTGGGCGAAGATGTCGTATGTCCATATGCGAAGATGCCAAGGGAGATGGTGAAGTCGTTGAGCGGTTGTTGGTGTTGAGCTCTTGACCTTCATGTTCGTAGTGGTGATGGTGTCGATGCCGATGTGACCTTGCCAGAGATGGTAGCTCGGGGGCATGTGCTCTTGAGCGTCTTCTCAAAGATGAGGAAGACTGCTTGTAGGACTTGATGAGGGCTTTGATCTCCTCCATTTGAGCTTGCATCTTGGCGTCGTTGGAGTTATTCGTGGCATCGAACTCGTCATTGTTGTTGTAGACCGAAGATGAAATGCCTTGCCTATCCATCACAAGACTCGAGCATATGTGAGTGGAGAAAGGAGAAGAACTATACCAAATGTACCTTGACCGATGTTGAAGATGGATCAATGATCACTCAATGATGTAACAAGGAAATAACACAATTGGTACCAATTGTTGTCGGTTTCTCACACCTACACAAGTAAAAGCTTATGGTGGAGCTCGGTGAGGATAGTGGCACAAAAATTTGACGTAAAATGTTAGCAAGAGTCAATAATGTTGAAATAGATTCACAAATTCACAAGTGAAACAAGTAGACCAAGAGCAATATGTGGCACACGGAAACACACACACGAATAGATAAATGGGGTCGTGCAACCAAGGAATGAGCTCAAAATGTGAATCCACGGAAAATGCTCATGTTGCACAACTCTAGAGAGACGCTAGCATGATTGCTCAATAGGCGGATACGGCACTTGTGCACAACCTATATGAGACAAAAATGCAACGACTTCTATCCCAAGTATGCTATGTATATGATGTTCTGGTGGTATGATCCAAGATGATCGGATATGACAATCTTATGCAATGTGGTATGATGATATGGCAATTGCTTACAAGCTTCTTTGCTCTCTCTTTTTCTTTGCTTAAAAGCTTATTCTCTTTTTCTTTGCTTAAAAGCTTATTCTCACAATGCGAAATGCACAAACCAAGATAGCAATTGGGTATATACGGGAACCATCTTGTGACACAAGGGATGATATGATACCAATATGATATGGTATGTATGCAATGTATGGTGTAGATCACTAATGTGCATAAGTAACACTGCCGGTAATACTCAAATGGCTAGTCTCGATAGGAAAGTGATGCAAAATGGGCTAGGCGTTATCAATGCAATGGCAAGGTAATATACAATGGAGGGATACCACGATACCAAGATGATATGGAGGTTGCCGTCCTAGGCGATCATGAGTGGCGGTGATCTTGATGGAGATACCAAGATGATGGGGACTCGTCCCTAAGTAGCCGAAACACCTTAGGAAATGGAAAAACCACGAACTCAAAATCTCAAATGTCAAATGGTGGTAGCGGGATGCGGTGGTGGTTGTGGTAGCTCAATGGGATTGCGGGACTGCAATGATGGGTTATGGAGTACGCAATGCGGAAATGGAGGGTAAGGTGGTGGACTATACACAGTGTCAGAGTTGGAAACATGGTCCCTAAGTAGCCAAAACACCTTAGGAGACACAACTCACGACACAAACAAAATTGGGTTAAGTTGGGGTGGCGGAAGTGTATGGTGGGCAAGCCTATGCAAAAGTTATGGTGGTGGTGGTTGATGAATAATAAATCGTCCCTATGTAGCCTAAGCACCTTAGGAGACTCAAATCACAACTCAAACAACCACAAATGCTATGGGGATCAATATGGGTTAGGTTGCGGAAGTCAGTGGTGGTTATGCGGATGATATGGTGGAAGCCCTAGGCAAAGATGCCAAAGTTCCAAAACTTTTATGCAGTCAAATGGTGATGGTAGTATTTTTGTGGGATGGGGGATGTCAATAGCTTCCAAACAAGCTAAAGAACGTGAAAAACGGACTCTGGATGAATTAGTTATGGTCAAAACGGTGAAACACCGAAGGCTGAAATGGCACGAGCCGGACATCCGGGGCCGGATATCCGGGACCTGATGTCCAGAAATTGCACGAAAATGCGCTCCAGGAGCCGGATGTCCAGCTTGGGCCCCAGATGTCTGGCCTGATGGCCCGGATGTCCGGCCCGACGATTCCAGTTCTCGTTCGGGGCGGAAATTTTCGAATTGGGGGCGGAAATTGATGATTTCGAGGGCAAAATTTGATGGATTTCATGGATGAAAGGTGGGGAAACTTGGGGGAAAGATAGATCTACTCAAGACACAATGAAACCATGGATCAAAATCAACAAAACATCATCAAACCAACAAATCACAAAAAAATTGGGGGCTATTTTTGGTGGAGATTTTCGAATTTAGGACGAAATCAACAAAATTAGGCTAGAAAACACAACTTGGAGGCTCCGAAATCGTGATCAACATGGCTCCTGATACCAAGATGATGTAGGGTAGGAACCCTAGGGGCCGATCTTTGACGAAAGGAGTGGATCCCACGAAGAACAAGAGGAACACGAGGGGAAAAACGAAGGAATTCACGAGGGGAAACACGAGAGAATCACTAAAACCAACAAGAAATAGTCACAGATGCTAGATCCTCGAGTACATAAGAGATCACACGATCCACGGTCAACAAAGGACGATACAAAGGTAGTTGGTTCTCCATGAGGAGGTCCTGATTGGGCCGTCCAAAGGGGGTCTTGAATCCAAAGGGATCTTCTCCGAAGAGGGGTCGCGGTCTCTCCCGTGGAGTAGATCCGATGCGGATGAGCAAAGCTCTATCTCTAATGAGCTACTACTTTAATGACCCTAAAACGTAGGTGGAGGGGGATTATATAGTCTAAGGGGCGAAGGGGTACATGGGCCACGGCCCAGATGCGCTGCACGCAGGCAGGGGGGCGGATGTTCGGGCCTTCCCGGGACGCTGGATGTCCGGGCGCTGGGGCCGGATGTCCGAGCTGGCAGGGTCCAGCCATGTTGCTCTCTGGAATGGCGGGATCCGGATTTCCGGGCTGGAGGCTGGATGTCCGGGGGCTCGGGTCGCGCCGGATGTCCAGGCTGGTCATCGGATGTCCGGGCCCTGTAGACTTGGCCGCTAGCTCCTTGCTGCTGGTGACACTTCCAGGGGCCGGATGTCTGGGCCAGGGCCGGATATCCGGGTCCTAGGAGCTGTCTCCATCTACTTCCGTCGTCGCTTCCATGCTTCCCTCGCGGATGGTGTAGTTGTCCCTTAGAGCTTGCACTCCTCCTCGTCATCCGTAGTGTTCCGACAATACCTATGCATGCACACGAGAGGGGTGTCAAGTAGTATGTCAAGTAGATGTCACACGTGTTACTCGCCAAACGGACTCTTGACATGGTGATGCCGATAGGATGCTCCGCATCAGATGTAGGTGCTTCGTCTTGGGCAATTGGAGCTTGGAGCAAACTTCTTCACTTGCTAAGTTATGGCAACTCCCTCCATCAATGATGACCTTGACGAACCTTCCATTGATGCTGGCCTTGGTATGGAATATGTGGCATCTTTGGTCTTCTTCTTGGTGATGTTGAAGGGTCAAGACCTTGGAGACAACTAGAGCGGGACTTGAATATTCATCACAAAAGACTTGTTCCTCTTCATCGTTCACTTGCCGGTGCGTGGCGACTGGCTCAAGTGCTTCCATTTCTCCTTCACTCATGGAGTCGTATGTACCATCGTCATTGAGGATCATGGCTCGCTTGTTGGTACACTCAAAGGACTTGTGGCCTCGGCCTCCGCATGTGAAGCATTTGAAGGAACTTGTCTTGATGGTCTCATTTGTTGGGGTAGATGATGATGAAGCTCTCGGCTTGAAGTTGCTCGTTGTAGGAGGATGACTCGGGGTTGACGAAGCTTTCTTGTAGCTCGATGTCGATGTTGCTTGTAGAAGTCTTGGTTGAGGTAGAAGGTGTTGGAGTCGTTGAACCTTGGGTGTTGGAGAAGCCATATGACTTGGATGAGAACTTGGCATATTTGAAGTCTTCTTGCACTTGACATTCCTCTTTGGTAGCTTGATGCACTAGCTCGATGAGGTTCGAGTATGGTTGGAAGTCGACGATCTTCTTGATGGGATGATTGAGGCCATTCAAGAAATGTGCCATAGTTTGCTCATCATCTTCCGTGACTTTGGCTCATATCATTGCAATCTCCATTTCCTTGTAGTACTCTTCAACGCTCTTGGTTCCTTGCTTGAGTAGTTGGAGTTTCTTGAAGAGGTCGCGGTTGTAGTAGGTAGGCACGAAGCGTGCTCTCATGACATCCTTCATTTGCGCCCAAGTAGTGATGGGTGGTTCACCTTTTGCCTCTCGGCGCTCAATGACTTGTTCCCACCAAATGAGGACATAGTCTTGGAACTCAAGGGATGCCATCGCGATCTTCTTCTCTTCTTCATAGTTGTGCAAGCAGAAGATTTTGTCGACCTTCAATGCCCATGAAAGGTATTCTTCAGGATCATTGCTTCCATTGAACTTGGGCATGGTGAACTTTAGCTTGCCGTAGCGTTGGTCTTCATTTTGTTCAGGTCGTGGAGGATGACGTCCTTGATGAGGAGGATCATCTCTCATATCTTGCTCTTGCCATGGAGGATTTCCATTGTCTTCTTGCTCTTGTTGAACTTGATGTTCTTGGCGAGCTTCTGGAGGAACTTGTCGAGCTTGACATTGCGCGCGAGCTTGATATATTCGTTCTTGAACTTCGTCGCGAAGTGCTTCTTCATGTTCATGAGCTTGTCGGCCTTGGTTGGCTGTGGCTCAACTTGATTCTCGGAGGGCACGTTGCGCCTCAAGTGCGTGAGCTTCTCGCAATTCTTGCTCTTGACATTGTGCCTCGGCATCTTGTGCTTCTTGGTGAAGACGCGCTCGCTCTTCCTCTTCTTGTTGGTCCGTTGCCGTTCTCCTGCTTGCGCAAAGATAGCTTGGTTTTGACGATGTCGTTGTTCTTGAGTGTTTTTATCGTGTAGAGGGTTGTGGTTGGCTTGACGATCTTGGCGCGCGGAACGACAAAGAGTGTTTGATGCCGGTGTACTTGAGCCGGAGATGGTGTAGTCGGAGTGTCGACTTGAGCATCTCTGTCTTGATGAGGACGAAGTGGAAGAAGAGCGGTTGAGCAACAAAGCACGAATCTCGTCCATTCTTGCGTCGTTCTCTTGCTAGTGGTCGTCGAGACGGAGGTGGCGAGATTGTCGATGCGTTCACTCATTGCTTGTTGCTCTTGATGCAAAGCACGTTGTGCACCAAAGAGGTGGCTCTTTGTGATGTAGGAGTTCATGTCGTTGTCTTGCCCGATGAAGAGTGGGTTGGTAGAAGTACTTGGCCTATCCATCATTCCAAACAAATATGTGAGTGGGAAAAGGAGAAGAACTTGTTCCAAATGTACCTTGACCGATGTTGAAGATGGATGAAAGATCACTCCAATGTGGAACAAGGAAATAGCACAATTGGTACCAATTCTTGCGGTTTCTCACACCTACACAAGTAAAAGCTTATGGTGGAGCTTGGTTAGGATGGTGGCACAAAATTTGATGCAATTTTTAGTGAGCTTCAATAATGTTGGAAAATATTCGCAAGTTTGCAATGCAACAAGTAGACCAAGCAAAATGTGGTACACGGAAGCACACACACACAAAGAGATAAGTGGGGTCGTGCAACCAAGGATGAGCCAAAATGTGGAATCCACGAAAATGCTCTTGTTGCACAACACTAGAGAGAAGCTAGCACGATTGCACGATAGGCAGATATTAAGACTTGTGCACAACCTACTAAGCAAAAATGCAACGACTTCTATCCCAAGTATGCTCTATGTATGGTGTTTCGATGATATGATCCAAGATGATCTAGTATGACAATCTTAATGTTGTATGATGCTATGTTTCTTGTTTAAAATCTCTTTGCTTATCTTTACCTTTTGCTTAAAAGCTTGTTTGGCTCTTTGTTGTTTGAGCTCTTTTCTCATGAAATGCTTCACGAACCAAGATAGAAATTGTGGATGTGATAACAACCTTGTGACACAAGAGATGATACCAAGATATGCACCAATGATATGTATGTATGCTATGGGAAGTATGATCACTAATGTGCAGAAGTCACGTTGCCGGCAATACTCCAAGGCTAGTCTCGATTGGTAAGCGACGCAAAAGAGTAAGTCTAAGATGGTTATGAATGTAATTGCAAGAATGATGTATCACTATACCAAGATGAGGTTACTGCTTCTTGCTTAAGGTATGGTGTCAACCTGGTGTAGTGGTTGTTGTTGATGACCCGTCCGTGGCGAAGATGAGCGGCGGTGATGTCGATGTCGAACCGTACCTAAATAGCCGAAACACAATAGGACACGGAAACACAACTCAAATTCTCAAAGCAAAATGGGACAAATTGTCGGAGTTGGTAGCGGAAAGCGATGGTGATGTATGTGGTATATGGTGGTGCTATGCAGAAGTGGTGGTGGTATGCGGAAGTGTATGTGGGCACCGGAACAAAATTTGGTGAAATATGGACGGAAAACGGGGCGGTGGATGGAAGTGGTGCTGCGAGGGGCTGGATGTCCGGGCTTGATGGCGGATGTCCGGGCTTGATGGCCGGATGTCCGGGCTATCGGACCGGATGTCCGGGATCTGGATCCGTGGACGAACTCTATGAACTTCGCGTGGAGAGGTGAAATCCAGGCAAAATTTGGAGAAATTTGTGGATGGAAATTGGGGAAAAGTGGATCGAAAGCTAGATCTACCTGCAACACATGAAATCCGCGGATCAAATCCAACAAAACTTCAACACACCAACAAATCACAACAAAAAATTTGGGGCTATTTTTGTGGGGAATTTTCGAATTAGGGACAAAATCAACAAAATTAGGATAGAAAACACAACGGGGAGTCTCCGAAATCGTGATCAACATGGCTATAGATACCAAGATGATGTAGGGTGGAAACCCTAGGGGCCGATCTTTCATGAAAGAAGCGGACCCCGTGATGAACACGAAGAACACGAGGGGAAACACTAGGGGAAATCATAAAGGGGCACAAAGAGAAACACTCAAACAAACAATATTAAGTCACACATGTGCTAGATCCATGAACACAAAAGGAGATACAAGACCCACGATCAACAATGGACGATACAAATGGTAACCGGTCTTCTCCGTGAGGAGGTCTTGATGGTCTTCTCCACAAGGAGGTCTTGAAACCAAAGGGATATTCTCCAAGAGGGGCCGCGATCTCTCTCGTGGAGTAGATCCAGATGGATGAGCGATGCTCTATCTCACAAATGAGCTAACACAATGCTAACCCTAAAACCTAGGTAGGAGGAGAGTATATATAGTCTAGGGGGCTAAAGGGTACATGGGCCTCGACCCTTTATTGTGCGCAGATAGACGGGGCCGGACGTCCGGGCGTCGGGTCAGATGTCCGAGCCTTCGAGAGGAGCTGGATGTCCAGGGCTAGGGCCGGATGTCCGGGCTGACGGGGATTCTCTTCTGTCCTCTGTTTGTAGCTTGTCCGGATATCCGGCGTTGGGGCCGGATTCCTGGCTGGGCCAGATGTCCGGGCTGGAGCCGGATGTCCGGGGCTTGTAGAAGCTCGGCGGCTGGAATGCTGCTGTAGTTGATGTCTCTAGAGGCCGGATGTCCGGGCCTTGGAGCTGCCTTCTTCTCCTTTCGGTGTTCCTCTTCATCCACGGACTTGGCAGTGTGTTCGTCTTCACGTGCAACTTCAAGAGGGTCCTCTTGGTATCTAATCATGCACAACATCTCGGATTTAGGTAGTAGCCATGTCTTGAGAGGATCATATGTAATATCACTAAGTAGAGAAGTCACCTCGGTCTCGAGAGCTCTAGCTCTAGCTCGAGTCGTAGGTCCTCTTGGCACTTCATGAGACGATGGTAGGTCCATGGTGATGACCATAGGATGCTCCGCGTCAAGAATAATTGTTGCACTCATTACATGGAAAATCGTCTAACATAGTGAAAACACATGGAGATATATGACAAGATGCAATAACAATCATGTGCAAAGCATGTAAATGTTTGTCATCAACCGCATGAAGTGAGCAAGTATGAATCATTGGTGATGCAACATAAGCATGCGTAGTAATCAAGTCGTGCAAGCTAGTAGTGCGAAGATGCAACATACTAGAGGAAATCATGGCAATCATGTCATGTGCGCAAATAAAAGGCATAGGCAATGCACATGACATATCGCAAGCACGGACACAAAGCAAGATCATAGTATAATCATAGGCATGGGGCACAAAGCAAACATGACAATAACAAGTGATATCTCCACCAAGCTTGCAAATACACATACAAGTACTAGAATGAATCATCATCTGTAATGCAAAGCATGGGTCACAAATGCATGTCAAAGGTATAGGAATGAACATATCATGCAAAGTGAAGATGGCAAGATGGGCATATAATATGTAATGGACAATAACCCATAACCAAGTGAGGACCATGTAGACGAAATGCGCAAAGTATTTGATAAAGGCATAGGTGTCCCGATGTTTCAATGAGATGGTGGCTATCATTTTCTATGGGAGTCGACCTTGACGATTCGACTACGACGTGCGAGACGTCGCGCCTTAGCAATCGCTAAACCAACTTCCGAGGGGTTATTGACCACGCCGGTGCATGATCAACCTGACCACGAGGGTCTGTTTCCTGCGTGCAAATGAAGAACAAGCAAGAAACTGAGATTGCAATATATAAGATGAAAGATTTATTGATCAAGGTGGGGTTCTGTGACACCTTTGTCTGGTCGTTGAACACAAACGAAGTACGTGAAGTTGTAGCTATGGCGAACTTTAATCTAAACAAAACCCAAATTCTAAACGATGCCATAAGGGCTGTATATATGGAGGACGAGGGGGGAATTTCGTGGCCCATGGAGGAGGGGTCCGAAACCAACCCTAACTCTTGTTTACCCACACATACGGACTCGAAAAATAGCCTATACTTAAGTATTTCGAAAATACATGGTCCAGGCAAAATAACAAGGTGACGCAGCACCTACAATAGCCTCTGGACGAAATTTATGAAGTGGCATATTGTATATTTCGTCCAAGGCTTCATGCACTCCTTATGGTGGCTTCAAAGTCCTGAAATCATCACTTGTAACTCCATTCTTGATCCCCTTGCGCATGCCATCATCTCCATGCTTGGTCTTGCTCCAGTATTCATCCCTCTTATCCATGCCAGGCCCTTCATTTGTAAGCAAAACAAATGTATCCAATTTAGGGAGCATCATATTCTCATGAACGTTAGAATCATTACCAATTAACGAAAGTACCCGATAATTTAATTGGCATGCGCGAGCTCTAGTAATTGGTCCAGTATGTATAGCATCAGGCGCTGTGGGTGTAACAATGGTATTGATGTCCTCATCATCCTCCCCTTCTTAAAATGAAGTCGTCCTCGATGGAAGCTCATCTTCCTTACCCAAATAAGGCTTTAAATCTACAATGTTAAAGGTGGACTAACCCCAAAATCTGCAGGCAGCTCAAGTTTATATGCATTGTCATTTATTTTCTCTAACACCTTAAAAGGACCATCAGCACGTGGCATTAGCTTTGATTTGCACAAATTAGGAAATCTATCCTTACACAAATGTAACCAAACAAGATCTCTAGGTGCAAAAACAACATGTTTTCTACCCTTATATCCAGCAAGTTTATATTTAGCATTCATACGCTCAATGTTTTCCTTAGTTAACTCATGCATTTCTAAAATCAATTCAACACGTTCTTTAGCATCAAAATTAACCTTCTCCGAAGATGGAAGAGGCAACAAATCAATAGGTGCACGAGGTAGGAAACCATACACAATTTCAAAAGGGCACATCTTAGTAGTAGAATGCAATGAACGATTATAAGCAAATTCAATATGAGGCAAGCATTCTTCCCACATTTTCTTAATATTCTTCAAAACAACCCTAAGCATAGTAGATAATGTTCTATTGACTACTTCAGTTTGTCCATCAGTTTGGGGGTGACAAGTAGTACTAAAAAGTAGTTTAGTCCCCAACTTAGCCCATAAACATCTCCAAAAGTGTGATAGAGGCAAAGGTGTCCCGTCTTTCGATGAGATGGGGGCTATCGTTTTGGAGGAAGTCGACTTTGACGATCCGACTACGAACGTGCGAGGACGTCGCGCCTTAGCAATCGCTAAACCAACTCTGAGAGGTTATTGACCATGCCGGAGCATGATCAACCTGACCACGAAGGTCTGTTTGCTGCAGGCAAACAAAGAACAAGCAACGAACTAAGATTGCAATCTGGATATTGCGAATATAAGAGGAAAGCTTTATTAACCAAAGGTGGGGTTCTGTGACGCCTTTGTCTGGTCGTTGAATACAAATGAAGTACGCGAAGTTGCAGCTATGGCGAACTTTAATCTAAATAAAACCCAAAGTCTAAACGATGCCCTAAGGGTTGTATATATGGAGGAAGAGGGGGGAATTTCGTGGCCCTTGGAGGAGGGGTCCGAAACCAACCCTAAGTCGTGTTTCTCCACACATACGGACTCTAAAAACAGTATATACTTAAGTATTTCGAAAATACAAGGGCCTGGCCCAATAATAAGGTGACGCAGCACCTAGAATAGCCTCTGGATGAAACTTATGAAGTGGCATCCTGTATATTTCGTCCAAGGCTTCATGCACTCCTTATGGTGGCTTCAAAGTCCTAAAATCATCACTTGTAACTCCATTCTTGATCCCCTTGCGCATGCCATCATCTCCATGCTTAGTCTTGCTCTAGTGTTCATCCCACTTATCCATGCCAGGCCCTCCATTTGTAAGCAAAACAAATGTATCCAATTTAGGCAGTATTATATTCTCATGAACATTAGAATCATTACCAAAATCATTACCAAGAAATGAAAGTACCTGATAATTTAATTGGCGTGCGCGAGCTCTAGTATTTGGTCCAGTATGTACAGCAGCAGGTGCTATGGGTGTAACAATGGTATTGATGTCCTCATCATTCTCCCCTTCTTGAAATGAAGTCGTGCTCGAAGGAAGCTCATCTTCCTCACCCAAATAAGGCTTCAAATCTGCAATGTTAAAAGTGGGACTAGCCCCAAAATCTGCAGGCAGCTCAAGTTTATATGCATTATCATCATTTTCTCTAACACCTTAAAAGGACCATCAGCATAGGGCATTATCTTTGATTTGCGCAAATTAGGAAATCTATCCTTACGCAAATATAACCAAACAAGATCTCCAGGTGCAAACACAACATGTTTTCTACCCTTATGATGCGGAGCATCCCAAGATCATCCCCATGAACCTACCATCATCTCACCAAGTGCCTAGCGGACCCATGACATGAACACGTGCAAGAGCTCTCGAAAACGAGGTTACATCTCTCCTCTCACAATTCCACGTTGACGCACATGAGACATGGCTACTACCTCAAACGGAGATGTTCTGCATACTCAGGTATCAAGGAGTTAGCCACGGAGACGCTAAGGAGCAAGGAGAATCCGAAGAGGAAGATGGACGTGAAGATGGAGAAGAAGAAGGGCAAAGTCAGCAGAAGCCCGGACGACCCGGACCACTGTCTTGACGATCCGGACCACGGCCCGGACGATCCGGCTAACCCACCCGAGGACACCCGAAGCTTCACCATGAAAATGGATCATCCGGCCCCAGTCCCGGATCATCCGGCCACACCCGGACTTCCGGACCAAGACCCGGACTTCCGGACCTCCTGCGGTGCCCACAACCCAGCCATACCATCCGGCACCGACTCGGATCATCCAGACCGCCGAAGCCCTGATCATCCGGACCAACATCCGGATCATCCAGATAGTGCCCACGTGCATGATGTTGGGCCGAGGCCCATGTACCCCTTCGCCCCCAACTCCTATATATACGACTCCACCACCTCTTTCTAGGGTTAGCAAAGGATTATCTCATATTTGTGTGAGAGCTTTGCTCATCCACTTGGTTACCTTCTCCTCGAAGATAGCGCCTCCTGGGAGAAGATCCCCCAAGCGGATTCAAGACCCCTTTACGAGAAGATCGTGCTACTTGTATCATCCTTAGTTGACCATGGATCATGTATCTCTTATGTGTTGGAGGATCTAGCATATGTGTGATCATTCTTGTTGGTTGGAGTGATTCTCTCGTGTTTTCCCCTCGTGTTTCCCCTCATGTTCTTCATGTTCATTGCGGGATCCACTCATTTCATGAAATATCGGCCTCCAAGGGTTCTACCCTACATCATCTTGGTATCATGAGCCAGGTTGATCACGATTTCGGAGCCTCCCCTCTTCGTTTTCTAGCTTGATTTTGTTGTTTTTCGTGCTAATCCGAAAATTCCCACAAAAATAGCCACCCAATTTTTTGTAATTTGTGAGTTTTGATAATGTTTTGTTGGTTTTGATTCGTCAATTTGTTGTGTTGCAAGTGGATCTTACCTTTCCCCACCATCTCCACCTCGCAATCCATCCAAAATCTGCGAAATCATCGAATTTGACCCCGAGTTCGAGTTCGTCCCGAGCCATCCCCGAGTGCAGTTAACCCTCTCGGATCATCCGGCTTCTGACCCGGATCATCCGGATCCGCCCGGATCATCCGGCTTCCTCTGCCGAAACTGCATTTTCTGTAGTTTTTATCCACCGCCACCTACGCCTCCGCATACCCCCATCGACCACCACCACCTAACTTCCGCAAACCCTTTTGATACACCAAACCCTACCACCACTTGACCGCTACCAACTCCGACACGTTTTTCCGCATTTGGTTTTGAAAATTTGAGTTGTGGTTCATCGTTTCCTAGGGTGTTTCCGCTAACTAGGAACGGTTCGACATCAACATCACCGCCACTCATCTTCGCCAAGGACTACTACGAACGACTACATCATTTTGGTATCAACCTCATCCACGATCAACAAAGGACGATACAAATGGTAAGCGGTCTTCTCCGTGAGGAGGTCTTGATGGTCTTCTCCGCGAGGAGGTCTTGAATCCAAGTGGATGTTCTCTGTAGAGGGGCCGCGGTCTCTCTCATAGACTAGACCCGATATCGATGAGCGAGGCTCTATCTCTCAAATGAGCTATCACAATGCTAACCCTAACTAGGAGGAAGTGGGGGAGTATATATAGTGCTAGCCCACGAAGGGTAAGTGAGAGGGGGGATACATGGGCCCTTGCGCCGATCTCTATGCACAGGCAGGTGCCGGACGTCCGGGTTGGGGGCTGGATGTCCGGCGGCTCACGAAGAGCCGGATGTTCGGGCCTCTGGCCGGATGTCCGGGCTGAACTGGGCCGGCTTCGATTGCATTCTGTGATGAGGGGCCGGATTTCCGGGCGAAGGGGGTGGATGTCCAGGGCTTCGGGAAGAGCCGGATGTCCGGGGCATGGTGGCCGGTTGTGCGCCCTGCGCTGGTCCTTTTCGGTGTTCTCTGGATAGCAGATGCCGGATTTCTGGGGCAAGGGCTGGATGTCCGGGCTGGGGCCGAATGTCCGGCTCCGGTAGCAGTTGGACCTTCTTCCTTCTCCTTCCTTCACTTCCATGCATGCTTTGATGTGGAGCATCCCACATTCATCCCCATGTACACTCCGACTACTCTCCAAGCCCCAAGAGGACATATGACAAGACCTCGAACATACTCCATTGGACACAAAGTAAACTTGCTCCTCACCGAACTTTCACTTTCTACATGTGAGACATGGCTACTACCTCCAACGTGTGTGCTATGCATGATCAGGTACTTAGAGGAAAGCCACGGAGCCACCACATCCAACAGACGAGCTAGCGAGGACGCCAAGTACAAGGACCAAGAGAAGAAGCTGCCAGAAATCTACAGCCACGGACGACCGGTCTGGACCGGACGTCCGATGCCTGGAGTCTTCACCAGCCAGCCCAAGTCCCAACCAGTGAGACCTATAGCGGTCGGACGACCGACGCTGACCGGACGTCCGACATCCTCTAGTGCCCGGACGACCGGCCCCGTCCAGAAATCCGACAATGGCTTTCCCGAGCCAAAACGACGGATGGCCGACAAGTACCAGATGACTGGACCCTCGTGAGCCACCGGACGTCCGGTACCCGTCAAACGGCTGGCGCCTGTCTGTGCACAGTGTATCGGGCCGAGCCCATGTATCCCTTCGGCCTCACTTACCCCTTCGTGGCCCTAGACCATATATACTACTCCACCTACACCATTTGAGGGTTAGCGTTGGTTCAGCTCATTTCAGAGATCGAGCTATGCTCATCCACATCGGATCTACTCCTCGAGAGAGACCGCGGCCTCTTCGGAGAAGAACCCTTTGGATTCAAGACCTCCTTGCGGAGAAGACATCAAGACCCCGTCTTGGGCGGCCCCCTCAAGACCTCCTCACGGAGAAGATCGTGCTACATGTATCATCCTTAGTTGATTGTGGATCGTGTGAACCCTTATGTATCCGAGGATCTAGCACATGTGTGACTTGTTCTTGTTAGTTTGGGTGTTCCTCTCGTTTTTCCCTCATGTTTCCATCGTTTTTCCCCTTGTGTTCTTCGTGTTCTTCGCGGGATCCGCTCCTTTCGTGAAAGATCGGCCACTAGGGATCCTATCCTACATCATGTTGGTATCAGAGCCACATTGATCATGATTTCGGAGCCTCCCCTCTTCGTTTTCTAGCTTGATTTTGTTGGGTTCTTCCCCAATTTCGAAAATCTCCACCAAAAATAGCCCCAATTTTTTTGTGATTTGTTGGTTTGATCAAGTTTTGTTGATTTTGATCCATGGATTTGCTTGGTTTCAAGTGGATCTAGCATTTCCCCAAGTTTCCCCATCTTTCACCCACGAAATCTCCTCAATTTTGACCCCAAAATCCCCATTTTCTGCCCAAAATCGCGCCCCGAAACTCGCATCTCGCGTTGACCCCGACCCACCGGACGACCGACCTTTTACGGACGTCCGGAGCCCCTGGAACGACTGGACGTCCGACCTTTTCCGGACGAACGGAACCCCTAACCCGAGCCGAATTTACAGATTTCCGAGTCCGCCTGGACGTCCGGCCCCCGGACATGCGACCTTATCCGGACGTCCGTAACCTATAGTTTCAGATTTCAGCTGATTTCTGTTTCGGCCATAACTAATTCATCCGGAGTCCGATTTCCGCGTTCTTTAGCTCGTTGGAAAGCTCTTGACATCCCCATTCCCACAAAAATACCAGCAACATCTTTTGACTCCATCAAATTTTGACAATTTTGGCATCTTTGCCTAGGGCTTCCATCACATCATCCACTACACCACCACCGACTTCCGCAACCTAACCAATTTTGTCCCCCATCGCATTAGTGGATGCTTGAGGAGTGATTTGAGTCTCCTAAGGTATCTAGGATACTTAGGGACGGTTGCTTCTTCATTAACCACCACCACCACCATAACTTCCGCATAGTTTTGTCGACCTCACACTCCCGCCACCCCGACCTAACCCAGTTTTGTTTGTGTTGTGAGTTGTGTCTCCTAAGGTGTTTCAGCTACTTATGGACCGTGCTTCCATCTCCGACATCATGTATAGTCCACCACCTTACCCTCCATTTCCGCATTGCATACTCCACAACCCATCATTGCATTTCCGCATTCCCATTGAGCTTCCGCCACCACCACCGCATTCCGCTACCACCACTTGACATTTGAGATTTTAAGTTCGCGGTTTTTCTGTTTCCTAAGGTGTTTCGGCTACTTAGGGACAAGTCTCCATCATCTTGGTATCTCCATCAAGATCACCGCCACTCATCATTGACACGGACAGTAACCTCCATATCATCTCGGTATCGTGGTATCCCTCCATTGTATATTCCCTTCCCACTGCATTGTTAACCCCTAGCCCATTTTGCGTCACTTGCCTATCGAAACTAGCCATTGGAGTATTGCCGGCAACATTACTTATGCACATTTGTGATCTACACCATCCATTGCACACATACCATATCATATTGGTATCATACCATCTCGTGTGCCTCAAGTTTGTTCCCGCATATACACAATCGCTATCTTCGTTTGTGCATTTCGCAAAGTGGCCATACAAAAAAAAGAATAAGCTTTTAAGCAAAGAAAAAGAGTGAACAAAGATCTTGTAAGAAAGTCCCATAGCATCATACCACATTGCATAAGATTGTCATATCCGATCATCTTGGATCATACCACCGGAACATCATATACATAGCATACTTGGGATAAAAGTCGTTGCATTTTTGTCTCCTATAGGTTGTGCACAAGTGTCGTATCCGCCTATTGAGCAGTCGTGCTAGCGTCTCTCTATAGTTGTGCAACAAGAGCATTTTCCGTGGATTCCTCATTTTGAGCTCATTCCTTGGTTGCACGACCCCATTTATCTTTCCATGTGTGTGTTTCTGTGTGCCACATATAGCTATTGGTCTACTTGTTTCACTTGCGAATTTGAGAATCTCTTTCAACATTATTGACTCTTACTAACATTTTGCATCAAATTTTTTGTGCCACTATCCTCACCGAGCTCCATCATAAGCCTTACTTGTGTAGGTGTGAGAAACCGACAAGAATTGGTACCAATTGTGCTATTTCCTTGTCCACATTGGAGTGATCATTGATTCGTTTACAGCTTTGGTCAAGGTACATTTGGTATTCATTCTTCTCTTTCTACCACTCACATTTTTCTCTTGGAGTGATGGATAGGCAAGGCTTTTCATCTCCGGTCTTCCACAACAACGACGGCATGAACAACTACATCACAAAAGCATCAATCTTTGACCTACAACGACAAATACATGGCGCACAATCAAGATTGAGAGAGCGCATCGAGAACCTCTCCATTAACATTCGCCACTCTGAAGAGAGGAAAATGGACTACATCGACAACAAGCTTTCCACACAAAAGGAGGAGAAAGATGCAAGGATGGAGGAGATTCGGGCCTTGATCAAGTCTTCTTCCCCTTCATCATCCTCAAGGGAAAGACGAGCAAGTCACAAGTCTTCGGAGTGCAAAAATGATACAAGCGCAATTCGTCCATGTCCACATCTCCATGGCGACCACCATCACCTTCGTGATACACATCGTCATGAAGGGAAAGTCACCTCCAAGCATCTTGTGCACGACAACGACGAACAACATCTACTACGAGCTCAAGTGCGACAACGCCAACATCATCATGACGATGCTCACTAAGCGCAAAACTACAAGTCCCAACAAGCCCTACTTCATGCCAAGGCCAAGCTTCGAGAGCAAAAGAGAAGACCGCGAGACGAGCACCACCAAGACGGCGCTACGAATACTACCACCACCACTTTGGCATCTTCACCAAGTGCTATCAAGGCATCTTCGCCTTTGGACATACGGCATCTTCGCCTACTTCCCGTGAGTTTGACTACATCGAAATCATCAAGTACAAGGCGACCACCTAAGAGTGAGGGCGACACTTCCATCTTTGGAAGCCCCTCAAGGATGACGGCCGAGCACGGGAAATTCCCTTCGGTCATGGAGACGAGCTACGAGGTGCCACATCATATGGGCCTCCTACAACAAGACGACGACAAGAAGGTCGAGCAAGGGCCATACCCTTCGACCACGACGACGAGCATGAACCTCTTCAACAACACAAAGATGGTGCCCATATTGGACTCATACTCTGAGTCAAGATACGAGACCGCACATGAGACCTTATATTTGGTCTTCGAGGAGAGTGATGATGTGCCATCTTCGGCCTTCATCCACGGCTACAACCACGACATGATAGAGCATGGAGACATTTGCACCAACATCTCTCCGACACCCACATGTGACGAGATGCCCGAATTGCCATGTGAAGAGAGCCACCCCACCACGAGTGATATGAGTGACTCCACCATATGTGACATTGAGTGCATTTCCTATGAGATGATGAGTGTGACCACCACTAGCCCCACACTTGAGAGCATGCCACACATCCTATGTGAGGTTGAGAGCCATTTGAGTGACTCCACCAACCATATGCGTGAGAGCATCATACCGGGATGAGTGAGCCACAACACTTAGTGAGTGAGGTAGTTGACACGACACGTGAGGCAACTATGCTTCCTAATGACTTAACCTCTACTCCGAGTGTGTTTTCTTCTTTGGTGCTAGGTCTCCTACATGACGACATGCCTATCCTCGACGAGTCCATACCTCCAATGGAGACAACGATGGCCATGGTGGAAGAAGATGCACCCCCACATGTTTCCATCAAGATGAAGATGACCACAACTTGGTCTTCGACACCTCACCTACAACACATGAGCGATGCTCTAAAGGTACCATAGGTGATGGTGCTTCTCTTGTCCCACTAGTGGTAATGGCATAGGAGGTGTGTTAATGCAAGAGAAGAGCCCAATTGCTTATTTTAGTGAGAAACTTTCCGGAGCTCAACTCAATTATCCCATATATGACAAAGAGTTATATGATTTAGTGTGAGTTTTACATGAATGGGAAATCTATCTTCGCCCTCATGAATTTATCATTGAAACAGATCATGAAACGCTTGAATACCTTAAGGGTCAAACTAAGTTGAATGAGCGTCATGCTAAATGGAGAGAATTCAATGAGTCTTTTCCTTATGTCATCAAGTACATTAAAGGAAAGGAAAACGTTGTGGCGAACGCTCTTTCCCGCATATGCATGCTTGTTACTCAACTTGAATTGGATGTGATTGGCTTTGTGCACATAAAAGACTTCTATGAGCATGATCCCACTTTTGCTATTCCTTATGCCAACTGTTTGACGCATACATCTTGGGAATGTTGTTACATCAAAGATTGATATCTCATGAGACCTAACAAACTTTGCATCCCCGAGTCTTCTCTTTGTTTTTTGCTTTTGCAGGAATATCATGGAGGAGGACTAATGGGACATGTTGGATGCGACAAGACTTTTGCTACGCTCTCCAAGAACTATTATTGGCCCAAGATGTTTCGCGACGTCAACCGCTTCACCAACCGATGCTCTACATGTCGCAAAGCTAAGTCTAAAGCTCAATCCCATGGCCTTTATATGCCTCTCCCTATTCCATATCAACCATGGGAAGATATTAGTATGGATTTTGTACTTCGATTGTGTAGAACTCGAAATGGAAAGGATTCAATATTTGTCGTTGTGGACCGATTGTCACATCCCTAGTTCTGGTATGATCCTAGGCTCTCTTTGTGCATCATGTTTAAATTTTAAATGAAATTGAAATGGGGATGTTTCAAACCCTAGCACCAAAGCAAATTCAAATAGGTTCAACTTTAAAATGGATTTTCAATGAACCCAAAATGCTCTCCAAAAATGTTCATGCTCTTTGGATAATGTTGGGAACAACAACCATAGGTGATGCACATTTTTGCTACACATTTTGGATTTTTGAATCAATGCATAAATATTTGATTTGGAGATGTTTAAATTATATAAATATTTTAATGGCTCCAAAAATGTTGGGAATTGGTGAGGGCCTCTGGAATATTATATCTAGATGCCATAAATATTTTCAGCATTTATGGAAAAGTTTTAACATTTCTTTTAGATACAAAACAAATGTTAGAAATATAAAAAGAAAACAAGAGATAAGAAAACACTTACCTGGCGCTTACCTGGTGGCCCAACAGGACCAGCCCAGCTAGGCCCAGCCCACCACCGCACCTCGCTGTTGTCTTCCTCCCCAGACAGAAGGACGAGCGCGTGCTCGCCACGCGCTGGCCACGCGCCTCACCAGCTCCTGCTTGCCGCTCCCCGTCGACGCCCTGGCCTTCTACGGAGACGCCATGCAAGCCCCGACCCCCTCTCACTCCCTCTCGCTCCTCCCCCTCCTCTATCCTCTCTCTCGCACGCACCCGAGCGCTGCCGTCACCGCCGACAAACACCACCGCGGCCACTGCCTTCCCCTCGCCTCTCCGACGTGCCCCAGAGCTCCGCCTCGCCGCCTGCTACGTCCTCAACGAGCCAGGCGACCCGGGAAGCTCTGCATCGACGCCACCGTCTTTGTTTCCATCGCCGGCTGCCGGAGATCCTCCTTGTTGCTCCGCTCACTCCGGGCCTTCCCCGAGCCCACTGGCCTGCTCTGCGTGATCCCCGTGAGCTCCTGGTCCTTCCCCCCTTAACCATGTCGTCGTTTTCGCCACGTAGCCGCTGCCCCGAAAGCACCCGAAGCCGCCGCCCGCCATGGCCGGGGAGCTCCGTGCCCCTGAGCCCTTCCGCTCCTGCTATTTGCTCCGGCGGGCTCCTGTTGCCCTTTAGGTGCTGCCTTGCACCCCCCGTTCGCTCGCCTCGAGCTGCAGCACCCCGCCCGCGCATAGCCGAGCTCCGGCCGCCGCCGCGAGCCCTGCTCCGGCGAGATCCCCCATCCCCGCGACCTCCCCTATGCCCAGGTGGATGCGGTCGAGCACGAGCTACCGATTGGTAGTCCCCGCGCGCTCTTCCGCCGGCTGTAGCGCGTTCCAGCGAAGCACCGCCGCGTGGTTTGGTCGTCGCCGGCCGAACTCCAGCGAGGCTGACGTGGCAGCTTAATTAGCGCTAATCCCACATTCTAATCCCCCCCTGAGACTGACAGTGGGCCCCAGAGCCAAGTCAAACCCTGGTTAGTGCGGGTTTGACCCGGGGTTAACCCTAGTGTCACTGACGTGTGGCCCCCACACATCAGGTTTGACCTGGTCAGCCTGCTGACGCCTCTGTGATGTCACGCTAACGCAGTAACTGAATTTCTGGATTTTAAATAATTCAGAGAATTTCAGAAAATAGTTAAAACTTCTAAGAATCATAGAAATTAAACCGTAGCTCAGAATGAAATAATTTATATATGAAAAATCATCAGAAAAATGCAAGGAATCCATTTATGCTAGTTTCATGCATGAAAAAACAACTTATACTTGCTGTATAAGTGAAAACGTAATAATGGCATGTTATATACTTAATTTGGGGTTTGCATATGAACCCTTGATTATATGGACTTCAACCAAATTGATGCTAGATGCATTAGGGCAAATCATAGCATCTTTGAAATGTCATCTTCATGCATCATATTGTTGCATATGGTTGTTTATTGATTGCCGGCACCGTCCCCTCTCGATAGGTTCTACTCCGGAAGGTGTCCCGAGTACCTGTCTGAGGAGCAGTGCTTCTTCGTGGATCTATCAGGCAAGCAAACCCCCTTGAGCATCTCGATAAATCCCACTCTCTCGCTCCTGCTCCTTTTACTGCATTAGGACAACAACGATTCAAACTGCTACTTTCTGCTGCTGTAGCTGAACCCATTCTTCTGCATGACCTTTCATTGCCACAGTAAATAGTTGAAACCCACAAGCATGAGTAGGAGTTGCTTGAGCCTTGATGTGCCTGCTCATCCATGCTTGTTTTCTTTATGCCAGCTATGCTTAAAGTTGTGTCAGGTCTGATTCATCGGGAATGAATCGGAGTGGTGAACATGTCCTACCGGTAAAGGCTAAGTGTGTGAACACGTTTTGGTAAAGGTAGCGATGAGAGGCCATGTAGGAGTACATGGTGGGTTGTCTCATTGGAATCGTCCCTAAGCACTGAGTTCTGTGTATGTTATCCAAGTCCAGTTACTACCACACATTGGGTTCCGGTCATCCGGCCCTCTCGGCTTATTAATCCACTTGATCTCTGTCCAGGAGTTGCAACTAGTTTCTGGCGTTTGTAGGTAGTGCTACTTGTCTACCAGGTGGTGTCCGACGGGACGGGCTTGGGACAGACTAGGCACCGTGGCACGGTGTACCAAGTGGAACCCGGATGGTGGGCTTGGGAACCCTGCACACATCGTTTGGGGCCGTGAGCGACACCCCGGCCGGATCTCCTTGCGGATGGAACCCGAATAGGCGATAAACCTGGACGAGAGACTTGTGTGGTTAGTCAGGTCGTGGCCGACTCCCTCGCCCGGCTTCCGCTTGAAGGTTGCCGAGGTACATGACGTGTACAGGGCTATAAGTGGCGAGAGCGTGTGTGAAGTAGTACACCCCTGCAGGGTTACCATTATCTATTCGAATAGCCGTTTTCCTCGGATATGGAAACTTGGAGAACTTATGTAGTACATAGACAACTTGAAGTGGATACTCTAAAATACGCAAGATAAGCATGAGTGATATGGATGGCCTTCTCGTAGGAAGACGGGAACGGATCCATAGTGGAGTATTGATATGGTGAATATGTGGACTCGTGTGCGTCTTCTTACCTCAAAGAAGTTTATGATACTCGTAGTATAGGTTAGCCACTGAGTCAAAGCTGGCTTGCTGCTGTTAAACTCCACCACCCCCTTGTTGATAATGTTGCATATGTAGATAGTTCTGATGTAAGACTTGCTGAGTACCTTCGTACTCACGTTTGCTTATTTATGTTTTGCAGTTGGTTACACTAGTGACTTCGACGAGTAGCTTGTATCCCAGCTACGATCTTGTACCCTTGGGATGGTCGTGTTTAGTCAGGCTTCTTAGTCTTTTCCTTTTGTAGTTGTCTGTACTCAGACATGTAATGCTTCCGTTGCTTGTATGCTCTGAATGATGGGTCATGAGACCCCTATTTGTATTGAATGTTATGTGGCTCTTCTGGGCCTTTATCTATATAAGATTGAGTTATGTTGTGATGCCATGTTCTACAGCACATACTTGCATGTTATGCGTACGTGTAACATGTATTGCTATGTGTGGGATGTGACAACCTAGTTGTTTACCCCTGGTAGCCCTCTTATGTGGAAATGTAGTCTTGTGCTTCCATGAGCCATAGTAGTTCGCTACAGCCCGGTTCACCGGAGTCCTGCTAGCGCAGCACTACTGCTCCGGAACACTTGACTGGCCGGCATGTGATTCACTTCGTTCCTGTGTCTGTCCCTTTGGAGAAATGTCACGCGGTGACATCCGGAGTCCTGCCTAGCCTGCTACAGCCCGGGTTCCCGGAGTCCTGTTAGCCCAGTGCTACAGCCCGGGTTCATACGTTGTTGACCGACATGCTCGAGGTTGATTCATGTATGCCTATCCCTGTAAGTTAGTGCTACTTTGGGTTCACGACTAGTCATGTTGGCCCGAGTTCTCTGTCATATGGATGCTAGCGACACTATCATATACGTGAGCCAAAAGGCGCAAACAGTCCCGGGCCAGGTAAGGTGGCACCCGTGGAATACCGTGCGTGCGGCCGCAAAGTGATATGAAGTGTTACATGCTAGATCGGTGTGACTTAGGATCGGGGTCCCGACACCGATTCTCTAAGATGGCACATTTCATACCATGCAACAAGATAGACGACGCTTCACATGTTGCCAATCTCTTTTGTAGGGAAATATTATGTCTACATGTAGTGCCAAAGACGATTGTCTCGGACCGCGACGTCAAGTTCCTAAACTACTTTTGGAAGACCCTCTGCGCCAAGCTCGGAATCAAGCTACTCTTCTCCACGGCATACCACCCACAAACCGACGGCCAAACGGAGGTGACCAACCGCACACTCTCCGCTCTACTTCGTGTGCTTATCAAGAAGAACATCAAGGAGTGGGAGGAGTGTCTACCAATCGCCGAGTTCGCCTACAACCGCGCAAGACACTCAACTACCGGCAAGTCCCCATTCGAGGTCGTCTACGGATTCAACCCATTTTCACCATTGGACAACCTTCCTCTACCACTCCAAGAGCGCATCAATACGGACACAAGTACACGTCTGAACCATCTCAAGAAGGTGCATCAAGATACAAGGCACACCATCGAGCGTCACGTACAACGTCTTGCGACCAAGCTCAACATCAACAAGAACCCTATGGTATTCAACATTGGTGATCTTGTGTAGCTACACCTTCGCAAGGACCGCTTCCTCACCGAACGCAATCCCAAACTCCTACCATGAGCGGATGGACCCTACAAGGTGCGTGCACGCTACAACAACAATGCTTACTAGATCGACCTCCCACGCGACAAGTACAACATAAGCGACATCTTCAATGTCACAGATCTATCGTCCTACCATGGTGATGAAGAATTCGATTCGAGGTCGGATCTTTCCCAAGGGAGGAGAGATGATGCAGAGCATCCCAAGATCATCCCCATGGACCTACCATCGTCTCACCAAGTGCCTAGCGGACCCATGACACGAGCACATGCAAGAGCTCTCGAAACCGAGGTGACATCTCTCCTCTCACAATTCCACATTGATGCACATGAGACATGGCTACTACCTCAAACGGAGACGTTGTGCATACTCTGGTATCAAGGAGTTAGCCATGGAGACGCTAAGGAGCAAGGAGAATCCGAAGAGGAAGATGCACGTGAAGACGGAGAAAAAGAAGAAGAAGAAGAAGAAGAAGAAGAAGAAGTCAGCCGAAGCCCGGACGATCAAGATCGCCGTTCAGACAATCCGGCCCCAGCCCGGACGATCCGGACCACAGCCCGGATGATCCGGCTGACCCACCAGAAAACACCCGAAGCGTCGCCCTGAAGCCGGAAAATCCAGACCAGGACCCGGATCATCCGGACCAACATCCGGATCATCCGGACAGTGCCTGCGTGCATGATGATTGGGCCGAGGCCCATGTACCCCTTCGCCCCCTAACTCCTATATATATATATGACTCCAGCACCTCTTTCTAGGGTTAGGAAAGCATTAGCTCATATTTGTGTGAGAGCTTTGCTCATTCACTTGGATACCTTCTCCTAGGAGATCGCGCCTCCTCGGAGAAGATCCCCCAAGCGGATTCAGGACCTCCTCACGGAGAAGAACCTCAAGACCTCCTCACAGAGAAGATCGTGCTACTTGTATCGTCCTTAGTTGACCGTGGATCATGTGATCTCTTATGTACTCGAGGATCTAGCATATGTGTGACTATTTCTTGTTGGTTTGAGTGTTTTTCTTTGGTCCCCTTTGTGATTTCCCCTCGTGATTCCCCTCGTGTTCTTCGTGTTCATCGCATGATTCGCTCCTTTCGTGAAAGATCGGCCCTAGGGTTCCAACACTACATCATCTTGGTATCTAGAGCCACGTTGATCACAATTTCGGAGCCTCCCCGTTGTGTTTCTAGCTTGATTTTGTTGTTTTTCGTCCTAATTCGAAAATCCCCACAAAAATAGCCCCCAATTTTTTTTCTTGTGATATGTGAGTTTTGATGATGTTTTGTTGGTTTTGATCCATGAATTTGTTGTGTTTCCAGTGGATCTTACCTCTCCCCACCTTCTCCACCTCGCAATCCATCCAAAATCCACGAAATCATCAATTTTTCCCCCATTTTCAAGTTCATCTCGAGCAATCCCCGAGAAAGTTGACCCGCCTGGATCATCCAGATCTTGTCCTGGATCATCCGGATCCACCCTGATCATCCGACTCCTGGCCCGGATCATCCGGCTTCAACTGCCGAAATTGCATTTCCTGCAGTTTTCTCCACCGCCACCTACGCCTCCGCATACCCCCCTCGACCACCACCACCTAACTTCCGCCAACCCTTTTGATACATCCAACACTACCAACACTTGACCGCTACCAACTCCGAAACATTTTTCCGCATTTGGTTTTAAGAGTTTGAGTTGTGGTTCATCATTTCCTAGGGTGTTTCGGCTAACTAGGAACGGTTCGACATCGACATCACCGCCGCTCATCTTCGCCATAGACGCGTCCTCAACAACGACCTTCACGGTAACCTCATCTTAGGTTCGTGACACCCTCAACCATAAGCAAGGACGGTAACTTCGACGACATCTTTGTCCACCGCTTGCCATTACATTGACAACCACAATAGCCTATTCTTTTTGCATCGCTTACCCATCGAGACTAGCCTTTGAGTATTGCCAGCAACGTGACTTGTGCACATTAGTGATCATACTTCCCATAGCATACATACATCATTGGTGCATATCTTGGTATCATCTCTTGTGTCACAAGGTTGTCATCGCATACACAATTGCTATCTTGGTTCATGAAGCATTGCATGAGAAAAGAGCTCACGCAACAAAGAGCCAAACAAGCTTTTAAGCAAAAGGGAAAGATAAGCAAAGAGCTTATAAGCAAGAACCATAGCATCATACAACTTTAAGATTGTCATACTAGATCATCTTGGATCATATCATCGAAACACCATACATAGAGCATACTTGGGATAGAAGTCATTGCATTTTTTCTTAGTAGGTTGTGCACAAGTTCGTATCCGCCTATTGTGCAATCATGCTAGCGTCTCTCTAGTGTTGTGCAACAAGAGCATTTTCGTGGATTCCACATTTTGTATCATCCTTGGTTGCACAACCCCACTTATCTATTTGTGTGTGTGTTTCCATGTACCTTATATTGCTTGGTCTACTTGTTGCATTGCAAACTTGCGAATCTTTTCCAACATTATTGAGTCTTGCTTACTTTCACATCAAATTGTGTGCCACCATTCTAACCAAACTCCACCATAAGCTCTTATTTGTGTAGGTGTGGGAACCAACAAGAATTGGTACCAATTGTGCTATTTCCTTGTTCACATTGGAGTGATCATTCATCCACCTTCAACTTTGGTCAAGGTACATTTGGTATACGTTCTTCTCTTTCTCCCACTCACACATTTCTTTTGGAATGATGGATAGGCCAAGTACTTCTACCAACCCACTCTTCATCGGGCAAGACGACGACATGAACTCCTACGGCACAAAGAGCCACCTCTTTGGTGCACAACATGCTTTCCATCAAGAGCAACAAGCAATGAGTGAATGCATCGACAACCTCTCCACCGACTTGCGACTCTCCGAGCAATGTACAAGAGACTACTTCGACCACAAGCTCAATGATCACAAGCAAGAGAACGACGCAAGAATGGGCGATATTCGTGCTTTGTTGCTCAACCGCTCTTCTTCCACTTCGTCCTCTTCAAGAAGGAGCCATTCAAGTCGACACTCCGACTTCACTCTCTCCGGCTCAAGTACACCGACATCAAACACTCTTCGACGTTTTCAAGAGCGCCAACACCGTCAAAACCAAGCTACTTTGCGCAAGCACGAGAACGACAACGACAATGCCAACACGAAGAGGAAGAGCACGCGCGTCTTCACCTAGAAGCACAAGATACCGTCGCACAACATCAAGAGAAACAATTGCGAGAATCTCAAGCATTTGAGGGGCAACAAGCCCTCCGAGAATCAAGTCGACCATAGCCAACCAAGGACGACAAGCTCGTGAACATGAAGAAGCACTTCGCGAAGTAGTTCACGAACGAAGATATCAACCTCGCGTGCAACGTCATACTCGACAAGTACCTCCATAAGATCGCCAAGAACATCAAGTTCACCAAGAGCATGAAGACAATGGAAATCCTCCACGACAAGAACAACACAAGGTCGACAAGCCTCCTCGCCAAGAGCGGCACGAGTTTGACAATCATCAACAACATGGGCGTCACCACCCCGACCCCAACACAATGAAGAGCAATGCTACGGCAAGCTAAAGTTCACCATGCCCAAGTTCAATGGAAACAACAATCCCGAAGAGTACCTTTCACGGGCATTGATGGTCGACAAAATCTTCTGCTTGCACAACTATGAAGAAGAGAAAAAGGTCGTGATGGCATCCCTTGAGTTCCATTTGGTGGGAACAAGTCATCGAGCGCCATGAATGAAGGATGTCATGCAAGCACGCTTCATGCCTACCTACTACATCTGCGACCTCTTCAAGAAACTTCAACTACTCAAGTAAGGAACCAAGAGCATTGAAGAGTACTACAAGGAGATGGAGGTTGCAATGATACGAGCCAATGTCATGGAAGATGATGAGCAAACAATGACACGTTTCTTGAATGGACTCAATCATCCTATCAATAAGATCGCCGACTTCCAACCATACTCGAACCTCATCGAGCTAGTGCATCAAGCTACCAAAGCGGAACGTCAAGTGCAAGATGACTTCAAGTATGCCAAGTTCTCATCCAAGTCATACGGCTTCTCCAACGACTCCAACAATGTCTACCAAGCCTTCTACAAGCAACGTCGACAAGTCGAGTTACAAGAAATCTTCATCAACCCCAAGTCACCCTTCTACAACGAGCAACTTCAGGACAAGAGCTTCATCGTCATCTACCGCAACCGATGAGACCCTCAAGACAAGTTCCTTAAAATGCTTCACATGTGGAGGCCGAGGCCACAAGTCCTTTAAGTGTACCAACAAGCGAACCATGATCCTCAACGACGATGTACATACGACTCCATGAGCGAAGGAGTAATGGAAGCACTTGAGCAAGTCGCCATGCACCGACAAGTGAACGATGAAGAGGAACAACTCTTTTTGCGATGAAGACTCAAGTCCCGCTCTAGTTGTCTCCAAGGTCTTGACTCTTCAACAACACCAATAACAAGACCAACGATGCCATATCTTTCATACCAAGGCCGGCATCAACGGAAGGTCCGTCAAGGTCATCATCGATGGAGGGAGTTGTCATAACCTCGCAAGTGAATAACTTTGCTCCAAGCTCCAATTTCCCAAGACGAAGCACCCACATCCTTACAATGTTCAATGGCTTAGCGACTCCGGCACTATCCAAGTCGAGCATCGAGTATAAGTCTCCTTCAAAATTGGCGCCTACGAAGACACTTTCGAGTGTGATGTCGTTCCAATGACTGTTTGCCACCTTCTTCTTGGACGCCCATGGCAATTTGATAGAGGTGTCATCCACAATGGCCTAACGAACCACTACATCTTCAAGATGAAAGGAACGGAGTGTGTACTTCGCCCTATGTCTCTAAGCCAAGTGATCTTCGACAAGCAAGCCACCCATCATGGAGAGAATAGTGAGAAAGCGAACCAACAAAAAGAGAGTGGGAGCCACAAGCCCAAATTGAGTGCCTCTGCGATGAGAGGCAAAAAGAACCTAGTTGTATTCTCCACAAAAAGTGAGATAAGAGGACTGTGTGAGAACCCATCTAGTGTCCTACATGTTGGAAATATGCCCTAGAGGCAATAATAAATTAGTTATTATTATATCATATTTCATTGTTCATGATAATCGTTTATTATCCATGCTAGAACTGTATTGATATGAAACTCAGATACATGTGTGGATACATAGACAACACCATGTCCCTAGTAAGCCTCTAGTTGACTAGCTCATTGATCAATAGATGGTTATGGTTTCCTAACCATGGACATTGGATGTCGTTGATAACGGGATCACATCATTAGGAGAATGATGTGATGGACAAGACCCAATCCTAAGCCTAGCACAAAGATCATGTAGTTTGTATGCTAAAGCTTTTCTAATGTCAAGTGTCATTTCCTTAGACCATGAGATTGTGCAACTCCCGGATACCGTAGGAGTGCTTTGGGTGTGCCAAACGTCACAACGTAACTGGGTGGCTATAAAGGTACACTACTGGTATCTCCGAAAGTGTCTGTTGGGTTGGCACGAATCGATACTGGGATTTGTCACTCCGTGTAAACGGAGAGGTATCTCTGGGCACACTCGGTAGTACATCATCATAATGTGCACAATGTGATCAAGGAGTTGATCACGGGATGATGTGTTACGGAACGAGTAAAGAGACTTGCCGGTAACGAGATTGAACAAGATATCGGGATATCGACGATCGAATCTCGGGCAAGTATCGTACCGATAGACAAAGGGAATTGTATACGGGATTGACTGAATCCTTGACATCGTGGTTCATCCGATGAGATCATCATGGAGCATGTGGGAGCCAACATGGGTATCCAGATCCCGCTGTTGGTTATTGGCCGGAGAGTTTTCTCGGCCATGTCTGCATGACTCCCGAACCCATAGGGTCTACACACTTAAGGTTCGATGATGCTAGGGTTATAGGGAAAGTATGTACGCGGTTACCGAATGTTATTCAGAGTCCTGTATGAGATCCACCAGAGGGGTCTGGGGGTCCACCGGGAGGGGCCACCAGCCCCAGAGGCTTGCGTGGGCCATAAGTGGGAAGGGACCAGCCCCTATGTGGGCTAGGGCGCCTCCCACCAAGGCCCAAGGCATCCTCAAGAGGAGAGGGGTAAACCCTAGGCCCAGATGGGCCCTAAGGCCCACTCTAGGTGCGCCCCCCTCTCTCTCCCCCTTGGCCGCCTCCCAGATCGGATCTGGGGGCTGCCGCCACCCCTAGGGAGGGAACCCTAGGTGGGAGCGCAGCCCCTCCCCTCCCCCTATATATACTTGAGGTATGGGGCTGCCCAACGTGTGTGATTTGCTCTCCCTGTTGGCGCAGCCCTACCCCTCTCCCTCCTCGTGTCTCGTAGTGCTTGGCGAAGCCCTGCTGGAGTCCCACGCTCCTCCACCACCACCACGCCGTCGCGCTGCTGCTGGATGGAGTCTTCCCCAATGTCTCCTTCTCCCCTTGCTGGATCAAGGCGTAGGAGACGTCATCGGGCTGTACGTGTGTTGAACACGGAGGTGCCGTCCGTTCGACACTAGGATCATCGGTGATTTGGATCACGACGAGTACGACTCCATCAACCCCGTTCACTTGAACGCTTCCGCTTAGCGATCTACAAGGGTGTGTAGATGCACTCTCCTTCCCCTCGTTGCTAGATTACTCCATAGATTGATCTTGGTGATGCGTAGAAAATTTTGAATTTCTGCTACGTTCCCCAACAGTGGTATCAGAGCCAGGTCTATGCGTAGTTTCTATGCACGAGTAGAACACAAAGCAGTTGCGGGCGTCGATATTGTCAATTTACTTGCCGTTACTAGTCTTATCTTGATTCGGCGGCATCGTGGGATGAAGCGGCCCGGACCGACCTTACACGTACTCTTACGTGAGACTGGTTCCACCGACTGACATGCACTAGTTGCATAAGGTGGCTAGCGGGTGTCTGTCTCTCCCACTTTAGTCAGATCGGATTCGATGAAAAGGGTCCTTATGAAGGGTAAATAGAAATTGGCATATCTCGTTGTGGTTTTCGCGTAGGTAAGAAACGTTCTTGCTAGAAACCTATAGCAGCCACGTAAAAACTTGCAACAACAATTAGAGGACGTCTAACTTGTTTTTGCAGCATATGCCTTGTGATGTGATATGGCCAAAAGGATGTGATGAATGATATATGTGATGTATGAGATTGATCATGTTCTTGTAATAGGAATCATGACTTGCATGTCGATGAGTATGACAACCGGCAGGAGCCATAGGAGTTGTCTTAATTTATTTATGACATGCGTGTCAACATAAACGTCATGTAATTACTTTACTTTATTGCTAAAGTGTTAGCCATAGTAGTAGAAGTAATAGATGACGAGACAACTTCAAGAAGACACGATGATGGATATCATGATGATGGAGATCATGGTGTCATGCCGGTGACAACGATGATCATGGAGCCTCGAAGATGGAGATCAAAAGGAGCAAAATGATATTGGCCATATCATGTCACTATTTGATTGCATGTGATGTTTATCATGTTTTACATCTTATTTGCTTAGAACGACGGTAGCTTAAATAAGATGATCCCTCACTAAAATTTCAAGAAAAGTGTTCCCCCTAACTGTGCACCGTTGCGAAGGTTCGTTGTTTCGAAGCACCACGTGATGATCGGGTGTGATAGATTCTAACGTTCGAATACAACGGGAGTTGAAGAGCCTAGCATGTACAGACATGGCCTCGGGACACATGCGAAACTCTTAGGTTGACTTGACGAGCCTAGCATGTACAGACATGGCCTCGGAACACGGAAGACCGAAAGGTCGAACATGAGTCGTATAGAAGATACGATCAACATGAGATGTTCACCATTGATGACTAGTCTGTCTCACGTGATGATCGGACACGGCCTAGTCAATTTGGATCATGTTTCACTTAGATGACTAGAGGGATGTCTATCTAAGTGGGAGTTCATTAAATAATTTGATTAGATGAACTCAATTATCATGAACATAGTCTAAATTGTCTTTGCAAATATGTTGTAGATAAATAGCTCACGTTGTAGCTCCCTGTTTCCATACGTTCCTAGAGAAATATTAAGTTGAAAGATATTGTAAGCAATGATGCAGACTAGGCCCGTAGTCCGAGGAGTGTCCTCACTGCTACACAGAAGACATACGTCTTTGATGCACCGCTCGATGTGCAAACCCCTACAACGTCGTCTGTGGATGTTGTGAACACCTGACAGACACGTCCTGATGACTACTTGATAGTTTAGTGCACCATACTTTACGGCCTAGAATCGGGATTCCAATGACGTTTTGAACGCCATAAGACATATGAGATGTTCCAAGAGCTGAAATTGGGATTTCAGGCTCATGCCCGTGTTGAGAGGTATGAGACCTCTGACAAGTTCTTTTGCCAACAAGATGGAGGAGAATAGCTCAGCTAGTGAGCATGTGCTCAGAATGTCTGGGTGCTCCAATCACTTAAATCAAGTGGGAGTTAAACTTCTAGATAAGATAGTGATTGATAGAGTTCTCTAGCCACTATCACTAAGCTACTAGATCTTCGTGATGAACTATGACATGCAAGGGATGGAGTTGATCCTGGAGCTGTTCGCGGTGCTTAAGACCGCAAAAGGTAGAAATCAAGAAGGAGCATCAAGTGTTAATGGTTTAACAAGACCACTGGTTTCAAGAAGGGCAAGGGCTAAAAGGGAAACTTCATGGATGGCAAACCAGTTACCGCTCTAGTGAAGGAACCCAAGGTTGAACCCAAACCCGAGACTAAGTGCTTCTATTGTAAGGGGAACGGTCACTGGTAGCGGAACTACCCCAAATGCATGGTAGATAAGAAGGCTGGCAACTTCAACAAAGTATATACGTGTTATTTATGTGTACCTCACTAGTACTCCTAGTAGCACCTGGGTATTGGTTACCGGTTCAATTACTATTATTGGTGAGTTGAAGCAAAAGCTACGGACTAAACGGAGACTGGCTGAGGGTGAGGTGACGATGTGTGTTGGAAGTGTTTCCAAAGTTGATGAGATCACCATCGCACGCTCCATCTGCCTTCGGGATTAGTATTGAACCTAGATAAATGTTATCATGTGTCTACGTTGAGCATGAATATGATTAGATCATGTTCATTGCAATACGGTCATTCATTTAAGTTAGAGAATAATGGTTATTCTGTTTACATGAATGATACCTTTCATGGTCATGCACCCTATGTGAATGGTTCATTGAATCTCGGTCGTGGTGATACACATGTTCACGCCAAAAGATGTAGAGTTAATAATGATAGTACCACTTTCTCGTGGCACTGCCGCTTAGGTCATATTGGCGTAAGATGCATGAAGAAACTCCATGTCGATGGATGTTTGGAGTCACTTGATTTTGAATCACTTGATACATGCGAGCCATGCCTCATGGGCAGGATGACTAAGACCCCGTTTTCATGTACAATGAAACGAGCAAGTGACTTGTTGGAAATCATGCATACCGATGCGTGTGATCCAATGAGAATTGAAGCGTGCGGTGGATATCGCTATTTTCTCACCTTCACTGACGATTTGAGTAGATATAAGTATATTTGCTTAATGAAGCACAAGTCTGAAACATTTGAAAAGTTCAAGCAATTTCAGAGTGAAGTTAAGAACCATCATAACAAGAAGATCAAATTCCTATGATCTGATCGATGAGAATTTCTGAATTATGAGTTTGGAAATCACTTAATACATTGTGGAATTGTTTCACAGTTGAAGCCACCTGGAACACCACAGGGTAATGGTGTGTCCGGACGTCGTAATTGAACCTTATGAGATATGGTGCGATCTATGATGTCTATTACCTATCTACCATTTTCATTTTGAGGTTATGCGTTAGAGACAGCTGCATTCACTTTAGATAGGACACCATCTAAGTCCGTTGAGACAACGACATATGAACATTGGTTTGGCAAGAAACCAAAGTTGACATTTCTTAATGTTTGGGGCTGTGATGCTTAAGGCTTCAGCCGGAGAAGCTCGAACCCAAAGCGGACAAACACATCTTCATAGAGTACCCAAAGGTGACAGTTGGGTATACCTTCTATCTCAGATCCGAGGGCAAATTGTTTGTTGCTAAGAACGGGTCCTTTCTCGAGAAGGAGTTTCTGTTGAAAGAATTGAGTGGGAGGAAGATAGAACTTGATGAGGTTGTCGAACCTTTATTTCAACCAGAGAGTGATGCAACACAGAAAGATGTTTTCTGTGGCGCCTACGTCTGTTGAATAGGAAGTTAATGATAGTAATCATGAAGCTTCGGATCAAGTTGCTATCGAACCTCGTAGGTCAACAAGGATATGTACTACTCCTGAGTGGTACGGTAATCCTGTCTTAGATATCATGTTGTTAGACAACAATGAACCTACGAACTATGGAGAAGCGATGGTGGGCCTGTATTCCGACAAATGGTTAGAAGCCATGAAATCCGAGATAGGATCCATATATTAGAACAAAGTATGGACTTTGGTGGACTTGTCCGTTGATCGGCAAGCCATTGAGATAAATGGATCTTTAAGAAGAAGACGGACGTGGGCAGTAATGTTATCGTCTATGAAGCTCGACTTATGGA